>NW_022437101.1:1076420-1521609 GCF_009761245.1 Sapajus apella | reverse complement strand
GCTCTGAGGCAGGGAGCCAGGCGATCAGGCTCGGCTGGTCCCACCCCCACAAAAGAACAGCAATGAGAAACTCTGGATTGAGAGTTTCACAGCAAGCGCAGCTGAACCTGGGATGGTCCAGCTCTGTGGGGGAGGGGCGTCCGCCGTTACCGAGGCAGCCCACCATGATGGAGGTAGTTGGCCAATGCTGAGGCAGCCTGCCGTTGCCAAGGCAACCCGCCATTGCTGAGGCAGCCCGCTGTTGCCAAGGCAACCCGCCATTGCTGAGGCAGCCTGCCACAGCAGAGAGACTCCGCCTCAGCAGAGGCGGGACACCATCGCCAAAGCAGTTCTAACTACACCCGTATAAACAGGACTGCAGGGAAGTTCACTCGTCAGCGGGGCGGAGCCCACAGCAGCTCAGCAAAGCCTCTACAGGCCGACAGTGACTAGGCTGCCTCCTTGCTGGGCAGGGCAGGTCTGAAGGAAAAAAGAAAGAAGGCAGCAGCATAACGGAAACTCATAAATAAAGCCCTAAATCCCTGGGACAGAGCACCTGGAAACAAAAAGCAGTTTATGAGTTCTGCTGCAGCAGACCTAAAAGTACCTGCCCAGTAGCTCTGAATGAACAACAACAGAGCTCACAGCTCACCGTTTGAGCTCCTATAAAGAAGAGACCATCTCCTCAAGCAGCTCCCTGACCCCTATATACCCAAAGAGACACCTCATAAAGGAGAGATCAGATTGACATTAGGCGGGTATCCTTCTGGGACAAAGATAGCAGAAGAAGAAAACTGGTAACAAACCTTACTGTTCGACAGCTTCTGCAGGTGATCCCCAGGCAAGCAGGGCCTGGAGTGAACCTCAGCAAACCTACAGCAGAGGGGCCAGACTGTCAGAAGGAAAACCAAGAAACAGAAATAACCTCATCATCAACAAACAGAACGTCAATCTGAAAGATTTGAGACCCAATCTGAAAGCCAACAACTACAAAGTTGACAGGTGAATAAACCCTTAAAGATGGGAAGCAACCAGCACAAAAAGGATGAAAACACCCGAAACCAGAACACCTCTCCTCCTACAAGGGATCACAACTCCTCACCAGCAAGGGAACAAGGTTGGAGGGAGAACGAGTGTGATGAAATGACAGAATCAGACTTCAGAAGGTGGGTAGTAAGAAACCTCTGTGAACTTAAAGAACATGTTCTAACCAAATGCAAAGAAACTAAGAACCTTGAAACAAGATTTGACGAAATGCTAACGAGAATGGACAAAATAGAAAGGAATATAAGTGAATTGATGGAGATGAAAAATGCAACACGAGAACTTCGCGAAGCATGCACAAGTATCAACAGCCGAATTGACCAAGCAGAAGAAAGGATATCAGAGGTGGAAGATTAACTCAATGAAATAAAACGGGAAGGCAAGACTGGAGAAAAAAGGGTAAAAAGGAATGAACAAAATCTCCAAGAAATGTGGGACTATGTGAAAAGACCTAATCTACGCTTGATAGGCGTACCTGAATGCGATGAAGAGAATGAATCCAAGCTGGAAAATACTCTTCAGGATATTATCCAGGAAAACTTCCCCAACCTAGCAAGGCAGGCAAACATACCAGTCCAGGAAGTGCAGAGAACACCACAAAGATATTCGTCAAGAAGAGCAACCCAAAGGCACATAATCGTCAGATTCACCAGGGTTGAAATGAAGGAGAAAATACTAAGGGCAGCCAGAGAGAAAGGTCGGGTTACCCACAAAGGGAAGCCCATCAGACTCACAGCAGATCTCTCAGCAGAAACCCTACAAGCCAGAAGAGAGTGGAGGCCAATATTCAACATCCTTAAAGAAAAGAACTTTCAACCCAGAATCTCCTATCCAGCTAAACTAAGCTTCATAAGTGAAGGAAAAATAAAATCCTTTGGGAACATGCAAGTACTCAGAGATTTCGTCACCACCAGGCCAGCTCTACAAGGGCTCCTGAAAGAGGCTCTACACATATAAAGGAAAATAAGTACCAGCTCAACTAAAGGGCAAAACACCCAGCTAGCACCAAAATGGCAGTATCAAATTCACACATAACAATATTAACCCTAAATGTAAATGGACTAAATGCCCCAATCAAAAGACACAGACTGGCAAATTGGATAAAAAGACAAAACCCATCGGTGTGCTGTATCCAGGAAACCCAGCTCACATGCAAGGATACACAAAGGCTCAAAATAAAGGGATGGAGGAAGATATATCAAGCAAATGGAGAGCAAAAAAAAGCAGGAGCTGCAATTCTCATCTCTGATAAATTAGACTTTAAAGCAACAAAGATCAAAAGAGACAAAGAGGGACATTACATAATGGTAAAAGGATCAATGCAACAAGAAGAGCTAATGATCCTAAATATATACACACCCAACACAGGAGCACCCAGATACATAAGGCAAGTTCTTAATGACTTACAAAGAGACTTAGACTCCCACACAATAATAGTGGGAGACTTTAACACCCCATTGTCAATATTAGACAGATCAACCAGACAGAAAATTAACAAGGATATCCACGACTTGAACTCAGACCTGGAACAAGCAAACCTAATAGACATTTACAGAACTCTCCACCCCAAATCCACAGAATATACATTCTTCTCAGCACCACATCACACGTACTCTAAAATTGACCACACAATTGGGAGTAAATCACTCCTCAGCAAATGCAAAAGAACGGAAATCATAACAAACAGTCTCTCAGACCACAGTGCAATCAATTTAGAACTCAGAATTCAAAAACTAACCCAGAACCGCACAGCTTCATAGAAACTGAACAACTTGCTCTTGAATGTTGACTGGATAAACAATGAAATGAAGACAGAAATAAAGATGTTCTTTGAAACCAACGAGAATGAAGACACAACATACCAGAATCTCTGGGACACATTTAAAGCAGTCTCTAGAGGAAAATATATAGCAATAAGTGCCCACATGAGAAGCAAGGAGAGATCAAAAATTGACACCCTATCGTCAAAACTGAAAGAGCTAGAGGAACAAGATCAAAAAAACTCAAAGTCTAGCAGAAGACAAGAAATAGCTAAGATCAGAGCAGAGCTGAAGGAGATAGAGACACAAAAAACCCTTCAAAAAATCAATAAATCCAGGAGCTGGTTTTTTGAAAAGATCATCAAAATAGACAGACCACTAGCAAGATTAATAAAAAAGAAAAGAGAGAATAACCAAATTGGTGCAATAAAAAACGATCAAGAGGATATCACCACAGATTCCACAGAAATTCAAACCATCATCAGAGATTATTATAAACAACTCTATGCACACAAACTAATAAACCTTGAAGAAACGGATAAATTCCTGGACACTTACCTCCTCCCAAGCCTAAACCAGGAAGAAGCCGAAACCCTGAACAGACCCATAACAAGGTCTGAAGTTGAGGCAGCAATTAAGAGCTTACCACCCAAAAAAAGCCCAGGTCCAGATGGGTTCACAGCCGAATTCTACCAGACATACAAAGAGGAGCTGGTACCATTCCTTCTGAAACTATTCCAAACAATACAAAAAGAGGGAATTCTTCCCAAATCATTTATGACACCAACATCATCCTGATTCCAAAACCCGGCAGAGACTCAACAAGAAAAGAAAACTTCAGGCCAATATCCATGATGAACATAGATGCAAAAATCTTCAATAAAATATTGACAATCCGATTGTAACAGCACATCAAAAAGCTTATCCACCATGATCAAGTAGGCTGCATCCCGGGGATGCAAGGCTGGTTCAACATACGCAAGTCTGTAAATGTAATTCACCACATAAACAGAACCAAAGACAAAAGCCACATGATTATCTCAATTGATGCAGAGAAGGCCTTTGACAAAATTCAACAGCCCTTTATGCTAAAAACCCTCAATAAGCTAGGTATTGATGGAACGTATCTCAAAATCATAAAAGCTATTTATGACAAACCAACAGCCAATATCATACTGAATGGGCAAAAACTGGAAGCATTCCCCTTGAAATGTGGCACCAGACAAGGATGCCTTCTCTCACCACTGCTCTTCAATATAGTACTAGAAGTTCTAGCCAGAGCAATCAGGCAAGAAAAAGAAATAAAGGGCATTCAAATAGGAAAGGAGGAAGTCAAATTGTCTCTATTTGCAGATGACACGATTGTATATCTAGAAGACCCCATCGTCTTAGCCCCAAATCTCCTGAAACTGATAAGCAAGTTCAGCAAAGTCTCAGGATACAAAATCAATGTGCAAAAATCACATGCATTCCTATACACCAATAACAGACTTAAAGAGAGCCAAATCAAGAACAAACTTCCATTCACAATTGCCACAAAGAGAATAAAATACCTAGGAGTACAACTAACAAGGAACGTAACCACCTCTTCAAGGAGAACTACAAGCCACTGCTCAACGAAATAAGAGAGGACACAAACAGATGGAGAAACATTCCATGTTCGTGGTTAGGAAGAATCAATATCGTGAAAATGGCCATACTGCCCAAAGTAATTTACAGATTCAATGCTATCCCCATCAAGCTACCAGTGACCTTCTTCACAGAACTGGAAAAAACCACCTTAAACTTCATATGGAACCAAAAGAGAGCCCACATAGCCAAGTCAATTCTAAGCAAAAAGAACAAAGCAGGGGGCATCACACTACCAGACTTCAAACTATACTACAAGGCTACAGTAATCAAAACAGTATGGTACTGGTACCAAAACAGAGATATAGACCAATGGAACAGAACAGAGGCCTCGGAGGCAACACAACATATCTACAACCATCTGATCTTTGACAAACCAGACAAAAACAAGCAATGGGGAAAGGATTCCCTGTTCAATAAATGGTGTTGGGAAAACTGGCTAGCCATGTGCAGAAAGCAGAAACTGGACTCCCTCCTGACACCTTACACTAAAATTAACTCCAGATGGATTAAAGACTTAAACATAAGACCTAACACCATAAAAACCCTAGAAGAAAATCTAGGCAAAACCATTCAGGACATAGGTGTAGGCAAGGACTTCATGACCAAAACACCAAAAGCATTGACAACAAAAGCCAAAATAGACAAATGGGACCTAATCAAACTCCACAGCTTCTGCACAGCAAAAGAAACAGTCATTAGAATGAATCAGCAGCCAACAGAATGGGAAAAAATTTTTGCAGTTTACCCATCTGACAAAGGGCTGATATCCAGAATTTACAAAGAACTAAAACAGATTTACAAGAAAAAAACTAACAAGCCCATTCAAAAGTGGGCAATGGATATGAACAGACACTTTACAAAAGAAGACCTACATGAGGCCAACAAACATATGAAAAAATGCTCATCATCACTGGTCATCAGAGAAATGCAAATCAAAACAACATTGAGATACCATCTCACTCCAGTTAGAACGGTGATCATTAAAAAATCTGGAGACAACAGATGCTGGAGAGGATGTGGAGAAATAGGAACACTTTTGCACTGTTGGTGGGAGTGTAAATTAGTTCAACCATTGTGGAAGACAGTGTGGCGATTCCTCAAGGACCTAGAAATAGAAATTCCATTTGACCCAGCAATCCCATTACTGGGTATATATCCAAAGGATTACAAATCGTTCTACTATAAGGACACGTGCACATGAATGTTCATTGCAGCACTGTTTACAATAGCAAAGACCTGGAGCCAACCCAAATGCCCATCAACGATAGACTGGATAGGGAAAATGTGGCACATATACACCATGGAATATTATGCAGCCATCAAAAACGATGAGTTTGGGTCCTTTGTAGGGACATGGATGAACCCGGAAACCATCATTCTCAGCCAACTGACAGAAGAGCAGAAGATCAAACACCGCATGTTCTCACTCATAGGTGGGTGTTGAACAATGAGAACACATGGACACAGGGAGGGGAGCACTACACACTGGGGTCAGTTGGGGGGAAATAGGGGAGGGATGGTGGGGGGTGGGGAGCTGGGGAGAGATAGCAAGGAAAGAAATGCCAGATGTAGGTGATGGGGAGGAAGGCAGCAAATCACACTGCCACGTGTGTACCTATGCAACAATTTTGCATGTTCTTCACATGTACCCCAAAACCTAAAATGCAATAAAATAAATAAATGGGGAAAAATCATCTTAGTAAGAAGTGACTCTGCGGACCTTCTCAGTTCGCATTTGTAGTCTACAGACCACATTGTGAGAACCCCAGCTCCTAACTTCTTAATCCTTAATTCTTGAGAATTAAATTAGCTTTAATTTTAAGAGCACTTGATAATGGATGATGGCCCAGCCAACTCAAGGCAATTAAATTACATCGTTCTTTTTGAGGTGTGCCCTCATTGTTTACCAATGGTGAAAGCTGTGAGAGGAAGATCTTGAGATGGAACCAGGTGGGAACTCAGTTGAGAGAGGGTAAAGATGATGAGTCTGAGGAAGGAAGCAAGATGGCATCAGCAGGGCCATCCAAGAAGAAGCAGAAGTTGAAGGAGGATGAAGGAAAGATGAAGTTGAGTAAGGCAGATAGAGGCAGGAAGAGAGAAGTGGCAAATGTTAAGAATAACATGTCATGCTTTGACCTGAAATGTGACATCACAATAGGGTCTTGGAAGGGAAATTGTGGGTGGGGAAACCAGGGTCATGTCAAAGATGGTGGAGCCCTGACAGACCTTTCATGAGCGTTTCCTCGGTGCTCAGTAATGGGTTGAATTGTGTCCTTCCAAAATTCATATGCTGAGGGCTGGGCATGGTGGCTCATGCCTGTAATCCCAGTACTTTGGGAGGCAGAGGTGGGCCAATCACTTGAGGTCAAGAGTTCGAGACTAGACTGGCCAGCATGGCGAAACCCCATCTCTACTAAAATTACAAAAATTAGCCGGGCATGTTGGCGGGCACCTGTAGTCCCAGCTACTCAGCAGACTGAGGCAGGAGAATCACTTGAACCCGGGAGGTGGAGACTGCAGTGAGCTGAGATCATGTCACTGTACTCCAGCCTGGGTGACTAAGCAAGACTGTTTAAAAAAAAAAAATCTTATGTTGAATCCTAACCCCTAGCACCTCAGAATGTGACTGCATTTGGAGGTAAGTCTCTTAAAGAGGTAAATTTGTATGGGAGGGCCTAACCTAATATGACTGGTGTCTTTATAAGAAGAGGAGATTAGGACCCAGACACATACAGAGGGAAGACTGCATGAAGACACAGGGAGAAGACAGCATCTGCAAGTGGCAAAAAGAGGCTCAGAAGAAACCAATTATGACACCTTGATCTCAGACTCTGTCACAGAACTGAGACAATACATTTTTTTTTAAAATAATTTAAGCCACCTGGCCTGTGGATTATGGCAACCTGAGAAAACAAATATAGATTCTGAAGAGTAGGAGAGAGAGGCAGGAAGACAGCAACCACAAAGGCTCGGGGAGGTTCACGTTTTGGGCAGGGAGGCTTCCCAGGTGGGGTCCTTAGGGGCACAAGCAAGCGGTGAGCCCTCTGTCCATATTTGTTGATGTAAATGCCGGGAACAGCATAAATGCATTTGGGAGCAAGCAACTAACTTTTGGCAAACACAATGTGATCTCTGACCCAGGCACGAAGGGTGATATAGGCCCCTGTCAGAGCGTTTTGCAGAAAGAGTAGGGTGTGTGGGCACATGGTCTACTCTCAGCCTTGAATTCTTCCCTCCATATGACTAGAAGTTCTGATCAGAAGGTCCCACAGAAAAACAGGTGGCCACAGGGACAAAGAGGATGTGCTGAGCAGTAGAAAAGACAGAATAAGGAGATTCATGAGAATGTCAGGTCTACAGCTCACAGCCTGGGTACCAGGAGCCAGAGCTCATGTGTGCACGTGTGCGTGTACAGTTGTGTATGTGTGTGTGTGTGTGTGTGTGTGTGTGTGTGCGCGCGCGTTACCTGCTGCTCTGCACTGGGCTGTGCTGACACCTAGCTTGGGCCAAGCACATCAGGTTCACAGATGATGCCTGACTCCTGCGGGCTTATGTATCCTCTGCCGCTGGACTTGCTGCAGCCCCTCCAAGCATACCTGCCAGGACTACTGAGCTGGGTGCCATCAGTCTTGGGAAAAGAGAGTGAGAATTTCCTAAAGCAATGTTTGACAAACTTGAGTTTTATTCTTTTCAAAGGCCAAGAAGTATTCCTACGGAGCCCCTGTTGACTTAAATTATTGCTGTGGAAATAAAGCAGCACAAACACAAACAGCTAAGCTTATAGTTGCTTTACAAGCGCAAAACAAAAAACAAATGTATAAATTAAAGACACACAATTACCAACAGCAATAACCTCTAAAAACATTAATGTGACTATGGGCGTTTGTGAAACCAATTAGCCTCTCCTGTGAATATGGAACTGAATGCCATTCAGATTCTCCTGTAGGGTGACGGGGCTCTCAAGCCAAGTGCCGGGAAGTGAGTCAGAGCCTTAACAGCAGTTGCGTGCTGATGAAGTGTGATGCCTTTACCTCCATGGGAGTCGAACTGCCACCTGAGTCAGGCTAGCTCATCCCAGACTTCAGTTACAATCTGTAACTTTTAGTTCTTCTGTAACACTTTTAGTCTAGACTTGCTCCAAGCTGGGAGTCGTTGTGTCTCTGTAGAGGATTTATAGATGTCTTATTCCTTTATTTCTAAGTTATTAAGAATCCAGAATGGGAATTTCCCTGAAGTCTAAGTCTTCTGCTTGAATTCACAACATCAGAACTGTGTTTTCCTGTCACAACTTTGAAATAGGGAGGAAGAACTTTATAATTCCTAGTGCCTTACAGTAGATGAAATAATGCAATATGCATGAGATTGATTAATAATTATATGAGGTTTATGAGCAGCAGATATATAAAAACATTAAGATAGCTGAAAAGTCATAAACAAGCTTTCAGTTTTAAGTTTTCTTTTGCAAAAAAATGAAAACTTATAGAAGTTGTGAGAATGGTATATGAATTCCATATGCTCTTTATCAAGACCTACCTGCTCTTTCCATTTGCCTCTCTCTCCTTGTGTCTCTTTCTTTCCATATATATATATTATATAATACATATTGTAGATAAATTTGTTATTTTTGCTGACCCATTTAAGAGTAATTTACAGTCACTCTATTAACACCAAATACTTCAGTGTGGATCACCTAAGAACAAATGTGAACACATTCTCTTTCATAAGCATACCAGAAAATGTATGTAGTATACAATATAGTCCATGCATATTCAAAATTTGCCAGTCTTACCAATAATGTCCTTTTTAGGAATTTTTTTCCTGGCTCTGCATCAGGGATCTAGGATCATACATTTCATTTACTTGATAATCTTTTTCATCTCCTTTACTCTGAACAGTTCTTCAGTCTATCTTTCACTCATTGAATGTTCCATGAAAGCAGAAGGCATGGACTGAGATTTTTAGTCTTGTACATCAGGGGTCAGTTCTAAAATGTTTTCCTTGTGGTCAGTTTTATAGACATCTGTTCAGTTCCTAGTCCCTCCCTCATTCCAATCCCCTCCATCTGGAGCCTTCTAGGAATCTGGGGACATGTCTTTCCGTTTCCTGGGAGCTCGTCCAGCTTGCTGCATCCAGCCGGCCTGCAGAGCCCTTGGCATCAGCTCACAATCCCGCTCATCTATTGGGGTCAACCACGACGTTGGTTAGAAGCTATTTCTCTCTAGACATCCTGTCAGGTCTGCAGCTTCACATTTCTGTACATTTCAGGAAAAACAGTGCACTCCGTACTCCTTCCCCAGTGGTGCAGGGGGAAGACGGTGCTGCTGCAGGTTTGAGGCAAGCTGCATACCGCAAGGGATTTAGGCATTTCCTTCTGACTGGATGGGTGCATTGTCTGTAACCACGATCTCCCTTCTTCCTCATCCTTTCCCAGCTCTCTCAGTCACAGCTGAAAACCTCTTTTGTCTGGAGTGAAATCTGTTCACTTTCTTTTAGTGGCAATTCAAGCATGTAGCTGATTGCTTTTGGCCGTAAAGTGCCTGTGAACAATATGGAGAAGAAAATATTCAAAACTACTTTTAGAAATCTAGATTGAAAAAGTGACACGTGGAAATCTGCTAAACACTGTAGAAAAGGGGTGTTTGCTTTTTCTCGGTAGTCTTGGTTTAGGGATGTATTTGCTGTACGCAAAGTCCATTACAAAACCATGCCATACCCTTCCATCTCTGACCCACGTTCTAACAAACAACTGGATAATGAAAACGGAAAAGCCCCAGCCTGCCAGGTGATAGCAGAATGCACTTATTTGAGAGAATCTGGATTTCTAAGATTCTTTCAGTGGCAACTGGGAGAATCCATGATTAGCTGAGTACGCTCACCGCATAGCTTACTGTCCACAGGAATATGGATCAAGTTCTTTTTACAAGGTAAATAACAAATATTTAGGCAAATAAAAAATATTTTTTACAAGATAAACAACAAAAATTGGATTGTATTATTCTTCTAATTCAGTAGAAAGTCAGACCTGATAGAATCAAGGTAGGGACAAAGCAGTCTGTAGAGGATTTGCAAATGGTCCTGAGCTTGAGAATGAGTGAGCAGGCAGGAAGAATAAAAAAATGATCTGAAAGGCCTTTGCCAATGTAGTACAGAACAGCTGAAATGCCAAGTCTTATCCGGGTCACTGGCTCTGTCTCCCCTGGGAGCTGAATATATTCCCTTGTTCCTATGTTCATGCAGCAAAGGTCTTACAAGATGATTAGCTGGATTATTTGGGAAGCTGAAAAGTAGCGGCAACGCACACAATTGTAAAGTCAGCACAATGTTACCTGTCGCAGAAGTGCAAGAAAAGTACTTTCTAGCCTCAAATCTCCAGCACAAACCCAGTTTTGGCAAAGACGAAGCAAGTCAAAGGTGGCAAGGTTGAATTTCTGCTCCATTTTGCAATGAGAGTTGGATGTTTAGAAATATACAATGACTAAAGCAGGAGTTGCCTCCTCCAAGGGTGGCCAACACATCTAAGGGGTCCCTTCTGCTTTCCACCAAGAGAGTAAATTGAGAGCAACAGGTTGAGGTGGAGGTTACCAAGGACACCAGATGGCCCTGCCACCTGTCTAGCTGCTCTTAGTACATCCATGTCAAGACGTCATTTTACGTGTGTCACCTTCACTTAACAAATGAAGTTCGGAGAGGTTACGCTGCTCCAGCATCCAAGGCTGTTGCCAGGACAGAGTGGGTTGCTGGTCCGCTTTCAGAAACAGTGCTCCTCTTCAGACATCCTTCCCCAGTCTGCCAAGCACTGCTGCAGGCTCCAGGGCTGAGTCAACAGTGTGCAGTCAGAGTCCAAGTTCCAGTGCAGACATTTGGTGCCCCACAGAACCTTGTACAGGTCCTTGGTCTTCTTTGAGCCTGAATTGGCTAATTTGTAAAATGAGGCCTAGGACATCACGTGGATGGGATGTGTGGCTCATTTGCTCTTGCATGCAAAGTGATTTCCAAACGTCAGCCTGGAAGCCTCATAGGAATGTTTGCATTCCTGGCCTGCAGGAGTCTGTCTGACCCCAGCTCTAGTCCTCACTTCTTGTCCTTGGCATCACACCCAAGGACTTTTGCTGCCAGCTCACTATCAGTTCCCTAGGCCCTTCCACCAACACAAATGATAGATGGGGCTGCTTTCCCCAGCCTGGCTGCCTTGATGGTCAGTCCAGTCTCTGCAGGACTCTGCTCCACAGATGAGCCTCCCAGCTGGAAGATTCCATAGGGCCCAGAGACCTCAGGAAGTACCTGGGTTCAGAGAGGTCACAGAGCCTTTGCACCCACTGGCCTGGGGTGCCTAAAGGAGATGATTCCTCTGGGGAATGCCCTGGGGCTCACACTAGTGGGCAGCACACTCTTTCCATCCACTGCCACCTCCTCACTCCCTTAGAGGGAAGGAGATGAGGGCCCTGTCTCCTCCTCCAGGGACCCACTCCCAACCAAGGCCCACCTGCTAGCTGCTGCTACCCCTCACTGGAACTCCACAAAGACCTCTCCTGATAAACACACATAGAATAGACCTAACATGCACATTTCTTGCTTAGAGACGGGCTAGCCTCAGACCCTAAGTTTAGAACAGTGGCAAAGAGATCAGGCATTGGCTCAGAGTGACAGGGCTCTGTGGCTGTGTGACCTGGGTCTCCTTCAAGTGGCTGCTTCTGTTTCCTTATCTATAGTTATAACAGTAGTGGTTGCTGACATTAGCGAATTGGGCTCTGGGGCAACGCCTTAACGGGAATGGTGTCACTTGATCTTCCTAAACACCCCAGGAGGGGTTGGCCCATTTCCCCATCGTACAGGTGCAGCAAACTGAGGCATTTGGAGATTCTGGAACTGTCCCAGGGACTCACGGTGGCCGGGTTCAGTAGCATCGGAAAAAACACTTTAGCCCAGGCCTGGCTGAAGGCAATGTAAATGGGCATTTTTTTGTTAATAGTTTCCATATATTCTGGGCTGGTCTGTGTGGACCCTCTTTGTTTTCCAAGGGGCAGCACTTCGGACCCTGCCCTCCATTTCCGGGCATTAGAAGGGGCTTCTCTCCTTGGCTCCCGAGGGTCCTGTGGAGTGAGCGTAGGAGGCCCACAGCCAGCAGGTGAGTCTCAGGCCAGAGGTTCCCTAGACGCGCCCCCACGCCCTGGCTCCCAGATCCCGCCTCCCCTTAGGAATAACGGCCTCTGTGGGCAGGGGACCGCCTGTCGCATTGCAGCTGTGTGCCCTCCGAGTCACCAGCGATCACCCTTGCAGAACCTCAGTTTTCTCATCTGGGAAATGGGGCTGGTGAAAGTGACGCCAAAGATACTGGAGCGAACCGATCGCGTGGCGACTCCCACGCCCGGTGCGGGCCTCTGGACCCAGCAGCCCCAGCCCGGCGTGGCAGGCGGCCCGAGGGGCGGGCCGGGGGCGGGCACGGGCGCGGGCGCGGGGCGGGCTGTGGCAGCCGGGCCAGGCGGCGGCGCTCTCACGCGTCACAGCGCCGGGCGGCGGCGGGGAGATGCGGCTGCTGGCACTGGCGGCGGCCGCGCTGCTGGCGCGGGCTCCGGCCCCGGGTAAGCGCCACCGGGCAGGCCGGGCGCGGGGCGGGTGGGAGCCGTCGGCCGCGCGGGGGAGACTGGGGTTCCGGGCCTGGTGGGGAGGCCCCGCCGCCTCCGGGCGCGGGCCGGAGGCGGCACTGTCACTGTCGCCGGCGCGCTCCGGTGGGCTCACCTCGGGTCTGAGGGGCGCGGCGGCCCCTTCTCGGGTTCGGAGGACGCCTCTCCGGAGCGCGGTCCCTGTCCCGACCTCGCCCGGGGCTGGGCACTCTCACAGCAACAGTGTCCTTCCTAGCGGCAGGCCCCGAGGAGAGATGCAGCAGAGCGCAGCCCAAGTTGGTAGTTCCCTTTCCTTCTTTCCAGGGCAGTCAGGACACACAACTCTTGGCAGGTTCCTCAGAGCAGCAACTCCCCTTTCACTCTCTTTGGAGGGTTACTCGGAAGACAAGTCACGAGCGGCTGGATCTGCCCTGGCCCGGAGGTGGGGAACAGGGACTTGCTCGTGGGCCTGTGGAGGTGACCAGGCCTGGTGAGAGGGTCATCCACGGCTAGATGCAGCGACGCCTCTCCCACCAGCACCCTGCTTGAGGACAGCTTCTTGGTCCACACTAGTGGCTTTCATTCGGGTTTTCCTGCTCCCACTTCTAAGTGGCTGAAGAATTTTCTCTCTTTGTTCTCCAGAGCCCTGTCCGCTGCCCCAGGGTAGCAGTGGCGGTACTGGCTGGAATAACAGGAATCTTACAGGTATCGATGGTCACTTCCCTGAGTGCCTATCTGGGCCTAGCTCATTTAATCACAACACTTCCAAGTAAGAATGACTACAAAACGTTTATGTATCCAAGTGTTTAAAAAAACATAAACTTTAATCTCACCAATAACCTCTGAAGGAAGTGCTATTATTGTCCGCATTTTATAGATGAAGAAACTGAGGCTCAGGCCCATGAACGGACTTGCCTTAAGTCACTAGGCTTGTAAGTGGTGGAGCTGGGGTTTGAACCCAGGAAGCCTGGCTCTAGGATCTGTGTCGATAACCACTAAACTGTGTGGCCATTGTTTTTGAAAATTAGGGAACTGATGCTCCTAAGTAGGTAATTTTCCAAGAGTGATCCAACTACCAAGTGATAGAGCTGGCATTTGAGCCAGCATCACTCCCTAGATTGCAGTCCGAAGAGGAGGCACTTGGCTGACAGTGGGAAGAAATCCATCCACAGTCCCCCAGCTGTGAGTGAAGCCAGGCTCCCAGTGAACCTGATATCCTTGCTGTGGGAAATTTCCCAGTTGTCACTGTCTTGGCTGGAAAAATGATGAGAAGTTTGACTTGGATTGTGGGCAGAGCGAGTTCTTGTGGCCTGCGTGGAGTAGCCAGTAGCCAGTGGTCCTTCCTCTCCCAGGCTCCACGATCACTTTCCTAATTGAAGAAGCTGTCAGAGTGGTTGTCCCAGAGACTGGCTTTTGGTGGGGATCAAGGGCATTCTCATGTTTCCAGGAGTCCTCGGGAACCTTGAGAGCTGGAATTCAGGATTCTTTAGGGTCCGCCCTGGCTGTGCCCACGGTCAGCCCTGGGGAATGATAATAGTTCCTGCTTGTGGGACACTCACTGTGTCATTCATGACTCCTCACCACGATCCTGCTGGGAGGGGCTGGCAGACCCACTTTATACATAAGTCCCCAGCTTCCTAACCGCTTCACTTTTCTACCTCTCCATTTGGGGACTGAGCAGGACCCAAGTGGTCACCCATGTCTCAGTTTACAGGAAAGAAAACCGACTGACAATATATTTACTATAGCATATTTGTAGTCTGGAGTGGTGGCTGAGCTGTCTTTGAAGCCAGATCGCTTAGGATTGAACTCCAGCTCTGCCACTTACTATGTGAGCTTGAACAAGGGCTTAGCCTCTCTGTACCTCAGTCCTCTTGTCTATAAAATGGGAATAAACAGAGTATCAGGGTAAATTGAGAAAATGCATCTAAAGGGCATAGGGTTTGTACCCGGCAGGTATTAGCCTCTATCATTGGGCAAGGTGATATTTTTATCCTGGATGGAGCTATTTTCAGGTGATGGGCTAATGTGAGTGAATCAGTCCATGGGCTAGGTATGGTATCACCTCTGCTTAGTGCTCAGTAAACACTGGCTCCTGGTGCCAAGGACTGTTAAGTAATACAATAGTGTTTCTTTCAGAGATTTAGCTGTATGAATTCAGACTATCCTTTTAATAAGAAAGCTCACTGCTGCTGGTCTGTACTGATAGTTTGCATTCCTTATAAACTTAGAGGCTCTGGTTTCCCTGAGGTGAGTGGGTGCAGTTTCTTCAGGCAGAGAGGAAGTGGGAGGCACAGACCCACCAGCACATCCCTGGCCTGCTCAGACCGAAGGACTGTACCCACCTCTGCATCCCAGGTGAGGCTGGTGCCTTGTTTTGTTAGCTGTCTTTGCTCCCCTGCACCTGGAATTGGCCATCTCCCACTTCACAATGAGCAGATTGTCCTATTCAGCTACATGGATGTCCTTCTAGGCTGTTTTCAGAGTTACATTAGTCCTTTTTGTGACATTATTCAAATGTAAACAAGGGGATTAGACACCTTAACTCTGTCCACAGGAATTTGAGGTTCATCTATAAACATAACCAGCTACATGACTTGTGGGATCCAATGTCAAATGAAAATGTGGGGCTCCTCATTAAAATGTATTACAGTTTCAAAAATCAACGGCAGAGATTAAACCAAGCCGAGGGAGTGAGGCCTTCCAAGCATGGGGTCCTGTGTGCTTGCAGGTCCTGGGCCCGCAAAGCCCACTGTACTCAAGTGTGCATGTCACTTTCTATTGTTCTCACCTCCCCAGTTTCAGGGCATGCAAACTATATCTGTATTTTAAAGGTGTTTTTGCATGGGAGCCTATACTTACTGTGAAAGGCATCATTTTCCCATTTTTTGGATGGGGAAACTGAAACTCCAGGAGGCTCATACCTAGCAGAATCAGGTTTCCAGCCTGGCTCTGTTGGATGCCAGCTTCTGGCTCTTCACCCAGGTCCACCAAGCCGACCAAGCCACTGCTTCTGTGTCTCATCGTTTCTCCCCAGCTACCTGGGAAGGCCTGGGACTATGGGCATCCCAGCGCTTACCCCATGTGGTACCCAGGACTACCAAGTCCTGGAACATGTGCTTGTTGGAGATAGGGGATTTGGTGCAGCAGGAATCCCATCCCTCTGTTTGTATCAGTCTCTCTCTTTTTTTTTTTTTAAATCAGTTTTGTTATATTCCTTCTTCTAGAAGTGGCCTTGGGGACCCTGATTGGGGTAGGGAATGCCTTCTGAGGCCCATATGTTGGCAGGGGTGGCTGTCGGGCCATAGTGGGGTACAGTTCACCAGGATGCACTGACCTTTCCATTTCCATCCTATATGGGGTCCCTTCTGCCTCAGGGCCTTTGCAGAGATGGAGCTCCCTCCTTGGAAGATCACTCCTTGTTACTACCTTGAACTTTAATTCATTAACTCCAACTGAGTCATCAGCTGAAGCTCACATCCCCAGAGTCCCTTTCCTGACCCCAAAGTCTAGATCAGGATCTTGCCATGATTTTCTTAAACACTGCACTTTTTCTCTGTGGCACGTGACACTGTAGTTATATTCTCCCATGTCTTTTCTTCAATGAATGGCTGCCTTACCCACTGGACTCCCTGCTGTACAGAGTTGGGAATGTTGTCTTTTTCTTCACAATATGTCTGCTGCATGAGGCTTAAGCTGGAAGAAGCAGGAGCTGTGAGTGGAGAGGTACATGGGGAGGGGGACAGTGGGTCCACCTCCCACCTCAATTCTCCGTAACACAGGATCACAAACAAGAAGTTAATTTCTTCTTTGAGTCAGAGTGACTTTGGCTGTCCTTCCTAGGCCAGGAGAGGGAGGAACTGCCCTGCCTGTCTGCCTCCTTCTGGTGGAGGAGGGGGAGAGTGGCACCATCGGGTCCTGCCTGGTGGCTGGCATGGCCTGTGATTGCTCAGGCTGCCCCTCTGACGTGCTGGGCTTGCAGGGACTGTCATTCAGACTGACATCCAGAGGGAAGAGCCTGGGCTTCTGGGGACCCTGAACCCTGTCTTCTACCTTTGGACGTTGGTGAACCTGCTTCCCATCGTCCTGTCCTCTGATTGCCGTTGGTGTTCCCTCTGCTGAGCCCTGTGGTCCTGATAACTGCAGGGGGAGATAACGGACTCCCTTTCTCTTACTATTGAAATAAATACCCAACTGAGTCATATTTGCCAGCCCCTGGGTGCCCTACCTGCATTCCCTGTCCTCCCTCCTGCCTCGCCCCATCTCACAGTTGCTTGGATACATGTGCCACCTTTGCTGGGTTTGAGGCAGCGATCTCCAGGGCTGGGGAGGAGAAGAATGTTACTGAATGCACCAGCTTTGCTGAGAAGGCTCGTCACAGGCACATGGATCCCACAACCTGAACGGCTTGTGTCCTCCAGCAAAGCCTTCAGACTTGGTGGGGTCTGTGGCCATCACAGTTCCAACCATGCCACCTACCTCCTGGTGTGAAGGTGGCAGGTAGAGGGCTGGATTAGTGTGCTTAGGCTGTGGTAACAGTACCACAGGCTGAGGGACTTACACAACAGAAATGTATTGTCACATTTTGGAATCCAGAAATCCAAGACCAAGGCGCCAGCAGGGTTGGTTTCTCCTGAGGCTTCTCTCCTTGGCTTGCAGATGCCTTCTTCTCCCTGTGCCTTCACATTGCTTCGCTCTGCGCCCCTGTGTCCTCCCTCATCTCTTCTTATAAAGACCATTGATACTAGATGAGGGCCCACCTTAATGACTTTATTTTAACTTAATTACTCCTTTAAAGACTCCGTCTGCAAATACAGTCCCATTCTTATGTCCTGGGGCTAAAGCTTCCACAAACGAATTTTGGGAGGACACAATTCAACCCATAACCAAGGTCTTTGTACTTTGGTGGAAGAAACAGAGGCTTGTGTCATTTGTAAAAGAATATGGGCAAAATGAAGGCAGGGAGATGTGCCGATAGAGAAACAAAGAGGGCTCATCCTGGGAGGCTAGAGTGTAGTCCTTTCCCTTTCCTGGGAGCTCCTGACCCTATCCTGAGCCGCAGAAGTGGAAGGGTTACTAGCTTGCCTCCAGGATGGAATCTGGCCTCCCATGGGGACTGGAGCACTTGGCACGTCCTTCTGGTTTCAGTCACTATATATAATCCCTCCTCCTTGTAGTGTTAATAGGAGGAGCCTGGGGCGTGGGGTCCCAGCTGCACTCTCATCCCACCCATCTTGTTTCAATTTCCTGCCTTCCTCAGCTCTCCTGGCCTCCACTGGGGAGCTCTTGGGGGCGGGATGGGGCTGGACTTCAGTTCTGGAAGTCAGCTGCCACATCTTTGCTGCTCTCTGCCCGCCCAACCCCTGGCAGCTGTTGGAGCCGGGTCAGCCGGTGTCCCCAGCTGCTGCATTCCTCACCAGGGAGCTCCTGCCATGAGAGCTGTGTGGACTTCACACAGGGCTTCAGCAGTGAGGAAGAAATGCCTTCCGACTAATTTAACATGGCCTATGGGCCAGGTGCCACCAGGTGGGCAAGATGCAGGGGAAATGGTGGGGCCAATTCCTCTTCTTTTGCCTTGCAGGAGGGTCTTCTAATGACAGCGGGATTGCTACCAGAGTGGGTCTCTCCTTTGGCTACACGTTAGTCTGCGGCCCTAAGTATCTCCCAGGCTGGCTTTGTCCTGCATCACTGTAGACATAGAGCTCAAACCCATTTAGCGGAGAGTCCAGCTGAACCTTAACCCTTTTCTTCTGAGCTCACTTCCATATATATCAAAGGCTTTGGTGTTTTAATCACAGGCTAGACCTGTGAATGGAACTATGTATGACAAAAGGGACTTTATGGGTGTGATGATGTCAAGATTCATGGAATTACCCTTGAGTATCCGGTGGGCTAGTGCTTGTCTTCTGAGAGATGAGAAAGAAAATTAAGGGAAAATTAACCCTCAAATTCATCTGTCTTGAGGTGTTCAGTTATTAGATCAATAGTGGAAGCTGTATAGGAGGATTTGCCTGGATTTTTACGATGAAGAATAGTTTTCATCTACCAGCCTTCTCCAACCCTCGGCAAAGGCCGCCTGCTTGCAGCCTCATAGCCTCCTTGTCAAATGTGCACATCTTGCTTGATCTGTTTTTCCTCTTTCCTCCTTGCTTCCCTGCAGCACTGCCCAGGGGTCCGCCCTGCCCCAGGGCGACTCCCCACCCACAGCGTATCTGATCAGGCCAGGGACAAAACATTAAAGCAGGCTGGGGGGTGAAGTGTGGGGAGTGGTGGGGAGTGGTGGGGGATCAGATGTGGGCTGGACATTTTTAAGAAATTCCAAAAATTAAATCTTTTACGTGAAATCTGAATTCTAAAGATCCAGCAACTAATTACAAAATTTTGAAAAATACTTCTGGGTTACTAGGTCATTGTTTAGCATCTCACATGGACAGGGTGGTCCCATAGATGAGACAGCGGGGGCCCACAGAGGCTCACCCCCAGAAAAGCCCCTCCTCTGGAGAGGCGAGGGACCGCCTGCCTCTGTGGCTAGGCAGGGCATTATGTCTGCAAAGTCCAGGACGCCCAGTGCGTGGAGGCATTTCCCGGCTTCTGGACTGTGGACTGTCCACAGAGGGACCTGGGGCTCTCCTCATCCTCTCTTCTCCCTTTTTCCTCTGCAGAGGTCTGTGCAGCCCTCAATGTCACTGTGTCCCCGGGGCCCGTGGTTGACTACCTGGAGGGGGAGAATGCCACTCTCTTCTGCCACGTCTCCCAGAAGAGGCGGAAGGACAGCTTGCTGGCTGTGCGCTGGTTCTTTGCACGCTCCGCCAACTCCCAGGAGGTCTTGATGGTGAAGATGACCAAGCTCCGGGTCGTGCAGTACTATGGGAATTTCAGCCGCAGCGCCAACCGGCAGAGGCTGCGCCTGCTGGAGGAGAAGCGGGGGGTGCTCTACAGGCTCTCTGTGTTGACACTGCAGCCCTCAGACCAAGGGCATTATGTCTGCAAAATCCAGGAAATCAGCAAGCACAGGAACAAGTGGACGGCCTGGTCCAACGGCTCCTCAGCCACGGAAATGAGAGGTAAGGGTCCCGTCTCCCTGGGGAGAAGCAGTGGGGGGGCAGGACCCCTTCTGCAGCCACCACCCAGGGGCGCCCGGGTTGGCTCTGTTGCACTAGAGCATATCTTGTGGGCCTCTGTTGGCCACAGACATGAGTCATGCCATGGGGTGAGGGGAAATCTTGACCTGGACACTGGCTAACGTGCTGTGTAGACACAGAAGTGAGAACAGAAAGGACCACAGGCCTGGCCCAGCATGGCCCAGCCCACCCTCTGGGCAAATCCGCTTAAGTGTCTGAAGTTGCCCTGGCTGTGTGCCGTCAAGGGTCAACAAAGCTGGACCCTGGTCAAAGGGGTCAGGGTAGATTTTATTCAGCAGTAGCTATTGCAGTAGAGAAGAGAGGCTGGAATGAACTGGATTCAACTCTGATTTGTGCAGATGTGACTGGTTGTTTTCAAAGGAGAATGAGTGAGGGTGGGCGTGAGTGAGGACTCAGTAGAGTCAAAGAAGTGTGAGTAGAGTCAAAGCAGTAGTGGCGGTGTTTGGCTCATGTGGAACCCATCTGGGCTTGCTAAGGTTCTTATGCAAATTTGGCTTCTACTTTCCCACAGAGATGGGGAGACGAGGGTTTTGTCTTCAGGTGTTGGCTGGAACAAGCAGTAACTGCTTTTGGCAGCCTTGAGTTTTCTCAGGCAGACACTTTCAGAAGGTCATCCCTGGCATAGGCGTACAGCCTTGAGCTATTCGAAACTATGTTAGTGTTTGTTGGAGTCACTAGACCAAGGTTGAGGCTTAGTCAACAAAAGGCCCCGAGGATCCTGGCTGTAGTTTGGCTAAGGAGAGCATCTATGTCAGTGCTCAGCCTCCCACCCAGGTCCATGCAGGCTTGATGGCTTTGGCTGGGGGGGCCGGGCCCCCATGGAGAGGCATGCGTTGGGAAGTCTTGCTGTGAGTCATCAGGCCTAGTAGTAGGGCAAGCTAATTGCCCAGTGGAACTGATCCAAGCTTAAGCAAGAGCTCGCCAAGAAATTCATGACGAAGTGGGCAGAGGACCACGGGTAGCCCTCCCTTCCTGAAGACAGATAGGAGGGATGGGCAGCGTTTCTGGAACATCTCAGCTACCAAGCGCCATATTTTGGGGCTATCGTTTTTTAATGACCAATGTTTCTGTTCAGGAAGACAACTCTGGCAATTTTAGTAAGACTTTCTGTTGTGCACTAAATGATGCCTTTGATTGCTTTGAAATTGAATTTAGTTTGGCACAAGATCAAGAGGATCACAAAGCACAGCTGATAGTCTCAAATACGAAAAAGGGTCTAATTTTACTGTACACATATAGCATAATATTCAAGGCCTTAGTGATGTTGTTTTGATAAGCTTTTTTAAAGGACAAAACTTAGTTGTGAAAAGTATTTTTAGTGTCTTATATAAATAAGGGACATGGAATAAAATAATTTATATAGAGATTCTTTACAGTAGTTCAATGTTACTTGTCTTTGGAGTTTGCTTGTTGTAATGTTCATAAGCACAGAATGATATATTAACTAGAATGTGCAATTTTCACCCTGCCAAACAAAATATTTAAAAAGGTTTGCTGCCTTCAGGTAAGCACAGTCATGTAGCTTGTTGGTCAATCTGAATCTCATTTCAGTGAGTGAAACTGGGTTCAGTTCTCATTTGTTTGAGAACTTGCTCCAAATACATGAGGTAGTTTTTAAGACTTCACTGGATATAAGGATCTCTTCCCCCTTCTTCTCTTGCTCTCTTGCTCCCCCACTTTCCTGCCCTGGTCCTCTCCTCCTCAGCTCCCCTTCCCTTCTTCCTCTTTCCTCTCTCTCTCTCTTTCTCCCTCTGCCTTTCTCTCCCTCTGTCTGTCTCTCTGTCTCTGTCTCCCTGTCCCTTTATTCTTCTGTCTTTCTCTTTGTCTCTCGGTCTCTCTCTGTGTCTCTCCCTGTCTTTCCATCTCTCTGTCTCTCTCTCCCTCTGTGTCTCTCTGTCTCTCTCTCCCTCCCTCTCTCTGTGTGTGTCTCTGTCTGTCTGTCTCTCCCTCTGTGTCTCTCTGTGTCTTTGTCTTTCTCCCTCTGTGTCTCTCTGTCTCTGTCTCTCTCCCTCTGTTTCTCTGTCACTCTTTCTGTCTTTTCTTCTCTCTCTCTGTGTCTATCTGTGTCTCTGTATCTCTTCCTCTTTCTCTGTGTGTGTGTGTCTCTGTCTCTCTCCCTCTGTGTCTCTCTATATATACATATATCTCTTTATTTCTCTGTCTCTCTCCACTTCTCTCACCCACCCCTCTCTGACCTCTCACCTGGAAGTGGTTCTACCCTCTCAGCAGAGCTCTGCCTCCCTTGCCATGTCTGCTCTGCCTCAGCCCCTCTGCAGGGCTATGATTTGCTGATGGAAAGATTCAAAACTTAGGAAGAAATGACCATACCTTCTAGAACATTCTATGTAGGCCTCCAGGGGACTGTTCCAAGGCGGTTGAGGAAGGGTAACTGCAAGGAAATGACCTGAAACCAGACAGGCTATTTGGGTTGGAGCATGTTCACCCTAGGCTGGGACTATGTGGATCCTTGGCTGCCTATTCTTCCTGGGCAGGGTCAGGAGAGGCCCATGGCTTCAGCCTCCCAGAACACCTTTCTCAGGGCCCTGGGCCTTGTTCCTCTCCAAGGACCTTATTTTCCTAAATCTCTACCTTTTTTTTTTTTTTTTGAGACAGAGTCTCCTCACTCTGTCGCCCAGGCTGGAGTGCAGTGGTGCCATCTGGGCTCACCGCAACCTCTGCCTCCCAACTTCAAGCAATTCTCCTGCTTTAGCCTCCTGAGTAGCTGGGATTATAGACATGTACCACCACACCCAGCTCATTTTTGTATTTTCAGTAGAGATGGGGTTTCTCCATGTTGGCCAAGCTGGTGTCGAACTTGTGACCTCAGGTGATCCACCCGCCTTGGCCTCCCAAAGCTCTGGGTTTATAGATGTGAGCCACCTTATATAGAAAACAAAAACAAAGAACAACAAGGATGAGAAGTTCTGTGGGCACATACCTTTGGGTTGGAGTATCAAACGGGATCTCTCAGGGGGGTTTGGGAGTGCCCCCCACTCCAGGTCCGTGGTCTCTTTTCTAATCTGCTCATGTTACCTCCCTCCTTTCAACAGGAGTCTGCAGCCATCCAGCAGAGGGGAACTTTTCTTGGGACTTCCCTTCTAATACTACCCCACCTTTGCCCTTCACCACAGACGTGGTCTCCTTCCTGCAGAGTTCTTGATGTGAGATAAAATTGCTTGTCTTTCACTGTAAACTCCCAGAAAGAAAGGCTGGTGCCTGGTCTCTCCTCATCTCCCTATTGTGGGCAACTTGCCCAGCACAGGGAGGGTGACTCGTGATGATGTATTTAAGAATGACTCCCGGCACAGAGAAGAGCCATAGGAGTGTTGACTTTTATTATCTGTCCTGATTTCCATATGTTGGTTGTTTTCTATTGCAGAAGTAATATATTGTAATATAGTTCAATTATAGAAAACATGGAAAAATACTGAAAGGGTTTAAAGAAGAAAATAAAAATGACTTACCATATCTCTACTCAGGCACAATTTAACATTTCAGTGCAAATCCTTTCAGGCATTTTATGCAAATATAAATTTAAAATCTAATTTCAATCTTACTGTAAAGAGTGCTCTGTGACTGGCTTTTCTGATATTACTAAATAGTGTGCACATTTTCCCTTGTTAAATATGCTTCCAAAACATAATTTTAATGATGGAATCGTGTTCTGTCATGCAGATGGGCCACAATTTAACTTCCAACATATTGTTACTGGACATTTAAAGCTGCTCTAAATCCTTGCCAATAAATCTCCATGACCTTAGCATAAAGTCCTGGAAATAAAATTGCCAGGTCCAAAGATCTACCGAATTTAAATATGGACACAATTTCAAGAAGTGAATTGACCTCTAAAATAGTTTGCATATTTATACTCCCACCAGCATTGAAAATGCCTTTTCCCATGAATTGGTTTACATAAGAGCTACCAATATTATGTGGTTAATTTTACGTGTTGAGTAGGCTAAATGATGCCCAGATAGCTGGTAAAACATTATTTCTGGGTGCATTGGTTCTATTTCTCTGACAGCCTTATATACTTTTTGAGGATGATGATAACAGTGAATGCCTGCAACAGTGCCTGGTAAAAAATTGACCCTCAATACATACTTGATGAATGCACAAAATGTTCTTTGTCAAGTGGCATTAGCACCTGTTGCTGTAGATGACCTTGAAGTAGGCATGACTTGGTGGATGTAGTCACCCTCTCTGGGATGCCTCACCTCTTTTTCCCTTGACCTATTCCAATCATACATATTTTTTGGGTTCCTAGATCCATCTTTCCTCTTCCATCAATGCCTTCTTTGGGTGAGGGCTCTCCCACTGGTGATGTCTTGTAGCTTCTGTTTTTAGCACTGTAGGCACAACATTATGTAGTCATACCATTGTTTTTCAAGCTGCTGTGGCACAGGGATAATGTCAAAAATATTATATGTAAAAGAGTCAGCTGGGTGTGGTGGCTCATGCCTATAATTCCAGCACTTTGGGATGCTGAGGTGGGCGGATCACGAGTCAGGAATTTGAGACCAGCCTGGCCAACGTGGTGAAACCCCATTTCGACAAAAATACAAAAATTAGCCGGGCGTGGTGGTGGGTGCCTGTATTCCCAACTACTCAGGAGGCTGAGGCAGAAGAATCACTTGAACCCAGGAGGTGGAGGTTGCAGTGAGCTGAGATTATGCCATTGCACTCCAGCCTGGGTGACAGAGCGAGACTCCGTCTCAAACAAAACAAAACAAAATAGCCAATCAATGCAAAAACTAAAATGTGCAAGTATCTTTCTCCCACACACAACTTAATATCCCCAGTTCCACTCCCATCCCCAGAGATAATCATTGTCAATAATTTGGCTTAGATCTTTCAAATCTTTTTCCTATTGACATTCACACACACACACACACACACACACACACACACACATACACACACTTGTATTTTAACAATAGTGCATGTATTGCTTTATAAGTGTTGTAGATATTACATGTATTAGTTTGTAACTTACATGATAATATAGTAAGACAATACCAAACTGCATTCAATTATTCCCGCAGTGATAGACACTTAGGGATCTTCCAGTATTTCACCAACATAAACAGTGCTTCTGTGAAATCCTTGTACATCTTTCCAAATACATCTGTTAGATTCCTGGAAAGGGAATTGCTGGCCTAAGGGTAAGCATATTTAACATTTTTATAGACAATGCCAAAATGCTATTGCTGAAAAGACTTTACAAATGTATACTCTATCATTGCATGATAACATCTATTTCCCTGAAGCCTCTTTAACAATCAATATTATTAATCTTTTCCATTATTTATCACAATGATGGGAAAAATATTTCATTGTTGTTTTAATTTCAATTATTATATTCAATACGATACAGTGCAATTTAATTTCTGTTGTTGTATTCAATTATTAGTGAGGTTGAGCATCTCTTCATATGTTTAGACATGGTTTGCTTATTTATTCTGTGAATTGCCTGGCTATAACCTTAATAATTGGGTTGCTGTCCTTTTTTATATATGTGTATGTGTGTGTGTGTTGAGTGTGTATAGGTATGATTATTAATTTTTTAGCTGTTATATATGGTATAAAACTTTCTTTCTCTTTGTTGGTTTTCTTTCCACTTTGTTTATGTTTTCTTTTGCCATTTAGATATTTCACATTTCAAGATATTTATTTATTCAAATTTGATATTTTTTCCTTTGCGGCATTCTTTTCCAGTGGAATTTATATGGAAGTGTAATTTACATTCAGTAAATTGCACATGGTATTTTGGTTTTGTATTGAATCCTGGAAAGGATCCCTGCCCCAAGCTTATACAAATGTTTTCCATATTTTTCTCTAATATTTTTAATGATTAAAAGAAAGCTTTACTCCTTTATCTCTTTGGAATCTGTTTTTTTATATAAGGTATATAGTAGCTAATTTATTTTTTCTTTACAAAAGGCTAAAATGTTATCCCTACACTGTCTGTTGAAGAAGTATTTTTCTAGCTTGAAATGTCACATTTTTTAAAGCTAAATCCCTATGTTTAAATGAAAAATTTGTACATTTTACCAAATAGCACTATTTTAGTTATAGAATAGATCAAATATCCTCATTTTTAAAATTATCTTAGCTATTCTTATATATTTAGTTTTCTTTAAGATGATCTTGAGGATCAACTTACCTAGTTATGTAAAAATTATGTTGGGGTTTAACTGGGATTTCATTAGCTTATTATACTACTTTGTTGTGGGTGTATACATCTTAGATATCTTTATGATTTTGAATGTTCCTATCCAATAACTTGTTGCATTCATTTATGTAGTCAGGGTGTTTTTTTTTTAAATGTCTTTCAGTACAATTTTTTTTTCACATGACTCTTCGATATTTTTATTATGCTTTCTTCTAGGTATTTTATAATTGTAATTAGGATATACTATCTCCTGCTGTGCACAAACATATACATGCAGCTTTTAAATTGGTATTGCTGGTGTATAGAAAAGTTTCACTTTTCTTGAGTTATATTTGGCAACATAATGGGTTAACTTATTATTTTGGATGTGGTGTTTCTCAGTTGCATTTCAGTGGTGTCTGTGAATTCGTATCTCATTATTTTCCTACCGTATTGCATTGGCCAGTACTTTAGAGATACTGAGCCGTCTACCTGTGCCCTTTTTGTATGACACTACTGTGAGGTGACCTGCCATTTGGGTTTTTATCTTGACCACATCTTTCTACCTAGCCCACATGACTACTATTAGAGACTATCAGTTGCCTTATTAAAAGCCAGCTTTGAGGCAACCATGGCTTTTTCATGATCTCCACTAGTAAACCTATCACAAAAGCAACTGGGATTGCCCTGACAATATCTCTTAGGAATTTATCCTTCCCTCTCTCCCTCCCTCTCTCCTTCCCTCCCTCCCTTCCTCCCTCCCTTCCTCCCTCCCTCTCTCCCTTTCTCCCTCCTTCCTTCTTTTCTTCCTTCCTTTCTTTCTTCTTTTTTTTTTTGACTTGAGACAGAATCTGACCCTGTCTCCCAGGCTGGAGTGCAGTGGCACGATCTCGGCTCACTGCAACCTCCTCATCCTGGGTTCAAGCGATTCTCTTGCCTCACCGCCACCACACCCAGATAATTTTTTGTATTTTTAGTAGAGATGGGGTTTCCTCATGTTGGCCAGGCTGGTCTGAAACTCTTGACTTCAGGTGATCCACCGGCCTCAGCCTCCCAAAGTGTTGGGATTACAGGCATGAGCCACTGTGCCCTGTCTCCTTTTTTAATTTCTTAAAACCCTCATTTAAAAATCCATTCCAGAAACCTGTCAGAGATAGATGAAAAGTCCACTAGCCTATAGTTTTTATAACTTATCTCTCTCTCTTTTGTTTTCCCAGCAAGCGAAACACTTACATGCCTCTAGCCATGTGACTCCTTTTCTATTTTCCAGGTTTTCTTGCTTTTCCTTAACTGGAGTTTTTTCTGACCTGTGAGTGGTCATCACTTAAGAAAGGTGAGGCATTCTTCTCTGAGGAGGGAAGGGATGGGAATGTGGTGAGGCAGCCCGCTGGCTGCAAAAGGTCATTACTGGGAAGGCCCACCTGTTGGGATGCTGAATAGGGTAAACCTGTGGATATTACTGGGGTGCCATGGCCATATTGTCATGAATGCTGATTAAAATCTCTCAACTTGGGGACTGAAATTGTTTATCCATATTACAGTGGAATCAAGTCTTTGACCACAACACCAGTCTATATCACTTGGACTTTCATTTATTTCTCTGAGTGGGAAAGAAAGGGGTGCAGACACAGGGGCGCTGGGATTGCCTATAATCTGCAGCCTGCGGCATTCATGCTGCACCCCTAAGATGGCTGTCCACAACAAAGTCCAATCTGTGAGTCACGTGCTTGAAAAATGCTTTATGAATGTCATGCAAAATAAAAAATCAGAAGGAAAAAATCCAAGGCCAATCCAAATAACCAGTCCACCCTAGTATCTGCAGTGGTCTCTGCTTACTTTGCTCTATGTATTTTTCATTTTACCCAAAATCTGGGTACACCCTTGAGCATTCGTGTATGGTGATTTAAAAAATATATAAATTGTTGGAAAAAATATACATGAATAAATGAACTCCTGGAGGCGCTTCTGAAAGTGTTTGGCTATGAAGTACATGCTGTATTAATTTTGAGCAGGGCGTAAGCTGCCTTTATGTTTTATTGTGCAAATTGTTAAAGTATGGTAGAGAATTAGGGATTTTGAAGCATCTGGAAATGTTAAGTGGGGTTCATCTGCAAACCAGGTATGTGGAAGATTGAGGGTGGAGCTCCTTGGTGTACCAAGGGTTCCTGTTGTCGTCATGGGGCACAAAATGATACAACAGAAGTGAAGAATGAAAGGGAGAGAATCTCCAGAGGACAGTGGAGCCATGCCTGGCTTATTTCACAGAATCTCATGCCAGATGAACTTGTTGATGTGGTTTTTATTACCCAATGGTAAAAGAACAGGCAAAGAAAAAGACGCAGTGTCTCCATTTGCCTGTGCCATGTGACGATTTCACTGGGTGAGGAATCCTGCTTAGAGAGAAAATGGATTGAAAAGTCCTAGGTGACACGTGGCACTGGAACCCCCTGGAGAGGTTTCTCATGGAAATCATGAGGGTGAATGTTAGGTTTGATTTCCTTTGATTGTTTTATCAATGACATTGAGAAAGGAGCCCACATTACCCTAATGAACTTTACAGAAAATGCAAAACTGGGAAATGTTCTTAACGTCAGCGAGAAATAAAACATAATAAAAACTATTCCAGAGCGGTAAGAAATATAGGCAGGAAATAACAAAATGAAATTCAATTTGAAAAATGGCACAGCAATACATGTGGGGAAAACAAATCTCAAGCATTGCTGGATAGGAACCGGGGGGCCGGGAGGCTCTCTCTGCGAGAAGATTCGGAGTGATAACAGCAGTGAGTCAGCCGTGCATTTGCAACTTGAGACCGCAGCTCAGCAGCTGGTGTTGTTTCCGTCCGCATACAAATTCGACCTGGAGCCCCTGAGAAGGAGGTGATTGTGTCATAGGTACTACACTGGTGAGACCCTAACCGGGACTTCACAGTCAGCTTTGGGAACCTCATTTCCAGGCAGATAGATTTAAGCTAGAGAACAGTGGTAAATGTGATGAGGAAATGAGCAGCCACTTCAGAGACAGGATCTGTTCTATGGAGGAAGCTTTCCTCGGCTCAGTGAAGAAATTGCATCCGAAAATAGTATGGGTGATGATGTCCAGCAGCTCTAGGTGGATTCATTTATCCCTTCACTCAGTGTGTGTGTTATCAAACACCTGCTGCGTGCCAGGCTGTTGCAATAATGGAGACCCAGAAACATATGGGTGGATCCGGCTATAGGAGTGGCAGATACACAAACACATGGGGTCTTGCAGTGTGAGTACAGGGGTCAGGATGCACACAGGGCACTGTGGGAACACACCAGAGGGTCCTTTAAGAGCCAAGGGAGAGGGCGATTCTGGAGATGATCTTAGTGGCTTATGTGGGGGCAGCACAGACGACCAAGGGGACAGGCACTGCAGCTCATGCCAGGGCTTTGGGGAGGACCCCGCCATAGGCCCGGAAGCTCACGAAGCAGTCTAAGCTTGTTGAACGTTGGCTGCTTGGTGCATGGTTCTGGGGGGAGTCAGATTAGAGGAGGAGGAGGAAGTGGGGTCTTTTGTAGTTGCCCAAGCTTGAAATGATGGAGGACTAACTTTGGCAGTAGGAATGAGGAGATATTAAGAGGTCAGATGAGAAGTCTTACTGATTGACTGGATGTGAATGATGGAGGGAGCTTTGAGATGACACCCAGGGGTCTAACTCAGTAAACATGTGTAGCAGCTTTTCACTCATTCATCATGAGCAGGCCAGATGCAGGTGTAGCCTCACTGCAGGTGACACTGATGAAGTGAAGTGCATAATAATGCCTTGTCCAGCCCCAAGGCTGGTGGGGAAGGCTGAGGCGTGAGGGCTGTGTGCTGAGCACTGTGGGGGCATAGCAAGGCTGAAGTGGGCAGCACAAGGAAAATGGGATGAGAATTGAGGGAGCATGAGTAGAGGGTTGGGGTGATTTCAACAGGGAGAGGAACTGCTCAGCCAGGTCTCCTTCTCTCCAAGGGGTGGCTTATTTACATTGGGGGTGTCCACGGCATACCGAATTGGAACTCGTTTCATACCTGACAGGTATCCTAGCCTAGTGTTAGGATTCCCAAATGCTCTTGGTTCTTGATGACCTTAGGCCAGAGAACAAAATAAAAATAAGAATACACATAAACAAACAAAGACCAGTTAACAGTTTTGCTTAAGTACTTGGTTCACAATTTTATGTAAATATTGAGATGCAGACAACTTGTTCTTGTCCTCTTCAGGGGAAACTCCAAAGTCACCTTTGAAATGAGGTGATGATTTCATATTTTAAGGGGCCAAAATTTCTCATGTAAGTGAAAAGTAGTATATAGCTAGTTATGGTAAATATCTTTTCAAAAAATGGTACTTCCTAAAGAAAAGCGATTTGCTTTGCCCTGTGTTGCACAGTCTGTGTCTGCCCATATCTATCCTGCACTCTCAGTGCTGCTGGGGCACTTGCTGTGCCTCGGGCCTGCCCTTGAGAACTTCAGCCACTGTCTTCCTGTTCCTCACACGTCCAGGGCCTGATTGTCCCTCTACGTACCCTTGACCCTTTGTCCCCAAGTCCAAGTCATTGCTGTTTGTGTTCTGTCCTTTCTTTACCTTCCTTTGCTCCCCAAGCTTTGGGAGTCTCCCCACCTTTGTGCCTCCTCCATCGTGCTTGACATCCTGTCACCTCTAGACATTTCTCCCTAGGGCATGGATCTGGGTTGGTTACTCTCAGTAAGTGCAGATTCTGTAGACTTGCTTAACAGGAAGAGGTCCCCAGTGGGTATGGGGGGGGTATGCTTGCTTCTTCAGGTGCTGCCTGGAGAGATTCCAAGATGAAGCCTGAGTGTCCAAGGGGCTCCTGGTGAAAGATGGGCCCCAGCTGCAGTCCCCAGTGCCATGTGTTGTAAGGTCCCCATGGAAAGTGTTGAGACAGGTTTGCAGGGCCGTAGCCTGAGTTCACTTCATGGGAGCGTGTGCTGCTGGTGTTCACAGGAGTGATGTGGTCATTCATTGGAGGCTCCTACTCTTAGGGAGGCCACAGCTTTGATCTCCAAGGCCTCAAAAAACATGATCTTCAATGGCTTTCCAACCTAACCCTACAACCCACAGATTCAGAAGCAGTCTGACATTCTGGGCCAAAATAAATCTTCCTGATTTTAGATGGAGAAGTCTTTATCAGCAGTGAAAATGCTAATAATAGAAGCAATTTGCAAGGGCTGTCTCCTGCAGTTTAATTGTAATTTACTTTAAACCCAAATAGTGTATTTTAACAAGCCAAATTGTGATTTAAGATTGTTTAAGTAAGGGTTAAATGTGGAGAGTGGACAAAGCAAATGGAAAAAGCTCTTCATCACCCTAAAAGTATTTGGGTTCAAAGATTAAATTATAATATGATTTCTCATCTGACTGTTTAACCCCAAAATGTGAGAGGAAATTTAATAATTAGATCTGAAGTTACTACCACAGGGAATTGATACTTCAAGTTTTAGTGGAAGAAATTAATGAAATAATTCCTTTTTCTCTGGAGACACAGAACAGATAATTAGGAATGAGATTTACTAAACATTTAGGGCTCCTGGTTAATTAAGCAAGCACACATCATGGTGTTTAAAGTGTCAACAGGTCCAGACACTCAAAGGGATCAAATTGACAACCAGAGTGTAATTTAAACACCACTTTAAACAATTCTTCTTTGTACCTGCCCTCATTCCAACTTCCATGGTCTCGGAAGAGTTTAGATTAAAAACTTAGCTTCACGGACATTCACAATGCCCCATTTTATGAGCTTGTCATACCATGCCTTGCCCAAAGAGAGGTGCAGATGGAGATGTTTGATGCCTGCCCTTCTGGGGCCCTAGCCTCACAATGTAGGGGAGAAGCCGTGGTGTAGATATGGTTATAGATATAATAGACGTGATGGAGGTAGCAAACAGAGAGTGTGAAAGGGCCAGACGAGAGGGTGAGGCTGACATGGGAGTAAGGGAGATGAGGACACATGGATCGCTGGGCCATAGGAGGTCACAGGGAGGATGTGGGACTTTGCTTGCACCCCAGGAGAGCTTCAGCAGACAGCCATGGGCCATGCTGTTTCAGGAGAGATAAGAGCCTATTCAAAAGTGTTGCAAGAAGCCATACAGGCACGCAAAAGTAACTCCATGGACTTAGATGCATGTTTGCAGCTGGTGGGGGACTTGGGTGGGCAGCAACAAGAGGCAAGGTTGGAAGGATGGACCCGGCCAGGGACCTTGGTGCCAGGGACATTGCCAGAGCGTTTTGAAATGCACCCTCACATGTTACGTGGTGCATATGCACAGAAGTGGCCCAATGATGATTTTTTAGAAGTAGGAGTGAATGAGTGATCCAAACTCTGGTACCAGGGAAAATGGCAACTAGGAGTGGAAGGGAGTAACAAGTGCTTAGATAACCCTGTCCTGGACTTGTGTGTGTAGAGGACCAGTGACCAAGCCCTCGGTTTCAGTATTTCCTAGCTTCTCACTGGGGACATAAAGATGGCTTTTGTGTCTGTAGCTCCTTCACCTTCAGGAAGCAGACTCTTTTCCGACGGCCTTGCCATGGGAAGTCTATTTCATTTTTTCCCTTTGTTTGCCCTTTTGCTTTATTTTCTGGCATTTGTCTTGGACTGAATGCAGTAGAAAAGGGCAGCATACACTAGACAAAGCTGGGGCTTCACTGTTTCTCATTGGTTGCCGCCTGCAGGTCACTCAGAGGTTCTACTGACATATATGGCTTTATTCGAGCCCCAGGGGAGACTGCCTTTGACCTAAGTCTTGGAGAGGCAAGGGAGAAAGGAAGCAATAGGCCAGCGCCTGAGAACAGGAACAGAGAAGGTTTCTGTGTCTCTCTGGGGCTGCCGTTGCCGTCCCCAAGAATGTTGATCCAGTTATAAACAGTAGAGACACAGCCACATTTTAAGAGCTTTTTCCTTGGGAACCATCACATCTATCATTGAATAAGAAGGGAGAGTTAGCTGACTACATTGAATTTGAATTTGGGACAAAGGTGCATCCATCCTTGAATAAGAAGGGAGAGTGAACTGACTACATTGAATTTGAATTTGGGACAAAGGTGTTGGCTCACCTTTGTTTTATTTAAGGATCCTTTTTTCTGCATACTTCACATCACCATCCTCTTCCAGTCCCTTTACATTTTCCTCGCCTATTAATTAACCTGTGTAAGACGCTGCCTGAGGGAACTGGGGTGGGGTGGTGCTTGCTCTCTCCTGGTGCTAATTTGCAAGGTCTACTTGCCAGGGATCAGGCTCCTAAACTGCCGCTTCCTTTCAACTCGAGGTAACTTAAGAATCATCCTGTTTGAGAAGAATCACTTTCTGGTTAGGAATTATCTTCAGACTTTCTGCCTCCATCCTGTAAGAAACTAAACTCCCAGAGGCCATAAAACAAATCATGACAGGCACAAAGCCTGCAACTCCAAGGCCAGAATTTCATGGAGAAATCCACCTCGGCAGCCAGGTGTGCTAGTACATTCCCACTGCTTCTGAGGCTCCAGGGAAAGGATCGTTGCTGGGCACGGTGGGGCCCCCTGACCCTGGCCCCTCTCCTAGCCTTCCGGAAAGTAATGATGTCATGGTCCTGGTAAGGTAGCCTTATCCCATCTGTACCACGTTTATTTCATTCATTCATTAAGAGTAAGCCTGTCATCACCGAGGCTCCTGAAACCCCAGTGGGTGTGTGTTACAGGGTGCTCTCTTAGTTTGTCATCTATAGGCAGCTTGTGTTAACTCACTCAGTGAGACACTCCACCTTGTCTCGAGGACAGAGGGCTTTCTGTATCCCTTCTGTATACTGGGTTCTTGCTCTGATGTACTGAAAAAACCAGATCACCCATGGGCTTGGAGAATGAGTGCTAAATTTCATTGAATGGAAATAGCTCTCAGCCAATGGAAGAGACAGAAGGGAGATGGTTTCTTCCTGGAGCTGGGCTGCTTGGTGGCCTCAGCTCTCTTCTGACTGCCCCCGACTCTCTTCTGACTTCCCAGCCGAACTCTGCCAAACTCCGCCTGGTCCCACAGGGGACTCAGTGTTTTTATAGGCCCAGGATGGGAATGTGGTAGGCCAGGTTGGTCTTGGGAAATGCAACATTTGGGCAGGAAATCCTTGTCCTCACCTAGGTCCTTGGGGGTGGAGTCCTAGCCAGGGACCACACCCTCCTCTACCCAGCACTTCCCTTCCCCTCTTCCTCATTATTGAAAGCAACCATGCTCTTCCTTTCCTTGCACTCCCCTATCACTTTGTAGATAACACTACTGTGGTAGAGTCACTCCTTATATCCTTATTACTTTTGTTTTCCCTAGGTTAAATTGAAGAGGCATTGGTTTAGTTTTGAGTTCTAGTCCCTGTCCTGGATTGGACAGGACAGCACAGGAGAAGGCTTCAGCCAGCCTGGTCAGGGTAGGCACAGAAAGGGAAGGCGTGTCTCCTGAGCCTGGCTGCCCACCTTCCCTGCACCCTGGCCCCTGCTCCCTGCTGCTTCCTTCTTCCCCTTGGCCTGCCAGGGCCCCTCCACTTTCTCTCCATTGAATCCTGCATTCTGGAAGGCTTTCTGTGTCAGAAATGTGCACCTGACTTTGGATATAACCTAGAGTTGCAATTTAAACTTCGCTAATTGTAAGATTTTTTGTTAAAGGAATTAGGGGCACCAGTGGGAGAGAATTTCAGGAGAAATGGAGCCTTCCCAGGACCTCTCAGAATTTTTGGTCATCGCTTCTGTGGGTGAGTGATGTCAGTCTAGACATGCTTCTAGACAAAGGATGTCAGTGTCCTCAGTGAATGGCAGACCCTGAAAGAACCAGAGGCCCCTTGGCACCCAGAGGGCATTGTCACAGGGTCTTGGTGTGAACTCACCTGTGAAACCTACCCTTCCCAGGGAAGTTGACAGGACATTCTTTCCAAGGTAGCAATTAGGGCTCTCAGTTTTCACACCTCTCTGAGTGATGGTTTCCCCCAGGTCCCATCAGAGGGGACTTGACTGAGGCTCTTTCTTTCCAGCCTGCTTCCTCTAGACATGTGGCTGATAGAATCGGTTTGTCTCAGTGCTTATGGGCTGCATTCTTCCATACTGTTTGATCCTGCGGTCACTTTCTTCAACAGAGGGCAGTGACATGATGGATTTCACAACTTGTCTCTTATGAGATTTTTGTCCTATTCTGTGCTCCTAGGGGGTCCCCAGAATGGCCCATAGCTCCGTCATCTGGGCCACTGCCTCACCGGAAACTCTCATGGGCTCTGCCCATTGGGTGCCAGGGTTCCAAGGCAGTAACAAAGCAGTCAGTAGTCAGCTGACAATTTAGCTTCTGAGTGCTCATCACCCCTCCCTCCACTGTGAGATATGAATCATCAGACAGACATAAAACCCACTTTAGTTCCGATACAACTGTTCTCAGATAGCTGAGGCCGAACTGGGCTTGGCACTGAGGCCGAACTTGGCACTGAGGCCGAACTGGACTTCCTTCTGCTTCCCTGAGCAGTTGTCCTGCTTGTCCCCCTCTCCCTACTCCCCACCCCAGCAGGGGGACTAGAGGCCTGCATGCCATGGGAGGAGGAGGTCAGGGTCCTTGGACTGTCCACTTCATGGTCTCCCTGGACATGGATGGATGGGGAAGGAGTGTGCACAGGAGCAGCCACAGGTGGGGCTCCATGAGAAGCAGGGCTGGTGTCACTCCCAGCAGCTGGGGTGATGAGACTGTTCCAAGGGGCCCCACAGCATCTGCCTCCATGCCAGCTATTTCTGGAAGACCAGTTTCAGAGCATGGGGCAGGACAGAGGCTACTTGGAAGAAGTTCTACACCACATTCCTCTCACCCAGAGGGGAGCTGTGGTAAGAAGCTCACCTGGATCAGGAGCTTTTTCTTGCCCACCAGGGATGAGGGAGGTGGTGAATGCAGACAGGAGGGCAGAGAGTCAGGCAGTGTCATTCAACCCTGCTCCTTCCTGGGGAGAGATGGAAGTCCCATCCTCCCCATCATGAAAACCCGAGCTCAGAGCAGCAGGGTCCACCATTCGGACCTTATAGGACCATCAGCTCACTCACCGACTGACTGTCATGCACTTGCTTTCCTCTTTGGGGGATTAGGCTGGGCACTCCTTTAATCATGAGCAGCTGTCAGGAGGGCAGGACTTCCATTCCCCTGAGCTGGTGCATAGGAAGAGTCAGCAGATTGGTACAAGAGACTGTTATCATCTTCTTTCCATTTGTCTGGGAGTCCAGCTAGATCCCAAAGTGAGGCCAGTACGGCAGAATGGGATAGATTGATTACCTCTTGTTTAAGGCTCTCCAGCCTGCTGATTGCTAAACTTATTGGAAACTGCTACAAAAGTGCTCTTCCATCAAGAGATTTGCATTTTATTTCTACAAGTCTTTGAGCAACATTAGTAACCTGTGGTTGGAACATTTGCCACTTGTTCTTCAGTCTTGCAAAATGTTTTCTCAAAACACTCCATCCTTTTCAAGTCTGTCTGCCCTGCTGGGGCCTCTTCCATGCCACACTTGAAGGTTGACTAAGGTGAATGTATATTAGCCTCTCACAGCTGTGCTGAGGAGGGCATCGCGATTGTGGAGTCAGGAGACCTGCTGATTGTCCACTGCTCAGCCCTTGCTGTTGGCCTGGCTGCATGCCACAGCTCTGCTTCCTCATAGTCTGTGGACTCAGATCCCTGGCTTGACAAGGTATCAAATTCACTTTGATATAGCACAGGATTAGCAGCTGCAACAAGATACTTATGCAGAACCTTAGGAAAATTCCCAAAGCTCTGGCAGCATTCATGTAAAAATTTTTCTTTCTTGTAGGAACAAGTAAGATTAGGACTGGTGCTGCTAATCATCAGATGCCAAAGTTGCTGCACCATTCTGTGAAATATCTGCACTGGGTGCGGCAGGGAATGAGAAGCATCCAGTGATTCCTTGTGTAGAGCCCCATTAGTTTAGAATCCCAGCTTGTTAGCTCTTTCAACATGTGTGTCCATAAATAGATTAGGGAGAGCTTGTTGTCTTCTATCCTAGTTAAGGGAAAGAGAACTGTATTTGAATTAAATCAAGGACCCACAATTTCTGACACTGAAAGGTGATAAAAACAGCCTGAAGGCACCTGCTGGTTAGAATGGTGGCAGCTCATGGGAGCTGTAGAGATTTAGACACAAGGACAGGGAACCCTTTTGTTGGCCACTTGGACAATTGAAGAGTCACCCCCTGAGGCAAAAAGCTGACAACAAAGGATCCTCCTGAGGTGTTGGAGGAAGGGTGGGGTGGGGGAGAGGTTAAAGTAGTGAATAAAACAGGTAAAAGACCCTGTACTTAGCTAGTATCCTTGTGGATATGGGCTCACTAGGTCTCAGGCACTGTTCTGAGCACTTCACACACATGAATCCCTTTAACCCCTGCACCTACTTCCACATGGGCACTTCTCATTATCCCCATTTTACAAATGGGTAAACTAAGGCACAGGAAAATTAAGTGACTTATCCAAGGGTATACAACTAGCAAGTGGCAATTGAGTCTTTCAACCCTGTGAGCATGTGTGTCCCAAACTTTAAAAGGCATACATTTCACCCTGGGGATCTGGGCTTAAAAACAGATTCTGATTCAGTAGATCCAGCGTGGGGCCTGCCATTCTGCATTTCTGAGGGGCTACCAGGTGACACTGATGCTGCTGACCCATGGACCACGTGTGGGGTGGTAAGGGTCCGGACCATGATGGGTGTCCTTGGCCTCCTGGAAACCAAGCTCCTTGGAGATATATGGGTATTGTTCATCTCCGTGTTGTCTTCATCAGGACCTTCTTATCCTCATCTAGGCTTGATTAGCTGAAGCCATGGAAACCCAGCCAAGCTGATTCAGGAGGGGAGCGGGCATAGCCTAAGGGTGCAGAGCTCGTGGAATGCAAGAAGAATAAGCACAACACACCAGGCCTTGTGGGGCCCAGAGTGCCATTGAGCTCTGGTCTCTCACCTTCCCTCTGCTATGCGGGTTCCAGCCTCTGCTCCATTCTGCTCACCTGTTTTCCAGCATGGTCACCCACAAAATCCACTGGCTCTTTCAGGCCCAGGGCTCACAATAACCACATGCACTCTGTTTCTTATTTTGAGTGCTTGAAGGGGGAATCTGGCAGTCAGTAGATTACAGGGTCTATAGTATTGAGCAGGTAGGGGAGGTTGAGTGTGATAGACTCATTGTCTGTTAGATCACATGCAAGGTCAGATAATCACTAAGAGCTCCTTCCTGGATACTCAGATTGCTTCCTTTGGGAGAGAGCCAGAAAAGAAATAGATAATTCATATATTTACCAACTACCTATCAGCTGCCAGGTAATGTACCCAATGATAAGGATACAGAGGTAGAAGATATAGCCACCGCTTTTAAAATAATTTAAATTCTAATGGCAAAGGAGTTCTATGATCAAGGCAAACTCACACCAGAGCAAAGCTCTCCTGAGAACAATTAGGAAAGCTGAAATAAAATCTATCAGCACTCTGCTTTCTGAATCACATATCTACATTTCATAAATATGTTTGTATTATATAATTACTGAATTATGTACTTGCATATATATCCAGCTATCTTAACTGTTCTCTGAAGGACTAGATAGGTAGGTAGATCACAGAGAAAAGCAGCAAAGTGAGCCCAATTGCTCCGATGTTGAACTCTAAGAAACTCATTCATACTTAAGTAGTGCTTGAGAGAAGCTATGCAGAAAGTGACAACAGAATGTTTAGGAGGTGAGTGAGTTTTTGGTAATCCTAACAGTGAGATAAAAATTGGGAGGTTGTGGTAAATACCCCAGGTTTTTTACTGGGGAACGCTGAAAGACTGAATGAACCCCAACTAAAGGCAAATCAGAAATACACTAGATTCTATAAAAGCTGAAACTCAGCCTCTCAACAGTTCAAACCCTGATTAAAGTGACCATCCCCCTACTCTAACTTCCTGTTGGGAAACCAAAATTTTATCTAGAGCCTCCATGATTTTCTATAGACAATATCTGGCATTCAATTAGACAAAAGTTATCAGGCATTCCAAGGAAGATCCAGAGCAAAACAGATAATAGAAAGGAGTCTCTGGGTAGTGCAGATATGAAAGTTTATCAAGCATAGGTATTAAAATGGTGTGACTGATATGGTCATAGAATTAGATGATAAGCTAGAGAAATTCCTGAAAGAACTGGGATATCTGCAAAAGAAACCAATAATATAGAACTGAATAGAACTGAATAAAAATAATACATGAAATTAAGAACTTAATAGAAGGGTTGTACAGAAGGTTAAACACAGATGAAGAGAAAATTAATGATTTGGAAGATCTATCAATAGGAAATGTCCAGTGAAAGGCCCAGAGAGACAAAAGGAAGGAAAATTCAGAATTGAAATCATGACAATAATAACACAAAAGTTTGTGGGAGAGGCAGTAAATTAAGTTTAAGTTCTAGGCCATCTTTGCTATATATTTCTTGCCTCTTGAACTTATTCAATCTCTATTCAATTCTGGTCCTAGATTCTCTTGTCTAGAGCTCTTCATTGTGGTAACCCCTGACCACATGTGACTATATAAAGTTAAATTAATTAAACTTAAAGTAAAAATTCAGTTCTTTGGTAAGACTGGCTACATTTCAAGTATTCAGTAGCCACATGTGTCCAGTGGCTGCTGTATTGAACAGTGCAGATATAGAATGTTTCAATCACTTCAGAAGGTTCTATTGAATAATAATCTCATTCCCTGATAATTTACATTTTTCATCAGTTTATTTTCTAGATCTTTACCTATGATGATGTTATCCCTGTGCATGGAATCATTTCATGGGTCCAGACTCCTTAATGTGAAGTTCAAAGTTTCACAGAGTATAACTCAATTCTGTTTTCCTGCCTATTGAAAGCAGGCAAAGTGAATTCAGTGATCCACCATTACCTGAAAGAAGATATAATGTTCTCAAAATTAGGTGCCTGTGGCTCTGTTTTGCATGGCAAATGGTACTCAGAGCACTAACCTTGAGTCATCCCATGACTTCAGGCTCCTCTATCCAGGAATGCTGGGACAAGTATACTACATTTTAGAAAGACTCCCACTAAAATAAATCATGTATTAACTCTTGGGTTTCCCACTGGGAACTTCTTATTCTTCAAGTCTGCGGGGCAAGCGGGGCTTTTACTGAACTGCATTCTTGCCTTTTACTGGCTTTTAAACATGGACAACTGACTTCACCTCTCCTGTGCCCCAGATTTCCTGGCTGTTAGGTAAAGTCCTTGCGCTCCTCCCTAACATGTGAGTTTTGACAACTAAATGTGGTTTTGCAAATGTAGAAATTGAATGTAAGTGTTGTGTGTACTACATGACATTATTTTTTTCATGCTGTGCTGTTTCTTTTTTGTCTTTCAGTCATTTCCCTGAAAGCTTCTGAAGAGTCATCCTTTGAGAAAAAAAAAGAGGCTTGGGCATTTTTTGAAGGTAAAGCTTGTATATTTTTTTATGATAAGATGTAGCCTCACTTTTAGACAATAGGAAGGAAATAGAATATCAAGAAAGGACCCTAACTTCTTAGTTTCTAAGTTGTTTTCATTCTAAACTTACTCAAAGTAAGATGTAAATCCCTGACAGTATCAGCCCACAGTTTTGAAAGAGTAAAAATTAAAACACCAGTCCACATAATTTCTGTTTGTTTGTTTTGTTTTGTTTTGCTTCAGAATTCCTACTCTCAGGTGATATTAGGGAGAAATCTTCAGATATATAAAAATCATAAGTACCTCCACTGTGACTACATTTTATTTCAGGTTGCTTAAGGAATTTGGGGTTCTACAAACAGTTTGCAAACCTTAACCCAGTAATTTTCAACCCATGCCAGAATCACTTATGAAGTGTTAAGAACATTAATGCCTGGGCCACATCTCTAGAGATTCTGATTTAGGTGGAAGTTGTTAAAAGCTCCCCAGATGATTGCATCATGCAGCCAAGCTGAGAACCATGGCCTTGGAACGGTGGTTTCCAAAGTATGATTGCAGACCAGCAGCATATGCATTACCTGGGAGCTTGTTCCAAATGCACATGGCTGTGCCCTGCCTCAGCTTACAGAATCAGAAGCTTTGGGGACAGTGCCCAAGAGATCCAGGGTTTAACAAGACATCCAGGTGATTCTGATGCACATGCAGGTTTGGGCCTTAGGGCAGGGGTTCTCAACAGCGGGTGACTTTTGCTTCTCCAGGGGACAGTTGCCAATGTCTGGATGTATCTTTGGTTGCCACAGATGTTGGGGGTGCTACTGGCATCTAGTGATAGGGGCCAAGGATGATGCTAATCCTACAATGCACAATATAGTTGGCTCCAAATAGCCAGAGTGCTGAGGTTGGAAAACCCTGCCTTGGAGTAAGGAGAGTTCAGAGAAATTATTATCATAAAGTGGGTAAGGATTATGATCCTAAGGAATGAAAGACTGTACTTTGTGAGTTCTCTGGCAGAGCCTTGGATCAGTGAAAGGCTGGTTAATGTTCAAAAGTGGTCAGGAACTCTGTAAAGATAATGTCTGGTGAAGGCACAGCATTTATTGATGAGGAACGATCTAGCCAAAAGTATCTAAGGAGATGCATGTCTTCGGGCCTCACCGTCCCCCCTTGCTAACCCAGTGGGTGGTCTGGCAGAAGGAGGGCCAGCCTTAGGGGGAAAGTATTTGCTTTCAAGCCCACCCCTTCCAATCTCTATAAAGCAGTGGACAGAAACACGCTCTGTCTTAGGAAAAATGTAACTTTCATTGTAAACATCATTTGCAAACCATAAGGTGTCCCCCACATAGCCTCTAGGAGTAGTTGTTTAGTTTTGTAGTCATGAATATTTTGTTTATGAGATTGCACTTTACCCCAACAATGATTTTTTGTATTCCTTGACATTTCTCTGCATTTTCGTAGCTGCCTTTTTCTTTATTTGATGACTGTCTCCTAGCAAAATAATGCTCATTTCCCTCACTCAGCCTCTCATTAAGAGAATGCTTACTCATTGGCAAAGAGATGAAAAAGTGCTTTACTTCTCATGGAGTGAAGCAGTAGTAAGGGCAAGGTTTACGTTTCTCCTGAGGCAACCACATTGATGTTTGCCCCTGTCTCTGGATCTGCCCTGTGACCAGGCAGTGTGATGGGTGGCGGTATAGAGAGGGCCTGGCTGCCACAGGGGTAGATCACTAGGCATCTATATATCATCAGATGCACCAGAATCTCTGGGGGAGACTCTGGGCTCCAGCCCCTGAGGTTCTGGTTATAACCTTAGGGAGGGGTCAAAGAACTTGCAGGGCCACAGGTGATTCCTATGCAAGTGATCTGAGGACCATACTTTGAATACCATGGTGCAAAAACAAGACTATATTTGAAAATATTGTGGCATTTAAACCCAACATACCCCTCAGCATAATCAGCATTTCTAAAACCCTTTGTATAATTAACAGTATCCCATAATTCATGTGCAGCTATAGAATGTCAGGGTTCCTCCCGACCTAACTCTCTACATGAAATCTGTAGCCATTATGTGCTCTCTCCTCAACAGAGCGAATCAGGCCTCATCCAAAAGCAGAATGGGCATTCTCACTATGTATAGTGCCTGCCTCAGAGCAGCTGTTTCCAAAGCAATCTTTTCCTGTGATTTCGGCAGTGGCGGCGGCAGCAGCAGCAGCATCTCCATGCTTTGCTTTTTTAACCCAGCCATTGCTTTGGCGAGGTTAGAGGTACAGTTGAAACTCCCTGGCGTATAATCCCAGGCCTTTTGCCCTTTTGTTCCTGGACGGGAGAGCTGCAGTAGGAGTTGTGGATGGATATCCATTCTCCTGGGGTTTAGTTCGTCCTGGCTGTGAGCCAACTGCACAAAAGAGGCATTGATTGCCTCTTTTTTGTTTGTGAGATGCTAAAGTGAGTCAAAATCCCTTGGGACTATTGCTCAGGTATTTCACCCTGAGCAAGATGGTATTACAGGCTAAATTAAAAAATAGAAGTACATAGCCTTATGTCCCAAACTGCCATCTCCTGACTTTTCCATTTGCCCTGGAAATGTACAAGACTGAAACTGATTTTCTTGATTCAGAAGGCAGGGGAGAGTGGGGTTCCTGGACTCTGCTGAGGGGCGCTGGGGTCACTCTTTTTCAAAGCAGCACTGAATACCCTTGCAGGGATCAGGGTTGCTGGGCAACAGGTGCCATCTGCCTAGCTCTGGCTTAGTGGGACTGTTTGGGAGGGCAGGAGCTGGCACACTGACATTGTGCACCCTGGTCTTGGCCTCTCTCTGCATGGGCGGCTGCTTCAGCCTGCCAACCCTGCCATCTGCTTCAGGGAGGCCTGGGCATTTTCTGCATGGTGGCTTGCAGTTGAGTCTAAAATTGACAGTGGTGCCTTTGGAAGTTCAAAGGCAAAAGACAAAACTGCAAATGAGTTCAGAGAAAGGGAGTATAACATGATTTTCAGAATTACTGTGGGTGTGCAGGTATTTGTGTTTTCTTTTGTTGTTGCTGCTGCAATTTTGGCTCACTGCAACCCCCGCCTTCCAAGTTCAAGCGATTCTCCTGCCTCAGCCTCCTGAGTAGCTGGCATTATAGGCGTATGCCACCATGCCCAGCAAATTTTTGTATTTTTAGTAGAGTTGGGGTTTCATCATATTGACCAGGCTGGTCTCGAACTTCCCAACCTCAGCTGATCGGCCCGCCTCAGCCTCCCAAAGTGTTGGGATTACAGGCACGAGGCACTGCATTCGACCAGATGTGATATTTTAAAAGCAAACTTCAAATTTGATTAATTGCACGTATTTTGTTAAACTCAAGCCTTTGTTGAAAGGTCTGGCTTCAACTTTTCAACAAGCATTACTTGGCCTAGTCTGAGTATTAACACCTTTGAGTCAACATTTTACAGAGAGATTTTTTTTTTTTTTTTTTTGAGACGGAGTTTCGCTCTTATTACCCAGGCTGGAGTGCAATGGCACGATCTCGGCTCACCGCAACCTCCGCCTCCTGGGTTCAGGCAATTCTCCTGCCTCAGCCTCCTGAGTAGCTGGGACTACAGGCACGCACCACCATGCCCAGCTAATTTTTTGTAGTTTTAGTAGAGACGGGGTTTCACCATGTTGACCAGGATGGTCTCGATCTCTTGACCTCGTGATCCACCCGCCTCGGCCTCCCAAAGTGCTGGGATTACAGGCTTGAGCCACCGCGGGAATTGGAAGATCTGGCACCACTAGGCGGGCATTTCAGCCTCAGAATAGTGCCCTGGAGCTGGTAGGGCTTTGCACTAGCTGACATGGCACGTGGAGTTTGAAGTTTGTGACCCTGCAGTCTGGAGTTTGTGACCCTGGCTTCTTCAATGGCTCAGAGTTTAACGGCTGTTTGCAGAGAACACCCAGGGAGGGGGTTTTCATGTTTTGAACGGACACAGCAGGGTGCTTGTCTTTATGCAACAAAAGAAAGGAAAAAAAATTCAGAACTTCAGCATACTGCTCAATCAAGGGGAACTCGGGTGGTCTTTCTGAGCTTTTCTTCTCCTACAAAGCAATACTTTTTAAGGATCTGCAGTTTCAAGAACAAAACAGAGAGTGGCCACGACCAGTCCTGTGTGTGTGGGGAGCCACACGCAGGCAGGAGGTGCCTGCTGGCCGGTGTCCATAACTGGAGTCCTGTGTGTTTGGTGGCCAGCTGAGCCTTCCGGACTCGCCAGATGTTTTCTGATTCTGTAGCCCTGGCTGCCTGTGGGGAGCCCCCTTTGAGCCATGTTGAGGAAGCTGTGATCTGAAACTGTAACCTGGGCCTTTCGAAGCCCCTCGCCTCCCGCCAGGGCAGAGTGGGCCCCAGATGTCTGCACCATGCTGCTAGGGACACATGGGGAGAGATGCCTGCCACAGTTCACATCTGCAGCCTTGTCCCTTCTGGATTCCTGTGGTCCTGAAGTCAAGGAAAGAGCTCAGATGAAGAGGTGAGCTTGCAGGTCAGCTGTTGTGCTCCATGGGCATGGAAGCTTTCGTAAGACAGTTTTTCTCTCTACTCCATGAATAAGACTAAAGGCAAATTTCCCTGCTTTTTGGTCTGGGGGCCACATTTGCAGAGTCCCTTCCAGGCAGATGCTGTGTTCACCTGCCTGAGGTTCTGTCTGCCTGGCAGCATGACTGTTGTTCACCATCCTCTCCTGCCAGCAAGGGTTCTGCCATTCTGTTCTGGTGTAGTTTGCTCACCAGCGTGGAAAGACGGGGCTGGCTGTGTTGTGGCCATCCTGTACCCTGAGATCCTCACACAAATCCTTGTCTGTGAACTCTGCTGTGCCCCTGAGTTCATCATGAAGTGTCTTGTCCAGAATCCAAGAGTCCTGTTACTGAGTTACACACTGTTTAAATGGGTGCTCCAGCCTCCCTCCTAACTCTGACCCCTCACAGAGTTCTCTACCCTGTTAATCTACAAAGCCCACACATCAGAGACACAGGTATTTACCAGAAAGGCCGTTTTGATTTTACATATGTGAGAGCTTTCTCTACTTCTGTCTCAAACTCCTCACATCCCATCAGCTTCTGGACCTCTCTAACCTGGCTCTGCACCCCCAGCCCACTGGCGGGGTTTTCCTCCAAGACTTTCCCAGTAGTTTCCTAGGGGCAAAACCCAGTGGATGTTTTCCAGCAGTTGATGCTATTAAGACATCCTTCTTGCAGTGCTTTCTGGGTTTCCATAACTCTCGCCCTAGCCCTCCTCTGCATCCAAAACTAGCTCTGATCCTTTGTAGGAGACTCCCTTCCACAAACCTGCTCCTACCCCTTAAATATTAGTGCAGATGCACCCTTTGCCTGCTACCTTTCTCCTTATTTTATTTTTAGTCCAGACATCTAGATTGCCAAGAGCAGAAATCTACTCAAACTAGTTTAGACAAAAATGCTGACTGCCTTAAGAATGCAGGAAGATCTCATGGACCTCAGGGGCAGAGGTTGTGGGGTCCAGGGACCACACTCCTGGGGCCCAGGCCAGGGACCACACTCCTGGGGCCCAGGCCAGGGAGGGGAGAGTCAAAAGGAACATGAATGTCTGATTCCATCTCATGCCCCCTTCCCTCTCATTAACCATAAGCCTGACCTGCTTCTCCAGGCTCTCCCTGGGAGCCAGCCACCTGCTACCCCGAGTAGGCTTGCTTTTTCAGCTTAAGCACTTAACTAACTGCTTCTCCATGCCCCAAGGGCTTTACAAAGGTGCTTTTCTGTTGGCTCAGCTATTCCACTTCTAGGAACTTGATCTTGAGAACATATTGTGAGAGTTGCACTCAGGTTTAAGTTCATGAATGCTCGCCATAAAATTATTTATGATGGGGAACAGGTAGAAACACTTTGAGTAGCCCATAGTAAGAGATTGTTAAATCACTGATGATATATTAAAATGACAAACTTTTATCATATTTTTCAAAATGATTCTGAATCATTTTTGAAAAGAATTTATTGAGAAAATGAGATAAATGGAAAAGAAGATGTGAAAGTATATTATCTCAATTTAAAAATATATGCATATACATCCTAAAGTATACCAAATATTTATTAACAGTAGTTGTCTCAGGGTAATGGGATGGCTGATGACTTTTTTCTCTATACATTTTTGTATTTTTTGTTATTTTAAATACAACTTGGTGCAGAACTCCAGTCCTCTTGGAAGCTTCTCTTGGCTTCCTCAGGCTGGGCTGGGTTCCTCTGAGTGTTCCTGGTATTGGGCCCACATTCTTACTGTTACACTTACTATGTGGCCCTCTATTTCTTGAAGAGAAAGCCTTTGTGTGTGCATCTTTAATTTTCTTGTACTCAGGAAAGTACTGACCGTGGCTGATAGTAAATGTCTGTTGGCTGTAGAAATTTAAGTCAACAGAGAAATATTTTTGATAAGTTCAAACATTTGCTAAGTTCAGATGTCTGGTATTTTGCTTCAAAAGTGGTTAGAATAATGCTTTGGCTTCCCTTTTCACTTTCTGAGCAGCTTGGCACTGTATTGATCAGATAGTGATAAAGTTGATTATTGGAGTTTAAGAAATATAAGTATATGTAGCTGGGCACTGAGGCTCACTCTTGTAATTCTAGCTACTCAAGAGGCTGAGGTGGGAAGGTCCCCTCAGTTCAGGAGTTCAAGGCTGCAGTGAGCTGTGATTGCATCTCTGCACTCCAGCCTGGGTGATGGAGTGAGACCTTATCTCTAAAAGAGATGTATGTACATGAACATGGTTTAACTGTTGAGACTTAGACAACTTTTTATTTTGAAATTGTTGTAAATTAACATCCATTTTTGGCCACGCACGGTGGCTCACCCCTATAATACCAGCACTTTGGGAGGTGGAGGTGGGTGGATCACCTGAGGTCAGGAGTTCAAGACCAACCTGGACAACATGGTAAAACCCTGTCTCTACTAAAAATATAAAAATTAGCCAGGTGTGGTGGCATGCACCTGTAGCCCCAGTTACTCAGGAGGTGGAGGCTGAAGAATCACTTGAACCTGAGAGGCAGAGGTTGTAGTAAGCCAAGATTATGCCACTGCACTCCAGCCTGGGCAACAGAGCAAGAGAAAAAAAAATCCATTTCTAAAATTCATACACAGAGACGTAACAGTTTGTGTCCTTTACCTAATTTCTCCCAATAACAGCATTTTGCAAAACCATAAAACAATATCACAAACAGGATATTAACACCCATACAATCAAAATGCAGAATATTTCTGTCATTATAAGTGACCCTTACAGCCAAACCCATTTTCCTCCCACCACCACCTGCTTCTTATTTTCTGGCCACCACTCATCTGTTCTCTGTTTCTATAATTTTGTCATATTAAGAATGTTACATTGATGAAATCATACAGTATGTAAACTTTGGGGATCCTTTTCTTTTATTCATTCAGCATACTTCTCTGGAGATTCATCCAGGTTGGCATGTGCATCGATAGTTTTTTTTTTTCTTTTTTTAATTGCTGAGGATGCTGTGGTGTGGATGTACCACACTTTGTTTAACTATTCATCTGCTGAAGGACATCTGGGCTGTTTCAAGTTTGTGGCTACCATGAACAAAATTGCTGTTGACATACGTGTACAGTTTTCCATGTGAACTTAAGCTGTCATTTTTCTGGGACAAATGCATGGAATGCAATGTCTAGGTTGAATGGTTGCTACAGGTGTCTCTTTTGAGAAACTGTCAAGTTCTATACCAGAGTGTCTGAGCCACTTTGCATTGCCACCAGCCATGTCTGAGTGACTGACCCAGTTTATCCACATCCTTGCCAGCATTTGGGGATGTCACTATTTTTTATTGTAGCCACCCTGAAAGGCACGTGGGATATTTTATTGTAGTTACATTTTGCATTTCTCTAACAGCTGCAGAAGTGAATCATTTTTTCATGGGCTTGTTTTTCAATTGTACATTCTTGTTAGGGAAATGTCTGTAATTTTTTTTTTCATTTTTTTAACAAAATTGTGTAGTTTTTGCTGTTGAGTTTTGAGAGTCCTTTAGCGTCTGGATACTAGTCCCTTGTTGGTTATGTGGTTTGCAAATATTTTCTCCCAGTCTGTGTGACTTTTCATCCTTTTCATATGGTTGTTTATGGAGCATAAGTTTTTAATTTTGATAAAGTCAAGTATATATATTAAGTTTTACTAATTTAGACTGCTTCTGGTGGCAAGCCTAAGAAGTCTGTCTATTCTTAGATCCCAAAGATTTTTCTTGTGGTTTTTTTTCTAACGTCTTCTAGCTTACATTTTACATTTAGGTTTGTGGTCCATTTTGAGTTCATTTTTGAATAAAAGGTGAGGTTTATTTGAGTTTTATTTTCTGCAGTGGAAGTCCCACTGACTCAGCACCATTGATTGAAGAAACTGTCCTTCCACCATTGAATTACTTTGGCACTTTTGTCAAAAATCAGCTGAGCATGCCTGTGTGGGTCTATTTCTGGGCTCTCTGTTCTGTTGCATTGATCTGTGTCTGTCCTTGCACCAATACCACACTGCCTTGATGACTTTTGCAGTGGGATTTCAAACATTCCAATCCTGTGTTCTCGTGCCAGTGCACTTACCGTGCTGTGGCCCCCAGAGGCTGACCTATGTGCCTGTCCTTGCCTTTCAGATCTCTACGTGTATGCCGTCCTCGTGTGCTGCGTGGGGATCCTCAGCATTCTGCTCTTCATGCTGGTCATTGTCTGGCAGTCTGTGTTTAACAAGCGGAAATCCAGAGGTAAGAAAACAGATAAGATCATGTCTGGGATGGGAGAACACCCTGACCACAGACGGGCGGAAGATGCTAGGCAAAGTACCACCTTGGTAGAAAAGTACATTGTGAGTCAGGGATTATTTACCTGTGACTATGAGCAAAGTGAACAAGCTGAGCTTCCCTTCGACTCTGCTAAAATACACTGTGGCCATCATTGACATCACTGAATTTCCCCTTTCTCAGTTTCTGAGGCCCCTTCTTGCTGTCAATCTCCGTGAAGAGCCTGCGGCATTAGATGAACCCAGGGGTGGAGTTTGACTCTGTCGCTTGAGGCTGAGGATTGGGGCAAGTTTCCAAGACATTCTGAATATGGATTTCCTTGTTTATGAAAGGGGATTGACATCCCCTTCTATCGGTGGACTGTTCTTGTGAATGTTCACCTGTAAGGCAGGTGGCACTTGGGAAGTCTTTCCCTGATTGGTCTGAGAGTCCCCTTCTGTCTTCTTTCTCTTTGGTGTCCCTGTTTCCCTGCACTCTGCCCTCAGCCCCTTCCTGCCTTCTGCCTTCCTTCTCAGGAAAGTGTAGGTCTCATAACTTTCATCTCTCTCTGAACGCTGCCTGCTTTCTCTTGAGTCCTGGCTCCTCCCCAGTCCCTGATTTCACTTGCCCACAGCTCCTGGTGGAGATCTCCTTTGAGAGGCCCTCCCTGCATCCTGCTTCAGAATCTCTAAAAAAGCTGGGGACACTGTGTCTCCCCAAGGCGACCAGGGTAAGAACCGAGCTCTGAAATTGGACCGATTTCGGTTCCAGTGGCTCTCTCACTTACAGGCTGACAACCTCCCTCTGTGCCTGCCCTCCTCATCTGCAACATGGAGGAGGCAGGAGTGCACCAGTCTCAGGCTTGTGGTGAGGACTAAGTTACCAAAAGAAAGATGCTAAAACCTTTAACACAGGCTCCAGTGAATGTCCTGCTTTTATGTTGACATATGGCTCTAATTATACACAATAATTGTCACTATTAGCTCAAAATCATGGAGCTTGTAAGTGTTATATTCAGTGGTCATGGCTTGAGGGGCTACTCCAACAGTGACTCTGTGCAGCATTAGCATGCGGGTGTGGGCAGGGCTAAGGGACAATGAGGGAAGTGACGCATCCAGGGATGAGTACCCATGGGACACTGTTTCCATCCTAGACCTCAAGGGACAAGGGGAGCAGAGGCTCCTGGAATGGACCATGCAATGGCTGAAGCTTTGGGAGAGGTGTCACCAACAGGGGCCTGCAGAGAGGGACTTAGCCCCTGACAAACCAGGAGGCAGCTAGGAGGGAGCCAGGATGGTACATCCTCAGCCCGTCTTCCCTCCCCACTGGGATCTCCTGCTGCTACTGCTCTTGGTTCCACCCACCAGAAGCCAGGGGGCCAGGAGCAGGAAGGTGCCTCCAGGGCTAAGCAGGGTGGACAAAGGTGGACAGGGATCTAGAGGACAGTGGAGAACTCCAGCACGCTCAGCAATTGGCGATCCAGTGGAGGCTGTAGCCTGGGTGTCTTTCCTCTGGAGCCTGTGCCCTCCCACCAGCCTCTGCGTGTGTCTCTGTGTTGTCTTTCAAAGCCAGCTCCAGGGCCTTTCCCTGCAACACCCACCCCCCTCATCAGTGGCAACGCAGCTTTTCTCCTGTGCTCAACCCCTGAGTACTCATGTGAGCTTGTGGCATGTTGCATATGTGCCTTGGCATCGGCCCCCCTTTCAGAGGACAGTGTGTGAGGCAGGGACCATGCATTCAATTCATTTTCCTTGGAATTTGGCTCAGGACAGATGCTCAGCACGTGGTGGACAAATGGGTTTATTTTCCACCTGCCTTACTCCCAACTGTGGGAGTGTGGAAGCCACATAGGCAGTTTCCAAGCTGGGTATACTCTGAAAGCACTTCCTCCTGGACTCAGGGGCATGACCAAGAGTCTACATGGGCTTCAGGACCTGCTAGGCCCTAGGCAGGGTCAGGGAAACAAAGCAAGGCCAAGAAGGGCAGACTGGGACATGGGGGAGCACCTGGCATCCTCCTCCAGGCCTCACAGAGAGACTTCAGAGAATAGGGATCCCAGCTGCCTTATCCCAACTGGAGAGGGCCTCAGATGGTCTTGTGTGCACCTGTGCATAGTGTCCGAAAGCCCTCCCCAAACCCCAGCTGTCCAAAGCTTTGTCTGAGCACCGGCTGTGTGCCAGGCACCTCATGTGGCCCCACCATGTGCTTATGTGATGCTGGATGAGAGCCACACCACTCTCACCTGACAGGCAGCACAGCTGAGGAGCTTGAGAAGGTCCTGAAACCAGGGAGTGGTAGAGTGAAGTCAAGCCCCAGCCTCCCAACTGCTGGGGTGTGGAAGCCACATAGGCAGTTTCCAGGCTGGGTTTCCAAGCCTCCCATGTTTCTGTTCAAGAAAACCTTGGCCATCAGGGGGCTGACATTGCCAAGGGAATCTCCGGATGCAACTCCCAGTGGGACCTTGAGATAAACACAGGCCATCCCAGAAGCCAGGAGGCCACAGGCCAGCCCCTTGTTACTCTCAGCCTTGCTCACCTCAAGCCTGGCACTGTTTTGCCTCTAAGGGCACTCAACATTCACGTGAGCTGGAGCTGATTGCCACATATGTTGCTTGCCAAGCGCAGACATGCTTTCCCCTTCCCTCCCAAGCTGAGTCTCTGTCCTTGCTCTTTGTTGTGCCCACAGTGCCAGGAACCTCATCCCAGGGCCTTGACAGCACTGAGTCACCCTGGAAAATACCAATCCTGGCGGCCCAGGGCCCAGCCTGGAATTATTCTGCTGGTTCCTCAGTCACACTGGCTTCCAAAGGCCTTTGCTTCTTCGCGAATTAGTCCTGACCTGCTGCCTCAGAGTGGCTCCAACAATCCAACCTTCTGTGCCTGAGCTTTTAAAAGTGCAGTTTTTTAATGCACAAACTCGAACTACATAGGAAAGAGGAGTGGCCTGGCTTCTTTCTCTGTACTCATCAGTGTGAGCTGTGACACTGCTTGGTTTGCACAGATTGTGCCAGAACTGGAGACAGAACCTCCCAAGGCTTGTTAAGCACCCATGCCTCCCCTGTCCTGGCACACTCTGCTTTCCTGTGAGGATGAAGCTAAGGGCCCGTGGCCATTCCTCCCAGACATGCAAGAAAAGGGAGCTGGGGGTTGCGTCCCACCCACAACTAGACTTGGGTGGAGAGGAGGCCTTTAAGCACAGAATGGGGTGGCTGTGGATGAGGAGGAGCTGAGGATGGCCTGGGGGCATTGGAGAGGAGGAAGGGCTCACTCACTTGGAGTCAGATACTTGGACAGCTGGAGTGAGATCCCTCCGGTCCTTCAGTGGGTGTCGGGTTACTCAGCTAGCTCTCTTGTCAGGCCCCTGGAGTGCCCATCTTTCCTTTGTGGAGGTTGGTAAGCCCCCCTGGCGTGCTGGACTTGAGGCCTAGATTCAAGCTCCCTTATTTACAAAGTGGGTCTTCGGAACTCCCAACTCTTCTCACTCTAACTTTCGAATGAGAGTTCCTCTTACCTCTTGGGGATGTGGGAGATACTTTCACCATCTGGGTGGCTGCTCATCCTGGCAGAGAGGTGATCTGACCATTTTCTTTAGTATTCACATTCAAAAAGGTAAAAAGAAGCAAGTAAAATTAATTTTAATATTTTTTATTTAACCCACCATATCCAGAATATCATTTCAACAGTATCAATAAATAAAGACGATGAATGAGATATGTGATATTTATTTTTTTATGCTAAGGCATGGCTTCATCATCCCGTGTGATTTCACACCTCCAGCATGTTTCATTTTGAATTCATCACATTTCGGGACTTGACAGCTACCTGAGCTCACGGCTGCCATGTGGGACTACAGGACTCTGGACAGACAGCTGTGTGTGCTGGTCCTTTGCATGGAAGGAATGTGGCCTCTAAGTGGCATTTTTGTGCCGAGGGGGCAGGAGGTGGAGGACTTGCTTCTCCTTTTCAGCTTCCCACTTGGTGATAGAGGTGGTCCTGTCTTTATAACTGTTGGCCTGGAAGCTTTTCCAGGCAGGACTGATTCCTGGAGGGGGCTGGGCCCTGGGGCCCGGCATGGTGGAACACAGGGCTGTATGTAGTAAGGGGCACACCGTGGTCCTTTCTCTCCCACTGGGGAAATACCGGCAGGGGCTGTGGATTGAACCTCGAATGAGGGAGGTGCTTTTGCAGGCTGCAGGCCCCCCGCCTGTGCTGGGCTGCAGGAGTTGGGGAGAGTACTGTGGCCCTTCACTCTGAAAATGCTCCTGGGTGCTTACTGTGCCTGAAGTACTGTGACCTCTTGCAATGCTGGGGTGGCCACAATCCTTGTCTCAAGTGCAGACACTTGATGGATAGAGCAGAAACATCTATGGATCCTATAACAGGGGCCTGTGCAAAGCCTGGAGGTCAGAAGACGTGGTCAGGGCATAGGGGTAAGTTGGGGAGACATTAACCAGGCCTTGGAGGTCCCGACACTATTACAGGGCCTGATAAGATGGGGGAGAGGGTGCCTCCACCCCAAATGACCCAGCATGGGGTAGCAGTGGTGATAGGGACAGGTCTAGATGGGGAAGACAAAGCCTTCAGGCTGGACATGACACCTGTGAGGTTTGGCATGGGGTGAGACTGTGAGCAGCATGGTCTTAGCTGAAAAACAGAAGAAAGGGTGAGGGTGGTAGGGGTGGGTCAGGGCCTGCTACTTCTTATCAGGAGAGGTTGCAAAAATAAGCCTTCCTTTTAGAGATTTCAAAGTCCTAACAACCCTAAAATCACCATTTGAGAAGAACATATCCTGAGTGTTCACCTCTGTGCAGGATGGTTGTATGGAGGCAGAGCCTCTAGGTCAAGTGCCTGGGTGCCAGGCCACAGCCCACGGAGTGTATTGGCTCCATTATGCAACCCTTTATCAGCTACTTCTCTTCCTGATCTCCCTCACTTTCCAGTGGGTTTCCTAGGATTGCCTCCCACATAAACTCGACATTTGAACCTTTTTTCTTACGATTTCTGCTTCTTAGCACATTTAGGTTAATAGCACTAATTATGCTATGCATATTTAAGGGTGACTCTGGGTGAAGTCTATTTCTCAGCACCTGTAAACCTCATCTTTGATGTCCAGAATCACTTTTGGCCCTATGGGCAGTCCCTTTAATGGGACCATCAGCCCCACATACACCCCGCTGAGACCTCAGAATGGTGCCTGTACCTTGCATGTACAGGAGTGCCTGTCACGTACAGGGGTGTGTCCCCTGTACCCTGGCACTGTCTGGCCTCACCAGGCTCCTGGCCCTTCTTAGTCAGCTCCCTGCCTCCGAGGAACAGTGCAGCTGCTCTACTGTCCCCTGCATTCCTGATCTCCAGGCTGCTCACCTTGTTACCCCTGGACTGGACTTGCCAAAACGCCACGCAGCTCATGGGATTCTCTTGGGTCGCAGTCTCAGCTCCGCTTGGCTCCAGCTGTGGCACAGTGGTCTGGCCATTTCTTCTGTGAGACTCTGTTTCCCCACCTGCAGGAGCCCTGACACCAGCTGCCTAGAGTCTGCGAATGGTGCACAGTACAATCAGCTCTCCCTCCCCATAGGTTCTGCACCGAAGATTCAACTAAACTCGGAAAGAAAATATTTGATAAAAAAACAAAAATAATACAAAAGCACAAATAATACTGATGAAAAAGACAGCATAACAATGGTTTACATAGCATTTACTTTGTATTCTGGATTATAGGTAATCTAGAGATGATTAAAAGTATACAGGAGGATGTGTGTAGGTTATATGGAAATGTGGCTCCATTTTATGTAAAAGTCTTGAGCTTCTTCGGATTTTGGTATCTTTGGGAGGTTCTGGAGTCAATGCCCCAAAGATACGAGGGATGACTGTAGTTACAAGAGGGCTCCGGAATCAGGCTGCCCAACTTTGGCACTTCCCAGGTGTATTAGATTGCTAAGGCCGCCACAGCAAAGTACCACAGACTGGTACCTTTAACAACAATAATTTATTGTCTCACAGTTCTGAAGACCAGAAGTCTTGAGATCAAGTTGTCAGTGGGATTCATTTCTCCTGAACCCTCTCTCTGGGCTTAAGAGACTGCTGCTCTCCCTGTGTCTTCACATGGTCTCCCCTCTGTACCTGTCTTTGCTGTAATCTTTACTTTTAAGGACACTAGTCAAATTAGATTAGGGTTTATCCTATGGGCTTAAGTTAATTACCTCTTTAAAGACTCTATCTCCAAATGCAGTCGCATTCTGAAATACTGGGGATTAGGCTTCAGATAGTCTCAGTGGAGGAGACATAATTCAGCCCATAACACCACCTGGGTGACCTTGGACAAGTTTATTAACCTCTCTGTGCTTCAATGTCCTGCCCCGTAAAATAGTAGTAATGACAAGGCTACTGTGAAGATTAAATTAGGATACAAAGTTGTGGTCTTCAAACTTTTTTGCTGTGCACTCGATCTTTATTTTATTGTTGGCATTTAAACTTATCACAAATGTAAATTGTTGCAAATGATGTAATTTCCATCTTTCACATTTAAAAATGAAATGATTATATCCATTTTTCTTTTACATCTAAATGTCTTGAATTTAATGATTGTCTTCATTTACTTAAAGCCATCATGAGAAAAAAAGGCCTACCCAAACACGCTTTGGCTGTTAGAAATTTTGTATTGTTCCTTCTTCTCCTTGCCTTTTATCTCAATACACTTCCCCACAAAATTTCATCCTGTTGTAACACATCTTTTATTTTGAAGGTTCTTTATTGATTACCCTATTATACTTAATCTGTAAGATAATATGTGTATACAAATTTAAATTAATACTTTTAAAATTTCCTCATTTCATAAGTGTCTAAGTGTTGAAATATTTTTAGATTGAATTATCAGTATTGGACAATTAGTAAACTTTAGAGAATTATTATAAAATTATTCAAAATGACATAAACATATACATTTAGACATATAATATACATTTAGATATATAATTAACAGCGTTAAGAAGCAAAATTTACTGGGAATGCATTTTTATTGAAATTAATTTTAATTTTTACCTCGTATACCCTTGTGTGATTTTTTTTTAGGGATAAAATTCACCACCAATTTTGTTAATAGATATTAGCTCTGAAATACTTCAGAATAAAGAGAGTGTGAATGAATGAGTGGAATTTTCTTATACTCCTTAGTTTTTAGAACTGCTTCCAAGGTATATGTCAAAAGTCATATCATGATTTATCATCCAAAATGATTTTTAATACTCTACCAGATGACAACTGGATTAGGTCATTATTCAATCCTTGTTGAAAGCAAAGTAGTATTAGAAGCATCCCCCTCTTGAGAAAGACTTAGTTGCCTAGTCAATAATTCGCTTTCTTGACACAAATATTAGTATTTTCCATCAATTCTTGTTTGTTGCCCCACTTATGTTTCCCTCTGGGACAGGTGTCCAGGATGGGTGCGCTTTGATTTTATGAATAGAAAAGGGTGATGTTAAAAGTGGGGAGGGGAAATGAATACAGCCAGACCTCAGGCGTGTTCTAAGAGTATATATTTTTGTGAAATGTATTCACAAGAATACATTTCCATGTCCTCAGGTGGAAACTGATTCCTTAAAACTGTTTTCCTGAAAAGTACCCAGGGGTATGCAAACCCTAGACTGAAGACCACTGATCCATCTAATAAGCTTAGAATAGTGTCAGGGACACATGAAATGTTCAATGAATGCTAACTGTGGTTGTTATTATTGTTGCATCTTTAGATTATTTAGTATACCATAGGTGCTCAATAAATGGAATGCAGAAAAAGTTTAGATATTAATAGGATGCTGAACCAGATGAACCTGTACAGCTCCCTTTGAAGCTGAGATTCTCTCATCTCACTCTGGAACATGTATAACAGATCACTCCATATATAATAGCTTAAAGCAACTGTTATTTGCTCTCAATTCCACAGGTTGCCAATTTGGGCCGGGCTCAGCTGAGCATTTCTTCCGCTGGTCTCAGCTGTAGTCATTCATGCAGCTGCAGTCTCTTGGTGCATCACCTGGGACCTGGTTGCTTTGGGCCTGGGCTGCGATAGCTGGTGTCTGCTCCATGTAGTCTCATCTTCCAGTAGGCTAGCCAAGCTTCCTCATATGGTAGTAGAAGAGTTCCCTGCAACAAGAGAGAGTGGGCAAACCCCATAGCACAGATGTCCTTCACACCTCTGCTTGTGACACACTGGCTAATGTTCTCTTGACCAAAGCAAGTTCATGTGGCAGAGCCCAGAGTCAGTGTGGGAGGGGATACACATGGGTGTGGATAGATGCAAGGAGGTGTGATTCACTGGGTCCACTGATGTAGCAATCTACCATACAATGCAAGGGTCCCCCTGGTTATTTAAGCTTTACTTCTATTTGAAGTAAACTCAGCTGGGAAACTCAGAGTGGACACTTGCTGGATTATGTGCCTAGATATTCTTACTTTTCCACTGGAGCCAGAAGCATTTGGTTTTCCTCAAAGAGAGCCACTGTAGAAGTAGGTTTTGCTCTAAGACTGTTTTCCCAAGGGCCTCTTTTTAGTCCTGGAAGAGCATTAATCAAACCCATTTTACCACAAGGAGCTTCTAAATGGACAGGTTATTCCATCTGGCCTCAAGAGGGCTTGCTTATGACTCAGGCAGAGCTTAGAGCTTAGAGCTTAATGGTGGGTGACTATTACTCCAGGACCCCAACTCAACTTGCCTTGGCCGAAAATGAATATTTTGGGTTTTGTACCCAGGAAGCCTGGAGTGTATGGCTTAAAGCCTGGCTAGATCCACAGCTGAAACATATTGTCACTGTGGTGTCCATGTGATGGCTCTGCTGTGCTCCTCCATAGAGAAGTATGCAAGCCTTGAGAGTTGGCTGGTATAGTACCAATATCTGAACAGCACCTGGCTTCCTGCATTTCCTGGTAATTCCTGGAACATATATATCTGAAGTAGCATTGGTTTACTATCTTCTATTATTTTTCTTTTCACAGTGAGACATTATTTGGTGAAATGCCCTCAGAACAGGTAAGAATATTTTCTTCCTTTTTTTGAATGGAACTCTTTGCCATTTAACTTTCTTTTGATATTACCAAGAAATTGATTAAATTTGTATTTTGACCTAAAGGTCTGCATATCTGTCCACAAATTATGCCTACAAATGTGTATTCTGCAGGCATTTGCATGTTTCCAGGTTCTATAGTCTGATTGTCACCCCAAGGGATCCAGGGAGCACATAGCTTTTGCTGGCCCAGCAGGCTTGCTGGAGGAGGCTTTGTGTGTGGTTCTGCAGAGCTGCTCCCCAGTTTAGGAAGGGGCTCACATCCGGTCTGAACCACTTTGATACATTTTGACCACAGACACCTCTAATTCTCTTCACCAATGCTGACTTATTGTATGCCCTGCTTTTAGCTGGTTAGACATACCTTAAAGGTAACATAATAGTTATAAGAGATATTGCTAATCAAAGTATTTAAAAATTTGGAACTTCTGATCCAGACGAGATGGCATAGGTCTGTTTCTTCCTTCTCTTCTCTGCTAAGTAAAGCTATAAACCTTGGAAATAACATTAAAGACAACCAAATGAAGACTTTGAAAGGTGGTGAAAAGAGGTAAACTGGTTTGGGATCCCAGGACTGGAGGAGTAACACAGCTGTAATACATCTTGTGTTTTCCTATCCAACAGCAGAAGGTCACCCAGATCTGCTTTTTTCCTACTCCAGTCTAGCAACAGAAAACATTCAGGGAAGCACATTCCTCTCCTGGATTGAAGGGGAGTTCCTCTGAAAACCACAAGTGAGCCCAGCATCAGCTACAAACAGGATGTATCAGGAGCTCCTCCCACAATAAGCACCAGAGGAAGAGCTTACTTTTTCTTCCAGGCTGAGACTCCCTTTCTCAGCCAGGTGACACCAAGTTTTCAGGGAGGAGCCAGCAAGAGGCACCTGGACACAAAATTGGCCCAGCAAGGAAGCTTCTTTATCTCCATGGACGTGAGGCTTCTCTCCCCTAATGAAAACCATCCAGATTCCAAATCTGAGAAAACTCCCTCTGCCCTCTCTGGCAGCCCCAGCAGGGCCCAGTGGCACCATGTAAATCAAACAGACCAAAATAATACTGTAAAGGCTCTGAAAATGAAAATGCCATTGGAACTATAGCCTATAGAGACAGACCAGGATTACACGATAAACCTGGGTGACTGCCTACAAAAATAAGAGATTTAAGTAAGACCTGGAACCTTCTAACAGGATGCCAAAAAAAAAAAAAACAAACCACCCATCATTTTAAAAACCACAAAAATCACAACTTGAAATAGGAGAGGTAATTGGTCAGATCAACACTGAGATGAATCAGGCGTTGGAATTATCTGACAAAGATTTTAAGGCAGTATTTTTTTTTTTTTTGAGACAGTTTTGATCTTGTTGCCCAAGCTGGAGTGCAATGGTGCGATCTTGGCTCACTGCAACCTCTGTCTCCTGGGTTCAAGCAATTCTGCTGCCTCAGCCTCCCAAGTAGCTGGGATTATGGGCACCTGCCACCATACTCAGCTATTTTTTTTTCTTATTATTTTTAGTAGAGACAGGGTTTCACCATGTTGGCCAGGCTGGTCTCAAACTCCTGATCTCAGCCTCCTAAAGTGCTGGGATTACAGGTGTGAGCCACTGTGCCCAACCTTAAAGCAGTCTATAAAAAAGAGATTCAATGATCAGTTCAAATTCTCTTAAAACAACTGACAAAATAGAACATCTTGGCCAATAAAGAGAAGTTATTTATCTAAAAATACAAACAAATGGAAATTATACCACTAAAAGTAAAAAACAGAAATGAAAAACTCACTGGTTGGGCTCAATAGTAGAGTGGAGATGTCAGTGGATAGTTTGTGAAGTGGAGGACAGATCAATAGCATTTGTCTAATCTGAACAACAGAGAGAAAATAGACTAAAAACAAACAAAAAATGAATAGACCTCAAAGACCTACAGGACAAAAGATCCAACATTCTATCATCAGAGTTCTGGAAGGAGAGGATAAACAGAGTAGGTATAAAAAAGTATTAGAAGACCTCATGGCTGAAAATGCCCCAAACTTGGCAAAAGACAAAGCTCTATAGGTTTAAGAAACTGAGTGCAGGCCAAGCATGATAACCCCAATAAAATCCACTTAAAAACACATAATTGAACAGCAAACAAATTTGAATGACAGTTCATTTCTGCTCTGAATCCATGAAGGGCAGAAAGAAGTGGCACATTTTCAAACACTGAAATAAAAGAATTGTCAACCCCAAATTTTTATATCCAGCAAAACTATTCTCCAGGAATGAAAGGAAAATAAAGACATTATCAGAAGAAGGAAAGCTAAAAGCGGTTGCCACTAGCAGACCTACTTTAAAATAATGACTAAAATAAAATCTTGAAACAGAAAAAAAATTTGGAGCCCTGGGAAGGAAGAGGCAATAATGGAAAGAGCAGAAATAAGAGTACATATGGTAGACTGTTCTTTCCATGAATAGTTATGAGTTTTAAAATCACATTTGAGGATTTAAATAAAAATTACAGAACTGTCTGATGCTCAGGACAATACTGTTTAAAAGTGAGTCAGGTAAAAAGACGTAAATAGAAGTCAGAAGTCCATTCAAAGCAATGGAATGTTGGTGTAGGTAGACTGTGCGAAGTTGCATATTTATATTGTAATGCCCAAAGCAATCACCGAAATAACTTTGCAAAAACAATGTATTCAGAATCACTATATATAGATCTTAAAATATATGCAAGTAACATAAAGAAACAGAGGAATGAGAACTACAGGAAATAACCGGAAAACAAACAATAATATGATAGCCTTAATTGCTGAAATACTATTTATTTTAAATGTAAATGGTCTAAATGCATCAGTCAAATCACAGCTACTGGCAGAGTGGATTAGAAAAATGACCTAACTGTATGTTTTTTATAGGAAATTCACTTTATACACAGTGACATAAGTAGATTGAAAGTAAAATGATGGAAAAAGATATAGCACACAAATAATAAAATAAATCAGGTGTGGATATACCATAGCTGATAAAATGGACTTCAGGGCAAAAAACCTTACTAGAGGTGAAGAGGGACATTAGATGATAAAGGATCGATCCATCAGAAAGACAAAGATCCACATGAGTACACATCAAATAACAGAACCACAAAATTTAAACAGCAAAAACTGAAAGAGCTGAGAGAAGAAATAGGTAAATCTGTAGTTTTAGTTAGGGCCTTCAATTCCTCCCCCTCAGCAACTGATAAGCCTGCTGTAGATAGAAAATTAGCACAGATATTGATGATCTAAGCAACACCATATACCAATGGTGCTCAATTGAGACAGATCAAACACTCTAACCAACACTAAAAAAACACATTTTTTTTAAGCCTCCATGGGACATTCATCAAAATAGATCATATCTTGAGCAAAAAGAAAACCTCAACAAATTTAAAATAATTGAATCATAGAGAATGTATTCTCCGAGCCTAGTGAAATCAAACTAGAAATTCATAACAAAACGATGGCAGGAAAATCTTCAAATGTGGAATTTAGCAGTTTTTCGTTGAAAGTGACAAGCTGATTTTAGATTATATATATACATTTGAAAAAATAACAAAGTTGGAGAACTTACAGTTCTTCTGCCCAGAACTTATTCTAATGCTAGACTAATGGAAACACTGAAGTATTGGCATAAAGTATATAGATAAAGAGATATAAAGAGAGTCCAGAAATAAATCCTTATATGTATGGCCAACTGAATTTTGATAGAGATGGCAGGAGTTCTAAAGGGAAAGCTTAGTTCTTTTGAGGGACAGTGCTGGGACACATGGGTATCCATATATAGAAAAATGAACTGAGACCCTTGCCTCACATTGCCTCCAAAATTAACTAAAAGTGGACCTTAGACCTAAATGTAAAAGCTAAAATTACAACATTTCTAAAAGAAAACAGGAGAAAATCTTTGTGACCTTGGGTTGGGCAATGTGACAGTAAACACAGGATTCAAAAATGAAAGAATTGATGTAATTAAAAACCTTTGCATTTCCAAAGACACCGTTAAGAAAATGAAAAGATAAATAAGCCCCATACTTGCAAATCAGATAAATCGATAAAGAACTTGTTCCCAAAGTATATAAAGACCTCTCACAACTCAGTAATGATGTGACAGAAAACACAATTAAAAATAGGCACAAAAGATTTGAGTAGATATTTTCCTAAAGAAGATATCCAAATGGCAAGCAAGTACATGAAAGATGTTCAGTATCATTACTCATTAGGGAAGCGTAAATTAAAACCACAATGTGGTATCACTACATCACCACTACAATGGCTATAATCCAAAAGACAGACAATGCCAAGTTCTGGCAAGGATGTGGAGAAATTGGGTATTTGTACATTGCTGATTGGAATATAAAATGATTCCACCACTTGGGAAAACAATTTGGTGGTTTCTGAAAACATTAAAGTTACCCTGTGACCCAGCAGTTCTGCCCGTAAGACTCTATCCAAGAGAAGTGAAAGCCTATGTCTCACAGAAACATGTATACATTGTTCATAGCTGCTGTGTTCATGATAACCAGAAACCAGAGACAATCTAGATATATCCATCAACTCGTGAATGGGAAAACAAAATTAATATATTCACCCAGTGAGGTACCACTTAGTAATAAAAAGGAACACTCTGTGGGTATGGACCAAAGCATGGAGGAGCCCCAACAATACTAAGTGGAAAAAGCCAGGTGCAAAAAATTACATATCGTATGATTCCATTTTTATTAAATGTCTATAAGAGGTAAATTTATGGAGACAGAAAGTGGGTTTGTGGTTTCCTAGAGCTGAGGATGGGAGTGGGGATTTACTATAAATATACAAGATGGAACCTTTGGGGGCGATAGAAATGTTTTAAAACTGTTTTGTAATGATGCATAAATCTAAAAGCTATTGAATTGTACACTTAGGATCAGTACATTTTATGGTACATCAACTATGCCTCAATAAAACAATTTGTTTCTTTTTTAAAGTATATGTCCCCGTGAAGCCCTGAAGACCAGGGTGATTCTGGCATTTCAGACTTGGGTAATGGCTGGAGAGGGTTAGCGCTGTGGAGGATCAGCCCACCAGCATGCTCAGGATTTGCTTTCTGTGATATTTATATCTGGCCTTTTGTGTCTAGCAAGCAGCCTCTGGTGATGCAGGCCCCTCTTCTTTCCCTTACAGTTGCCCCATTCTGAGCTGGGGCTGACTGAGGCTGGAAGGAGAGCAAGGATGCCATCCCACCCTGGTGGACATTAGAGTTTGATCTCCCCTCAGCCCTGGGATAACTGAGGTCAGGATGACCACAGAATCTTGTTCAAAGGCTGCCTTCTTCTCTGCCAGCCATGCTGGGCACTGTCAGGTTGGTTGGGTGTCTGAGTGTCAGCTCTCCCTATGAGCAGTCTCCCGTTGGGTTAACCCACAGATTTGCCTCTAGAAAGCCTGCATTTACTCTGCCTCCATCCCAGGACCCTGTTGGGGCCAAGGCTTGACCCATAAACCTAGTAGTCAGCTCCTGGCCAACTTTGTGTTCATTTTCCCAATTAGAACCTCATGCCTGTTTGACTTAGTGCACCCCAGACTGGCTGCCACAGTGCCTGGCTAGTGAACTGGTCAATTATTGCCTTTACACCTGGCTTTGGCCTGAATTGTGCTCTGTCTCTGCAGCCCAGGCAGTTCCTCCTGTCCCTGTTGTGCCAGAAGCTCCCAGGTCCCAGCATCCTCATCTGTCTGCCTGCTCTGTGCTGCTGCCATGGGCAAATGGGGCCCTGGAGTCTCAAGCTGTAATCAGGACAAATGTCCTTCCCTGACTTCTGACTGCTTCCTCCTAAAGGCAGACAGGCAGAAAGCATAGGGTCAGGGCAAGATGCCTGGGTTGGAAACCCTCAGGCAGGGGAGGAGAAGGGCCTCTGGAAGAGGCCCATGTGCTGGCTCTGAGGCTGCGGTCACTGAATGAGGGGCCTTGCCAAGTGACCAGGGCAGAACCTGGAGACTCAAGGGAATTCCATGATTTGCTAAGAAAAGTTCAAATAGAAGGAAAATAAATATATTGTCCCTGAGGTTGGAAGTTGCCATCTTCTGGGAGGGGTGGCCCTGAGCTTCAGGAGTGGGAGACTGTTCCTTTCCCAAGGCAGACTGCTCTGAGGATGCAGAGCAGAGAGCAGGGCCTAAGTGCCGTCTTAGGGATCTATGAGGTTAAATGTGCCCTTCCTGGGGAGGACAGCCTTGAGAGCAGCTCAGCTGGATGATACAAAATTGCTCCAAAAATGCCTGGAAATTCAGAGTAAAAATGAAATTCCCCCATTTGCACAGAGCTGTGATGCAGTCCTCTCCTCAGTGCCTCTCCACTGGATCCAGATGCTTTCCTTCCTGCAGGGCAAGCTAAAGAAAGTGGTGGAGAGGACTGAAGGGGCACCACAAAGGCAATTTTCAGCCGATGTCTCCTGGCCTTTTGCTTTACCTCTTCTTATGGGGTTGAGACAATAAAGTACTTGCCAATGCGGGAAGTTACAGTGCAGCAACGAATGGTACAGAAAGCAAGCCAATGGAAGGAGAAGCAACAAGGTATAGTTGCAGAAGCTGAGGAAGGCTGCAGAGACATTGCAGCCCCCTGACTTTGAGAGGTCCAATTCAAATGCAAATTTCACCAAAATGAACAAGCTTTACTGTGATCAGCAGTAGGGTCAGATCAATCAGCTCTTGCAGGAGCTTTTCTGGGACATGTGTCAGAGTCAAGTCATTCTCCTCCTGAGTGAACATTCAGTCTCAAAGAACACCAGAACTCTAAACAGACTTATGCTGTGCCCCAGCCATTTCTCATTGTTGCTTGCTTGGGTTTTAACCCACATGCGTGCTTGTGCCCTCCCTCTGCCCACGTTCACCTGAGTAAGCAAGGTGGTGAGGATGGGGGCAGTAGACACATGGACGGGTCTCCCTAGCCACCTCCCTCCCACACCCCTGTGGTCATTACTGCCTTGTTATGTCCCTACCCCACCCCAGCACTCAGGCCCAGTGTCCTTTGTCCGCAGCCCTCCAGACGGGGGTGGGAATGGGCAGGGCAGGCCTGTGAGATGGGGGTGATTCCTTGTATAAAAACATGTACCTGGATTCCAACAGTTTCAGTGTCAGGTCAAGTTATGCCACGTGGTGGCTTTGTGACCTTGGGCCACTTACTCAACCTTTCTGGGAATGTTTCATCCTCCACAGACAGGTATAGACTTGCCTGTTGTCACTGTTGCTAAGGGTCTCCATAAGAATTTGATGAGAGGACAATGGTCGTGGACTGGTGTAGCCCAGCTCTCTATGGATTTATTTCTCATCCTCAGAAAAACTCTGCAAGGCACAATTGGTTTCCCCAGACTAAGGGTATGGATGAAACTGCCAACGATTAGACCAATGGCTAGCTCTCTATAATTAAGAACCTTCTGAATCCAAGTGATATGGTTTGGATGTTTGTCCCCTCCAAATCTCTGTGAAAATGTAATTGCCAATGTTGGAGGTGGGCTTGGTGGAAGGTGTTTGGGTCATGGGGGTGGATCCCTCATGAATGGCTTGGTCTGTCCTTGTAATGAATGAGTTCTCACCTGATGAATTCACATGAGATCTGGTTCTGTGAAAGAGCCTAGCCCCTCCTTCCTCTTAGTCTTGCCCCCTCTCTCGCTGGGTGATATGCAGGCTCCTTCTTTGCCTTCTGCCATAACTGGAAGCTTCTGAGGCCCTCACCAGAGGCCCAGAAGCAGATGCCAGCACCATGCTTGTACAGCTTGCAGAATCATGAGCCAAAATAAACATTTTAAATAAATTTCCCAATCTCAGATATTCCTTTATAACAACACAAATGAACTACTATACCAGGTGACAGAAAAGCCAGCTCAGATGGTCTTGTCTGGGAAGGAACCTTACAGAGTCACCTAACTAGAGATGTTACAGTGGGCAGGCCTCAGGGCAGCTCTGGCCAGAGGGACACAGGGTCTATCAGGGTGGTAGCTTTTAGTCCCTGCCCTTCTCTGGGAAGTACTGTGTCCAGGTGGTGATGAGCACTCAGGCCAGGCAGGCTCCCCTGGGCAGGGACAGGTGCCAGCAGGGGTCAGCTCACATGCATCCATCCATGGCCTTTGTGAATGAGTCATCTTTCTTCCTAATCAGCAAGCACAACCCTGCGCTCCCTAACCAGCAACCACAACCCTGCACTCCCTGTTAGTGGAGAGGCCTCCAGCATGGACTAAGGCTGAGCAGGGGGTAGGGTCTCCCACCCAAACATGGCCCTGCCCCTGGCTGGACAGATGCTGAGGAGTCACCTCTCCCTGCCTTTATTACTAGGACACAAGCCTGCGACCCTGTAGAGCACCACCAAGGTATCTCCTGATCTCACCAGCTAGTGTACGGAAATGTTTGCTCAAACAAAAATGCCAGCCTGGCAAAGCCTCTGCCGTGGACTTCATGAAGCCAGCAGGGAAATGCAAAGGAAGACCTTCTCTCATGGCTGCAGGAGCTTCTGAGTGGCTCTAAGGATGAGCTTCTTGGGTGATGTAAGGCCAAGGACTCATGCAAACAGGACAAGTTTCCTAACGTCTCACCTTAGGCTTTTTGAATTTGCTCCAGCAGCTTTCCCTGCCACTGAAACACACAAAGTCAATTGCTGCTGTATGCCGGGAGCTACTTAAAAGTGGCAGAACTTCAATTTCAGGATGGATGAATGGTGCCACCCACTCACAGGAACTCTGAAATGATTCTTTTCCATTAAGCGGGTGACGTATGCCGTGAACATAGAATTGTGCCTGGTGATAGTAAGTGCTTACTGGGAGTCACCTATCATGACCTTACCAGCATTACTATCATCGTTATTATTATGGAATCTGCTCTCTGAGCCCTTGAATCAGGAACAGGGCAAGGCAGTATTCTCTGCAACCCAAGCTGGCAGCTGTCTAGGGGATGTTATGCTGTACTATCCTGGCAGGAAGACTTTCTCATCAAGGTCTGAGTTGAAATTTGCAGTCTGCACAGGGCTGAAACATGGGCACCATGAAATACCCAAGTGGCAACATCATCCTCCCTGGGTAGTACCGTGAAACGTCCACACTGCACCTGCACACTGGACACTAGGGTCAGTCGCTATTTAGCCGTTTTATACCCCATCTAATTTAGGAACTACTCTCTCATCTGACCCTTATAACCTTGCAAGATAGATAGCCAGGATATGCCTCCCATTTTACAGATTGGTGGGTGGAAGGCACTAGAGGCATTTATCGTAAAGGCCATGGGGCCACTGTGGACAGGGAGATGGGTTGACAAATACCTCATAAAGGAGCAGGTTTTATTCTAATGCTGTGCAGAGGATGTGTGCAGAAATGTCACGGAGCAGATGCAGCAGAGAGCACAGCTCCTTGACACACAGGGGTCAGGTGTCCTTTCTGGGTGTGTAGGCACTTGCTTGGGTTGCAGAGAATAGTGCTTTGCCCTGTTCCCAATTCAAGGGCTCAGAGAACAGATTCCATGGTAATAATGATGAGAATAATGCTGGTAAGGTCATGATAGGTGACTCCCAGTAAGCACTTACTATCACCATACGATTCCATCTGCTTGGCTTGTGTCACCCACTTAATGGAAAAGAATCATTTCAAAGAGTCCCTGTGAGTGGGTGACACCATTCATCCATCCTGAAAGCGAAGTTCTGCCACTTTTAAGCAGCTCCTGGCATACAGCCACAATTAACTTTGTGTGTTTCAGTAGCAGGGAAAGCAGCTGGAGCAAGTTCAAAAAGCCTAAGGTGAGACTTCAGGAAACTTGTCCTGTTTGCGTGAGTCCTTGGCCTTTATCAATGACAGCTGACCTTGGGGAGAAGGAGTATCTATAGTTGTTAATATTGTTCATTTTACTTTAAAAGATAATGGCATTGCCACCATAGTTGTAGAGACTAGTGCTTCCCCTTCAAGATTCTGCACATAGTGCTCTGGGCACAGGGTTATGGGGTGGCAAGCGTGCTGTGTGAAATCTTGGAAGGGGGCCATAGAGCTGCTTGTAAAGGAACTGATGGATCCCTACCTCATCTGTGTCAGACATCCTTCTTGTCAGAGCCGAGATAGGCAGGAAGACAGGAAACACATGGACGTTTCTGGAAGTAGAATAATCAGCTGAAGCTATGCTTTTCAAAGATGTGTGGAGCAAGAAGAGCTCAGGGGGCCTGGAAGGATGTTGGCAGGACTGGAGCCAACACAGCTCCCTTAGCCTCATGCACTAAGGGTTTCTGGATGGGGATCTTTGGCTTGACAAAAACATGCAACATCCCTAGGTGTCCCAGGTCAGACCACAGTAAATCCCTTTGGAGTGTGTGACAGACAGCTTTGTGCCCAGGAGGAGGGGTACCTACTCATTCAAGGAGTAAGATTGAACAGATGTCAAAGCAGCATTTTGACTTGTAATTCATATGTCCAGGTGCAAAGATTGCCCTGGGCCAGAGGAAGCACCTGGCGTCTTTGAGATGGCTGGATATATGAAAGTCCCTTGGCTCACACAGTTCGCTGCACATCCCAGACAGGCCATATTAGAAAGACCATTTGATGGCCCAGGGACATTAGAGGCAGGGGTGAGGACTCGTGATGCCACAGGCACTGTGGTTCAGCACAAGTTGCTTTGATCTCACATTTAGTTTTGAAAGCAGAGTGTGGCTGGATGCATACTTCTTGTTTATAATTATGTACTTTGGTGGAATCAGCTCAGTTTGTGCTGTTCCTCCTGCTCCCCGCCTTCTGCTCCCAAATACTCTTAGTGCTAGAGGCACAAAATCCCCACCTGGTTAGCCACCTTCATTTTGGCAGCTGATATCACTTGTTCCAGACAATTTCCAGGCACATATCCTCCTCCTTCTCTGCCCATCCTTCCCAGGATGGTCCTGGGTCTTGAGCACCAGCCACATTCTCAGTCCTCAAGACCCCAGTACCTGGGTTGGCCTCTCCTCTTCCCTTTGGGGCAGGAGTTTGAGCAGCTTCGATGGTGCTCTGGGTTCCCCACACTGAATCTATATCGGACTTGAAATGCTGTGGAATGTTGATGTCTCCTTCTGGTACTTCCTCTTTAGGGAGATGGTTTAAACTGGGAGAAGCCACTATAGTTCTGGCTCTATTAACTTTGTTCCTCTTCCAGTTTTCTTGTTATCTGTTGTCTGGGCTGGGTCCTGTGTCCTTACTTCAGGGCCAGAGGAAGCTCGCTGACATGGATCAATTCCCATGTCCCCTTCCCAGCTGGTGACCTTTGGGAAGGACCCGGATCTCTCTGAGGCCCCATTTTTTGCAACAAGTAGGGCCAGAGGTTATGGATACCAAGCTCTTTCCACAGTGCCTTGCATAGGATAGACACAAACATAGCTGTTACATTTATTAACTTTAGTTTCTAAAAAATATGGTTGCTCAGAATTTGTTCAATACCTTGAGAAATCTAGGTCAGCTGCTTTGCCTGGTGTTCTGGAGCCACTACCCATCACTCAGGAATGCAGCCTCTCTCATGACCTGCTTAGTCTGTCCTGCTGTGGTGCTTTCCAGTATCACTCTATCAGTGATGGGCAGCTGTCTAGGGGATATTTTGCTGTACTATCCTGGGCAGGAAGACTTCCTTATCAAGGTCTGAGTTGAAACTTGCAGCCCTCCTCACAGGGCTGAAACATGGGCACCATGAAATACCCAAGTGGCAGCATCATCCTCCCTTGGGTACTAACATGAAACATCTACACTGCACCTGCACACTGGAGACTGGGGCCGGTTGCTATTTAGCCGTTTCACACCCCATCTAATTTAGGCACCACCCTCTCATCTGACCTTCATAACCCTGAAATATAGATAGCCAGGATATGCCTCCCATTTTACAGATTGGTGGATGGAAACCCGGGGAAGTGAGTAAGTAAGCCAAGGTCACCTCTCTAGTCAGAGCAGAATTAGCGTTAGTGGCTTTTTGACCCCTGTTCAGCTCAGCGCCTATTCACTCAATCCAGCCACTGTGTGTCATGGAGCAGAAATGCCATGTCCCTGTGGGACAGAAGCTCCTTCTCCGAGGCGGCCAGGTCGGAACCTAGTACCTCTTACAGCAAGGCCTCTGCACGTGCGACATCCTTCCTGACCTGGTTGGAGCCAGAAAAATAGCCTTGCCCCACAACGGGCTCCCACAAATAGCACTTCTCTCTAATCAAACAGCTCTCTAATTTAGAAGGAGTTACCGGGCGGGCCTGTTTTCTGTCTTTCTTGGTTTGACTCACTTCAACAAGGCTTGCTCTGTTTTGTCAGAGATAAAATATAGCCCCGTTCCAAACCGAGATGTAGAATAACTTTTCTTGTAAGTTAATCATAAGATGGACTTTCTTAGCCAAAAATTTCTACCAGTCCTGCTGGCTCAAGGAGAGATACAAGATTCTGAGAGAAAGACTCTGTCCTATGTCAAGGTGGTGATTCATTGTCCAAATGAGATCAAATTGTTGAAATACAAATTAAAATTAAATTCAGTGCAGTTTTACTGTTTTGAAGAAAAATTATGGTGACAAAGCAGGTCTTTTTCAGCTTAAGGAAATCCCTGAACATGATGTTACAAGTGAATAAAAATGATGTTCCAGAAACTTCCATTTTATATTAAAGAGTTAAATAATTAAATCCAAAAAAAGAACAGAGCACTTCTAGTCTACCCGTATGATAACCTTCCCTTGCATAGGTACACAGGGAGCACTCAGAAACTATTGGAAGCTATCGTGTTTTTTTTTTTTTTTTTCCTTTCTCCTTTGCAACAAATCTGCCTTTGGCTTCACCGGAATCTTTTTCTTCTTCAGCTCAGGGGAGACTGTCACTAGCGTGACCAGCTTGGCCCCACTACAGCCCAAGAAGGGCAAGAGGCAGAAGGAGAAGCCTGACGTTCCTCCTGCAGTCCCTGCCAAAGGTAAGGAGCTGGCCTGCAGTTTCTTACCTGGAAACTGTCATTATTGATCCATGTGGGTCTGGGGTTCCATGTTGGATTAGGACAGGGAGCATAGGCAGATGGGGAATATGACATAAAATTTAATGATTATATAGTCTGGACCACCACCTAGATTCTGGGCATAACTGGTGCCCAACCATCTCAGCCCTTAGCCCAGTATCTGGGTTGGGGGTGGAGGTGGAGAAGGAGGCAAGAACCTCACATAGCCTGAGCAGGGGTAAGATCAACACCCACAGATGCCTCCGGATTGGGTTTCACTTTGGACTATTAAAATGTGCCACACATGGAGGGGTGAGATGAGGAAGTCTTCTTGGTTCATTCAGGGAAGAAAGGCTCTCTGAATTTTTAAAAGTGTCAACCAGGTGTCCAGCTTATTTTAAATTTGTTCTGGGTATAAAATGAGGGCTATCCTGTGATTCCAGTTATGATTTAGAGCATTGTAAGTGAGGAAGATGGGTGTTTCTGGAGGAAAGAACTGCAAGAGTATTAGGAGAGCCAAGACTGATTATATACAGTTCCTAAAATAACTGGTCAGTTTAGGAGATATTCATACCCCAGCAAATTTGAAATATAGTTGGGGGAATACAAGGGTTGCCCAAATGAACAATGTTATCCCTCAGCTGGGGCTTTGCAGGCTGTCCCCTAGGGACACATCAAGCCCTATGGAGAAGCCAGTGGTGGTGAGGCTGAGCACTGGAGTGGAAAGAAGGGCTGGAGGGCGTGGTCATATTGCAGGGGGATGAAAAGCGTAGACCTGGGAGGGAAGGGAGCAGAGAATGCCTGCCTGAGTCAGGCATCACACCACTCAATGCCATTCGTTCCACAGTAGACATTACCTACCCTTACAAAAGTTTAAAGTGAGACTTAAGAGAGGTAAGTGGCAGAGCCTCGCTTTCAATGCCAAGTTCAAATCCTAAATGATTCAGGACTGGTTATATGACATAGAGGGAAGGACCTCACTTTCTTTTTCTGTTAAGTGAGGACAATAAAACCCTCCCTGATGACCTCACAGGGCTGCTGTGAGGATCAAGAGTTATTGCTATCAGCGCTAGTATGTGGGTAGGAAGGAGTCTCCCAGGGAAGGTCCCAGCTTCAGCCTTCACTGGGTGCATCTGGTTCTCACCTTCACACCCAACATCTGCATATCTGGCAGAGTTTTATGCAGAGTTGTTTTGTTGACCTTACTGAGGGAAATGACAGCACGTTCAAAGACTAAGGGAGGATCACTCCCACGGAGGGACAGACGCCTGACGATGCCTAGATCAGAAAGTTCTTCCTTGGGACCAGGAAGGGGTCCAAGACCTCTCAGGGCATGTCCCTGATGCTCATGATATGTAGCCACTAAGAGTTCTGAGAGGAACTGAAAGCTAAACCCTTGACCTGCTTCCACAGCTCCGATAGCCCCCACGTTCCATAAACCGAAGCTGCTGAAACCACAGAGAAAAGTCACCCTGGTAAGTAACTGTCTTCTGTGTTCCTATTGTACCTTTAGCCTAAGACACAATTCAGATGCCAAAATGGTGCCTTTGTTAACTTAAAACATGCAGAAAATTTTAGAAACTTTTGTCCCCAAACAAAAGCTTTCTCTCTTTTCAGGTGTCAGCTTTTAAGCCAACCTTTCTCCGTGCTTAATTCCCAGAGTAACACCTTAAAAATCCAAATATTTTCTAATATAAATGTTCTGTTTCAAAAAGAAGGATAAAAGCCATACTCAGAAATGTATAAAATAGAAAGTGGACCTGCTTGCATACATTCACCTGGTAATTACTCCAAAGAGATTGCTGCACATGTTTTCCAGAAAATATGTCAGAGCTTTTGATTTTGAATAATTTTAGATTTCCAGAAAAGTCATAAAGCTGGCACAAAGAGGTACATGTACCTTCATCCACCTTCTCTTAATGTTGGCTTCTTACATAGCCATGGTACATGTGTCACACTAAGAAATTAACATTGGTGCATTGCTATTAACTACAATTTAGACTTAACCAGATTTTGGCCTACCTGCCGATGTTCCTTTTCTGGTGCAGGGTCCAAATCCAGGATCTCACACTGCAATTAATTGTCACATCTCCTTGCTTTCTAACAATTCAAGATGGCTCTGCAGGCCTTCTTTTTCTTTCATGGCCTTGACACTTCTGGATACTAGTGGTCAGTGATTTTTTAGAATGTTCTTTAACTTGGTATTGTCTGAGGTTTTCTGAGCATTAGAAATGGGGTGTATTAGTTCTCACACTGCTATACAGATACTACCCAAGACTGGGTAATCTGTAAACAGGTTGAAAAGAGGTTTAACGGACTCACAGTTCCTTATGGTTGTGGAGTCCTCAGGAAACTTACAGTCATGGTGGAAGGGGAAGCAGACACATCTTACGTGGAGGCAGGCAAGAGAGGGTGTGTGTGAGCACAGAAAAAGCTACCATTTGTAATACCATCATATTTTGTGAGAATTCACTCACTCACCATGAGAACAGCAGGGAGGAAAGCACCTCCCTAACCCAATCACTTCTCTCCCTTGACACCTGGGGTTTACAATTCGAGATAAGATTTGGGTGGGGACACAGAGCCAAATGATATCATGGGGTTATGGATTTTGGGGACAAACAGCATAGAGGTGGAGCATTGCATGGTATCGGGGCACATGACATCAATATGTCTTGTTAATGGTGATGCCCATATTGATCACTTGGTTGAGATGGTGTCTGCTAGGTTTCTTTACTATAAAATTACAATTTTCTTCTTTCCAGACCCTATTTGTTAGAGGCCAGTCCCTGAGTCCAGTTCACATTCAAGCTAAGAAGAGTTAAGCTCCACCTCCAGAAGGGAGGCGTGTTATGAATTTGTGGATATGTTAAACCCACCACAGTAATTAGTAAGAATCTTAGGGGAGATATGTTAAGGCTTGCAAATATCTTGTTTTTCCTTGAAGTTTTGCCCACTAATTTTGCATTCATCAGTGGAATTTGCTTGCAGCAGATTTTACTATGGTGCATAAGGGTGATTTTCTATTTCCCCTTATCTTTCTAGATTTATTATTTGGAATTCTTCTATAAGGAAGAGCTGTCTTTCCTCATCTATTTATTATTCACTAATTCCTTGATATCGTGTGGTTGTGTGGATATTTATTATTTCAGTATTTAACTACATTATTATTTATTTTGTTATTAATATTGTTTAGCAGTTAGTTGTGTATATGTGCATGAGAGAGAGAGAGAGAGAGAGAGAGAGAGAGAGAGACTGTCAAAGCTATGCTAAAGTGTATATGTATTACAAAGGACCAAGACAATCTTGAGGGAGGAGTGCAAGTTGGAGGATTTATATGCCAATTCTCGAGATCTACATTAAAGCAAATGTAATCAGAACAATGGGGTATTAACACAAGGGCAGACAAGTAGACAAAGGAACAGAATAAGGAGCCCCAAACACAGCTTCATAGGATTGTCATTTGATTTATGACAACAGTGACATTGCAGTGCAGCGAAAAAGAGATTATCTTTTCTATATATAGTGATGGGTTTGTTGGATATCCACATGAAAAAAAGATCTGTAGCCCCTACTCTACACGACACACAAAGGTTAACAGGAGATGGATCATAGACATAAGTGTGGAAGGTACAAACATGAAGATAACATTTCTTCCTAATTTCAGAATAGACAAAGATGTTTTTTAAAAAGGCACATAAAGCACCAACCATAAAGGAATTGATAAAAAATATGGATTATATTAAATTTTAGAACTTCTATTCTGATTAAAGATATCAATAAAATAATGAAAAGGCAAGCTGCAGATTGGGAGAACATATCTCTATGCATGTATCTGACAAAGGTTTCTCTCACTTCCCCTTCCCTTCCCCTTCCCCTCCCCCTCCCTTCCCCCTCCCCCTTCCCCATCCCTCCCCTCCCCTTCCCCTCTCCTTTCCCCTTCCCCTTCCCTCCCCTCCCCTTCACCTCTCCCTCTCCCTCCCCCTTCACCTCTCCCTCCCCTCTCCCTCCTCCTCTCCCTTCCCCTCCCCTGTCCTCCTCCCCCTTCTCCTCCCCCCTCCCTCTCACCTCTCTTCCCCTGCCCTTCCTTTTCCTTTCTTCCCTTCATTTTCTTTCTTCTGTCTTTTTTGAGGCAGAGTCTTGTTCTGTCACCTAAGCTGGAGTATAGTGGTACAGATAGTGATTCTTGTATCTCAGCCTCTCAAGTAGCTGGGATTGCAGGTGCACACCACTATGCCAGGTTAGTTTTTGTATTTTTAGTAGAATTGGGGTTTCACTATGTTGGCCAGGCTGGTCTCAAATCCTGGTCTCAAGTGACCCTCCCACCTTGGCCTCCAAAAGTATAGGCATGAGCCAGTGTGCCTGACTGACCCAACAAAGGTTTTTATCTAGAACATACAAACATCTACCAATCAATAAGAAATAAAAAGATAGCATTACCAAAAAAATGGGCAGAAGTTTTAAATGTGCACTTGACAAAAGAAGATATACAAATAGCCAGTAAACTCATTAAAAGCCCTTATCCTCATAGGCATCGTGGCAGTGTGATTTAAAAGCGTAAACCCAGTTCACATCCACCAGGATGATTAAAATGAAATAACTTGTGTAGTTTCTTTTTTGCCTGTATTTGTCTGATCCATTTGGAGTTTAGAAATGGATCCAATTTTATCTATTTGTCAGACTATTTTATTTTACCTTATGTCTTCTATTTCAACAATCATTACTTGCTAATTTCATTGAACTTCATTACCATATTCTAAACAATTCACTTTTATTTGTTTTATTATTTATTCCTTTTTCTTGAGTCCAGTCAGTCTCTTTCCCCTCAATACCTTTACTTGCCTTTCCATTTGAACAATTTGTCTGTGAATAGAATTCTAGTTTCATAAATTTTTCCACTAGGTGCAGAGAAATAGGGTAAGTACATCATAATGCATTTCTCTGAACTTCCTGTATTGCTGAACATAAATGACAAACTGATGACTGTCACCTATAATTCCCACAAAGGTTATTTACACTTTCTAGTAGCCACATTAAATGAGTGAAAAGTAACAGATGAAACTGACTTTAGTGATATAGTTTATTTAACTTACCAAAAATATTATCATTTAAACATGTAATCAATAGAGCAATTATTAAATGTTTTCTATTATTTTTATTGTGCCAAGTCTTCAGAATTCAGTGTCTACATGAGACTTACTGCACATCTTAATTCACAGCCACAGTTCCATTGCTGAGTAAACACATTTGACTAGTGGCTACCACGTTGGACAGTGCAGCCCAGAATGGTCTACCCTCCATCACTTCTTTGACATAATTTTTACCATCCCTCTCTCTCATTTCCCTTCAGCCACACATTGGCCTCCTTGCTAATCCTTAAATATACCAAGCATGTTCCTGTGGCACGGCCCATGTTCCCACTCTTTCCTCTTCCTGGAACGTCCTCCCTAGGATCTGCCCATGGCGTATTACTCACCCTCTGTGGTCTCTGATCAAACATCATGTAATGAAGGAGCTATCCTGATAGCCTATATAGAACACCACCACCCTGACATATTTCATGATTATATTGATTAATCATTCATCTCTTCTACCAGGCTACAAGATCCATGAAGGCAGGGAGCTTGTCCTCGGTGGTTCCAGCTATATTCTTCATGTTTAGAAATGTGTTTCATGTAATGGATATTTGTTTATGATTTTGCACACCAGCCCTGTTGAATAGGTTCTGTAATTCTACAACCATAGTTGGGTACATGAGCCTCTGAGAGTCAGTAAAGTGAGAGATGGGTGACTTACCTAAGGTCACACAGCTTGTGGGTTGCAGTCAGGGCTTATTCCAAAATTTAAGGTTTTTACCAGGGCATTGGAAGCTTTCCTCAGTGTGGAGTCTGGGCCTGACTGCTCTCTGCGCGTGATCCTAAATGCCTGTGTGACTCAGCCTTTCTCCTGTCCTTGTTGCTCTGTACTTCACCTGTTCTTTAAAGGAGTCTTCTTTTGCCTGCAGTGAACTGTGGGTTCTAGCAGGCTTTTCATATAGTGGGTTCCATTTGGTTCATGTCATCAAAAAATTCCTCATCAATCTACTCTGTTGCCTATACCATTGGTTCTTAAATGCAGCAGCCGGCCTTTTGGCTTATTTTAATAAACCACTGGCATTCAGTGGGCTTTTGAAAACTGTGGAGCATAAAGGCTAAAACAATACATTTCCCTTGGCCTTGGAGCGTCACGATTCTCACCCATGACATTCAGTCTCCTGCAGATAGACAGGCTGAGTTCACTGTCCTCTAGACTGTGTGCAGCACTGCACATCTAGGTGTGCACGTTTGTGTATGTGGCTTTTTTTTGATATTTTCTTTCTAATTCTGATATTTTTCAACAACCTCAAGAGTGACTACACAGTGACTACACTTAATTTCCCCACCTTGTGTTCTCCCTAAGTTGCTCAGGACATATTGATTCTAATCCAGTCTCTTACCTCTGCTAATAACAGAAACAGCGGTACATTGAAGTTTCGTTCATACATCCCAGGGATAGATCAAAAAAGTGCTTTTTGCATGTCATTATATTTAATTCTCATAATAAGATTTTCCTATTGCCCCTTACAAGCTTTGCATGTGAGAACAAACAACACGCAGTTTCAGAAACATGATCCATACCTGTAAGATGTAATGCCATCAGTCTTCAGGAAACAACTTTCCCTAGTGCATAGCCTGGGGGGACCCACCTCTCATTTATCCATTAAACATGAAAATCCTTTGTGCACCTCTTGGGTGAAAAATGCTGTCTTAAGCAATTTTTTGCAACTTATAAAAGTAACAGATTCAATAGAGTTTTCAAATATAGCCCTGGTCCTGACTACAAGTTTTTTTGTTGTTGATTGTTTGTGTGTTTGAGCTGATGTGCTCCTCTGGGTGGGGACTCATCATAGGAAATTTTCTATCTTCACAGAAAATTGATTGGGAGGTTATATGCATTTCAAAAGGATTCTTTATTTTATGGAAGTATTCTCAATAACAGCTCTTAAATAACAGGTTTTCCCTTGATCATTTAAAATATGAAGAAATTGAAAGTTTTTATGCCACATTTTCCAGAAATATGATTAATTTTGAAACTAGTTTACACCTGTAACAATTTACCATAAAGAAAAGAGCTGATCTCAGCTGGCCTCTGTCTATCCAGTAGTTTAGAGTCAAAAATATCATGCCTAGTATCTGCAGGTTTTGGTGAATATCAAGATGGATTTTCCCAGGAGGCCAGCATTGACCTCAGTCTCAGTTTGGTCGATATTTATCTCTTAGATCAGTAAGTCTTGATGGTAGCTCAAACAAAAGTCGATAGTCACCTGTTGACTCACACAAAGTTAGTGGATAATTTAGAAAATAACTTGGAGACATCTTATTTTAGGGGGCCTGGTATCAGTTTAGGTGTATAATTCTGTAATGGTTCCATGTTGCCATAATCTCTATAACACAGTGCTTCCTGCTGGGGTCCTAGGCCACAGAGCTCCCTAGCCCCTCTGTCTAGAAGCCAATCTCGCACCCTCACTGACTCATTGACAAGAAGTGGGAAGGCTGGTGGGGAGAACCTCCATTTATTGGGTGCCTGTTGTGTGCCACCTGTCGCATTAGGTGATTTATAGACTCTGGATGAAAAGCACTTACCTTTTTGTCTGCAATCCCCGAGGCATTAACAAGTGGGACTCTGTTCTTGGATTTCCAAGACAGCATTGCATTTTGAAAGAAGAGTGTACACTAGACATTAACAGTAGTGAGAAGTTTTTAAAAAATGATAGGACAAAAGAAGAAAAAGGTGAGGTCCGGTGCCTTGGCTCATGCCTGTAATTCCAGAACTTTGGGAGGCCAAGGAAGGCAGATCACCTGAGGTCAGGAGTTTGAGACTAGCATGGTCAGTGTGGTGAAGTCTCATCTCTACAAAAATGACAAAAAAAAAAATTAGTTGGCATGGTGGCATGTGCCTGTAATCCCAGCTACTCGGGAGGCTGAGGCAGGAGAATCACTTGAACCGAGGAGATGGAGGTTGCAGTGAGCCAAGATCGCACCACTGCACTTCAGCCTTGGCAACAGAGACTCCTTTTCAAAAAAAAAAAGAAGAAGAAAGTGAGAAAGGCATTTTAGACATTTTAAAATCAAGGTATCAAAACTGCTTTTCCTTTTTTTCTAAACAAAACAACCAAACTCAACAACCTGCTTTCAAAGTTCTTCTAATCAGATAATGAGGCCACGTGGATCACACAGGCTCTTTCTATCTGACAGTGTGGCCAGTTTGTCTAATAAACGTTTATAGTTCCCATATATCAGTGCTCCTTCATCCCCTTGGGAGTGAGGGAGTGCTTTCACGAAATTCCAGGTACTCCCGAGCAGATGCACCTGTGGTTTCCCTTTAAATTGGGGCATTGGCCCAATCATTCTTTGAAGCATCCTGGGGCCCTAGGAGCTAAACGCCCTGCATCAAAGCTTTGGAAATCGTGGAGCTGAGTCACAACACACTTCCAGGAAAAGCTGTCATTGCTTCCTTGTTTCAGAAGACAAGGAGAAAGCCAGAAGTGCATTTGATTTATTTTTATTGCTTTCAGTCAGTTATTGATTCAGAGGCTGAGTAGGGGAAAGAAGGAACCTTTTCTGTGATGTGGAAGCAAAACCTCAGTTAAAGGAAAAACAGCTGCAGGACACAGAACTGTTACCTGAGTGGGGGAGGAGGGCAATCAGCATCCCAACATTAACTGAGAGTGGCAAGTGCCAGCCTTGGAATCGAATGCACTTGGATAGGCTCTTCCACGCCTCATCACCAACCATGCCCTCCTCTACACCTCACCTGCAAGTTCCCCCTCTCCATCATTAAGCCCTAGAGTAGCGGAGGTGGTCAGGCCACCCCTGTTCTCTAGGGAGAAAATGATCTGTTTGAGCCAGAGACAAAAGGCATAGAAAACCAGGAGCACCACAGGCTTAATCACTGCACGATTCCCAGGGGAGCGCTTGCATCCTGTCTGATCCATCCTCTGCATGGCTGCTGGGGGATTTTTCTAAAACACAGCTTCATTCGTGTCATTTCCTTGTGTAAATGGCTCCCTCTCGTCTCCAGGATGAGGTGGTTTCCTGTGAGTGGCAGGTGGCCCTTGTCATAATCTGCCTGTGCTCCCTCAGTCCACCCCACCTGGGACCCTCATCCTGCTGAGGCCCCAAGTGGTCTAGGTCCTCTGTCCTCACCTACACCTGCCTCATTCTCCCACAGAGCTGCTGCTCAGCTCCAAGATGTGGCTCACTCACCACCTTCTTTTTGAGGCCTCCTCCCCTCTGGCCCCCACTTCTGAATCTAGGTTAGTCCAGGCATCCAAGTGAGTTGTACCTGTTTGCCTGAGTGATCTACTTGTAGACAGCTCTTGGGACACTTTTTAGTTCCTCTGTTGTGGTTGCTCCCTCGTGGTCTACCTGCCTTTGTACTTGCAGGTAGTCCTGAGAGGCCTGGGCCCCCTGCCGGCTGATGGCTTTTGGCCCTGGCTGTCTCTCCTCCCCAAGTGGTCAGGCTGCCTCCCCCTCCTCCACTGCCCTAGAGTCTTGGCTTCTCAGGCTTTTTCCTTGAACACGTTCACAGGCGCAGCAGCCATCTCTGCAGCCCTTGGGGTCCTCAAGCCAATTCCAGACTAACCCTTCTGACTGTTGACCAGACACTCCCCTTGAGGGCCCATGGGCACCTCAAATCCACCACGGCTTACACTGAGCCTATGGCCTGCCCCACACCTCAATGTGCATAGGATATCCCGCCTTAGCCCATGGCATTCCTATCCAGAAGCTAAATCGTGGTAAAACACACATAACAGCAAATGTACCATCTTCGTCAAGTCTACGGTTCAGTTATGTTAAACACATTCCCAATGTGGTGTGGTCAATCTCCAACACTCTTTTCATCTTGCAAAACTGAAACTCTGTACTCAAGAAACACCCCCCAACCCTACTCACTCAGCCCCTGCTTTCCACCATTCTACTTTCTGTCTCTGAATTTGACTGCTTTAGCAACCTCATAGAAGTGGAATCACGTAGTATTTGTCTTTTTTGCGACTGTCTTATTTTGCTTGGCATAATGTACTTATTCATCCACATTGTGTGTGTGAGAATTTTCATTCATCTTAATGTCTAATAATATTCTATTGTGTGTATATACCACATTTTTTGTAGCCATTTATCCCTTGATGGACAGTGGAGTTGCTTCCATCTTTTGGCTGTTGTGACTAATGCTGCAATGACCATGGTGTACAAATACCTGTTTGAGTTCTTGCTTTTGATTCTTTTGGTTATATACCCAGAAGGGGGGTTGCTGGATCAGATGGTAATGGTAGTTTTCGTTTTTTGAGAAACTGCCATGCTGTTTTCCAAAACAGCTGCACCATTTTACATTCCTACAAACAATCCACGGGGTTTTAATTTCTTCATGTCCTTACCAAGGCTTGTTAGTTTCTTTTTGTTCTTTTTTTTTCTTTGATAGTAGCTATCCTAATGGGTATGAGGTGGTATCTCATTGTGGTTTTGATTTGCATTTCCCTAATGAGTGATCTTTTTATGTTCTTGTTGGCCATTTGTCTGTCTTTGGAGAAATGGCTATTCAAATCCATTGCCCATTAAAAAAAAATCAGGTTGTTTGATTTTTTTGTTGTTGTTGAATTGTAGAGTTATTATATATTGTGAATTTTAATTCCACATCAATTACATGATTTGCCAAAATTCTCACCTGTTCCGTAGTGACTTTTCATTCTGTTAATTGTGTCCCTTGATTCCCAGAAGCTTTACATTTTCATCGGAACTGGTTTTCTACCCCTAATGATGACCTCAGCAGGGAACCTGGAATCACCAGAGTGCGCCTTTGACCAAAATATATGGAATGAATGATGAATAATGTTTGTGTGGGAAGATCTGTGGTTGGAGCTTAGTCTGAGTTCTCCCTGCTCCAAGTGTGGGCCAGGAGGCCAGGCACCACCTGGGAGCTTTTTGGAAAAGCAGAATCTCCAGCCCTGACTCAGATCTGCTGAAGTGGAACCTGCAATTAACAAGGTCCCAGATGAATATGATAAACAGTATAGTTTGAGAAGCATGGCTCTGAATAACTTTTCAAACTAAGTAGCCACCTCTGGTAAGGTCAACACTGTCAGGATCCAGAGTCGCTGCCACCCTCCTCCAGAGAAGTCAGCCCCCTGGGGAGAAAGGGGTTGTCTTATTTGTCAACAAAAAGAAAACTAAATATGAGAATTCTAAAAGTGTTTGTGACTCTCCCTAATTCCTGCAAACTTTTCCAGAACAGCTCATCCGTATGTCAGCCAGGTGTATGAGGCCTTGCCCCGTGATCTCCTAGAGTAGCACTTGGCCAGGTGACCAAGACTTGCCTGTGATTCCCTCAAGCTCACAGTCCACAGTAAGCCTCCCTCTTGTCACAGAAACCCGAAGATTAAAGTGCTCAAAATGGACAGAAAGGAAGTAGTTCATTCATCCTAGTTCAGAGGGACCCTGCTGTAGGAACCTGCCTCTCCACAGCGCTGTTGAAAACCACGTGGCCAGCCCAGGACTGAGACGCCCTGCCCTGTTTCACATCTGCCGGGTGTTGGGAAGAAGTTTCTTCCCCAGCCCCAGATTTCACTATTGAGAATGTGCTGCCAGGGACGAAAAAGAATTTGTCTCTGATCAGTAGCAGAAAAGGGCTTTGAAGCACATTAGAAAGCAGTGATAGAATTCTGAGAGGATTTTAATAATAACCCAAATCCGAGCAAAATTATTTCCAGAGGACACACATTTCAGGTTTCTTGAAGGATGTTTATAATAAGCCAGAGAATTTCTCTTGTTGTCGTTAATGTGCTAGAACTGGTTTCAGTTAAATTTTACATGAAAAGGATATATTAACCTGCATAAAATATGTTCATAATCTAGATTTAAAATTAAAAAGAAGAAAAAAAGCCACAACCACATGTACAATATATTGCCCCAAGTAAAAGCCTTGGGAAAAAAATACAAACTTTGCTTGTACCATGCTAGTACCATTTTTGCAGAGATAAAAATTCTATGCTCCCCTCGGTACACATGCACAGCCCATTATTGTCTCCGGGAGTTATGTATGTCGGCTGGAGGGAAGAACGGATGTGAGGCTTCAGAAGGGATGGGCGTGCAGAACACAGAAGTCATTTGCTTTCATGGATTCCTCCAGTCTAGAGAGAGCAGGTGTCTCTGCCTTCAGTAAGCCGGATGTGATCAAGATCATACCTCGCCCACAGTGGAAGTGAGAATATCCTGTATCGGGAAGTCTGTTAGCCTTGACACAGGGTTGCTGTTTCCCTGCACGCCATGCAGTTAGCACCAAGGCACCTCTACTACTTGCCCCTGCCAACACTTGCCTGGCAAGAACCAGGTCATGTGCTTCTCATCTGTGTCAGAGACCAATAGAAATTCACTGTGGCTCCAATTTTGTTGAAGAAGGGCTAAGTGACACAGTTACTTTCAAGGTCTTTTTTTTTTTTTTTTTGAGACAGGGTCTTGCTCTGTTGCCCAGGCTGGAGTGGTGGCAATCATAGCTCACTGCAGCCTCAAACTCCTGGCTCAACTGATCCTCCTGCCTCAGCCTCCCCAGTAGCTGGGACCACAGGAATATGCCACCGTACCTAGCTTTTTTTTTTTTTTTTTTTTTTTTTTTTTTGGTAGAGCTGGGGTCTCACTATGTGCCCCCGCTGGTCTCAAACTCCTGGCCTCAAGTGATCTTCTCACCTTGGTCTCCCAAAGTGATAGGATTACAGGTGTGAGCCACTGCACCTGGCCTTAAGAAATGTTTTGAGACTGGGTAGCTCCTTGAGCTCTCATTAGGACCCCCTTTTGGGAGACAAAGGGAATCCTATTGCAGATTTGTTACCAACAGAGTTGGCCCCACTTTGTTCTAGTAGGGTAGTAGCTTTGTGCTTTGAGAAGGAAGGTGACTTTGGAATTGGCCCCCTCAGGACCACGTGTTTCTCCTACTTAATGCATCATTGATTCATTCACATTGCTTTTCCAGTCTTCTACTTATTCATTCCCCAATAATTGTTGAACGCTGACAGGCAGGGGCAAAATGTGAGAGAGGCAGGAGCATGAGCCTGGGAGCCACCTGAGCAAGGTGAACAGGTGCAGGGAGATGTGCCGGGCTGGAGGGTCACCTAGGCAGGAGGCAGGTCTGCACATCCAGCAGGCCAGCCCATGGGTGGTCTTTTTTGGTTGTACAGCCCACCCTGCTCCCAGGCGTCATGGTGGGGCTCCACTCTGGGGCAGGCTGTCCCCACGTGCCTGTAAGGACTGTCCCTCCCTGCAGAGCGGTAGCTTGTTTTCCATCTCAGCGTGGCTGATTTGCTGCCATTATTGGGCACTTCATTTCTGTGATCATTGCACTGCTGGGAAATACTTTAAAAACTTTTTCTCTGCGTCTTATTTTTGAAATCTCATGAAACAATATTTCTACTCATATTTTTTTAAGCCTATTTCATTTAAAACTTCAGTTTTGAGCACAGAGTACTTCTGAGTTATTAAAAGACTTTTTCAATTTCACATGGAGAATACTGGAAATGAAGTGCCATTTTGGAAAGAAAGAAAAACATCATCAACATATCTGTAACATCAAGCTAGGCACCCAAAATATCAGGAAGAAAATCTCTATGTGAAATTCTGACTTCACCACAAACTGATGGTGCATTTAAGAGGATCTTTTTACCTAGCCTGAATCAGTTCTAATTTATTATTATAAATTCTTAAAATTAAATTTATGAATTTCCAACAAGCACATGTGATCACTGAAAGACAATAAGACACAGCCTCGAAAATTTACCATGAGAGCATTCATAGAAAGATGAAGAATACAAATTATGAATTCTGTCATATGTGCCTATTGCCCACATTGCATGCAACATGAATTTAACAAATGAGCAGGCATGCCTACTGCTATTTTATATTCGGTTTTAATGCTTGGTTTGTGCCCTGTACATCATGTCTATGACCTAACACTACTGTGATGGTGATGTTGGTAGTGATGATGGTACTGATGATGGTGATGGTGATGCTGATGGTGATAGTAATGGTGATGATGGTGATGACTGGTGGTAATGATAATGGTAATAATGATGATGGTAGTGATGGTGGTAATGTGATGATGGTGGTGATTATGGTGACGGTAATGGTGATGACCGTGGTGATGGTGATGATAATGGTTATAATGGTGATGACAGTGATAGTAAGTAATAATGTAATATTGATGATAGTGATGATGGTGTTGGTAATAATGGTGATAATTATAATGACAATGATTGTGATGGTGATGATGATGGTGTTGATCATGGTGGTGATGATGATAGTGGTGATGGTGAAGAGGATGGTGATGGTGATGGTGGTGGTAATGATGATTATAATGGTAATGCGCATCCTTCCATGGCCCTTCCTACATGCAGGCACTGTTACAGTGCTTACCAGGAGAAGCACCACTTTAACTTTGGGACAACTCTTCTTGTCTCCATTTCACAGATGAGTTAGAGGAAGCACAGGAAGGTAAATACTAATACAAGATCCCCCACTAGGATGTGGCAGAGCTGCTCCAACCAGGCCCTTGGCCCCAGATCCTTATTCTTCCCCACTACACTCTGAACTCTGATGCCTTTTGTCAAAAGCACTCAGTAAAGTCTGAGTTTATGGGTTTTCAGGGTGTTTTGTCTTGACCTCATTGGACAGTGGTAGAGAAGTAGGCTGACAATTCAGAATCTCCATTTGTTAAAATAGAAAGTGAAATTATTCCTCGAAATGGTCTCTGTCAGGAGTTTGGCTTGTATTCTTCTAAATTTTTTTTTGAAGATCCATATTTATATTCCCAATGTGTATATATGCAGTCCACCCACAGTTAATGTAGGTCATGGCTACAGATTATGACAAATCCATTTCTGTGTGCCAAGTTCCCTAAAAATGGTAATAATTCTTTACACCATGTTCACAGGTTGAATTGTTTTCTCATTAACGATATCTCAGGCACATCTTTCTCCATCAGTAGATCTACTTCATTCTTTAATGACTGCAAAGTCTTACAGTATCATCATTTCTTTAACCAGTCTCCATCTCTTGACCATTTAGGTTGTTCTAATTTTTCTCTCTTAGAATGGATGCTTTGGTAAATATCCTTTCACATATAACTTTAAGTATTTTTGTAGGAGAGATTTTTAGAAGTCGGATTATTATGTGAAAGTATAGCCTCATTTAAAATTTTGCTGGAGTCTACCCAATTAACTTCTGAAAGTATTTTCCTATTTTATTCTCCCCCCACCAAAAAAAATGAGAGTGACGACTTTCTCACACCCTCCACCATGTAAGATATCCTCTCTCTCTCTCTTTATTGATCAATCATCTACCTATATTTTAAACTAGTCAGTTAAAAGCCATGTGGAGATTTTAGATGACTCTAAAGTATTCTACTTCTTGATAGAGTGTTGTCAGGGAACCCCTTCATTGGCAAGAGGAGGGTCCCTGTCTACATTCCTGGGGCCAGGTAGATCAGGGTGGGGGTGCTAAAAGGCATATCAGACTGGTTTTCTTTCATTTTGTCTTTTTCATTCATTCATTCAAAAATGGCTGCCTGAGTCAGATGTCTTTCTAGGAGCTGACGTTGCAGCCAGCAGCATCCTCGAGCCTCCATCCACTGGACGGGGCAGATACATTGGCACCTTGAAATTAGCTGTGGTAGGGGTATTCACACATAAAAATCAGAAAATACTGCTCACATCAGAGCTTTCTTTGCTGGCAAGCCTCTTGTCAACATTTATCCAGACGGCTCTGGATGCAGCAGTGAATAAGCTGGATGGAGTCACCACCTTCAGGGAGCCCATTGATGTGGTCAGAGGCTGGCTCTACACCAGCCCTGCTGCTTATTAGCTGCTGGCTGCATGCTTGCCACTTCTTCGCCTTCGTCTCTGCACACATTGAATGAGGATGATAATAAATGTACCTTCCACATAGACTAGTTGTTGTACTAAGTACATATTAGGTACTATTGTCACATTCTTTCATGGAGGAAGACAGGTTACCAAATGGATGACACCTTACAATACCAAGGAGTGATATGTGCTCTGAGGGCATTAGGACAGGGCAAGGGGAGCCAGGGGTGGGGGCTGCATTTGATGGGGAGGACATCACAGTTGAACAGAGGCCTGAGGATGAAGGAGCGAGGCACATGGCTCTGTGGGGAGAACATCTCAGGCTGGGCTGAGAATACAGCCTGGGCAAAGGTCCTGAAGTAGTCCCTGAATGAGCGGTGCCATCCAGGGTGTGTCCAGGAAACACACAGAGATCCATGCGGCTGGAGCTCGGGTCAGCAGGAGGGACATGTGGAGCAAGCCAAGGTCAGAGGAAGGCACGGGACGAGGTCATGAAGGATCAGGACCCTTATCCATCCTGACATCCAGATAAGAACTCTGGATTCAAATGTGTTGAGAAAACACTGGAGAACTGTGTGCTGGGCAGTGAGTGGCATGGTTTGACTTCTTATTTAGAAGGATTATCTTTCCTACTTAAAAAAATAGCCAGATGTGTTTGGCCCTGGCCTGAGACACAGTGGCATTCATTAGCATTTAGCACATAATACTTTCCAAAATGTCTCAAAGTGTCTTCTTCTTCCTACCTCAAAATATTTCAAAGCAACTGACTGTGTAAACAATACCTGTTCATCATCTATAATACAAATAGTAGCAATAGTAATAATCAGACACTTGTATAGCATTTACTATATGTCTACCAGGTATTTTTCCAAGTACGTTACATGTTTTAATGCATTTAATCCTTAAAGATGGCATTTGATCAGAATATTGAGTGTTCAAGTTTGCAGATTCTCAGCATGAACATCTCTGTTGAACTAGATAACCAAAGCCTCCCTTTTTTCTAAGCAGCATCGTCTTAAATAGTACTGCCAGCAACAGTGCTTTGGAAGGCAGCTGGGAATTCAAACATCTGTGGTCCACAGGGAGAGGAAATGAATGAGCATGTTAGACCATGGAGTGGTTGCTGTGAGACTATGAAAGCTCCAGGTATTAGGACCCTTCCCAAGAGCACTGTCTAGAATCATATTTTAGCTTTCAAAACATATGTTGGTGAAATTTACAGGCATGTATCTGTCTGATAACGTGTAGAATCTTGAACCAATAATATTTGGCCTTAGACATTTCTATGCCAGACTTAGCAGGTTCCCAACCGGGGTCACCTCTGCCTGTCTTCAGAGCAGTTAGGTGGTGACTTTCTGTCATGTCAGATCCATTCCGAGGATGTACTTTGCTGAATGTCCTGTGTACTCTTTGGACTCAAGGGCCTGAGGCGAATTTGCTCTGCTCATAATTTCTGAGTGAGTTCATCTAATGCAAAGTGTCTGCAGACCTGGAGAGAACTTGCACGTCTTCATATGCATCCAAGACTTCTCTCCTGAGCTCCAGACCTTTTCCAGTCCTCCTGCTGTCCTAGAGCACGCTGGGTGACTGGCTCTTAGTCGCTGGGTAACCATGCAGAGGTAGAATGGAGGGGGAATCTGGGCAAATATGATCTCAAGGCTCATTCGTACCTGCAGCTGCAGAGTAGTTGGGGCGTTTGGTGCCTCCGAGAGTGCCTAGGCCCTGCATGTCTCTGGACCCTGGGTCAAGACATACCTGTTAGCAGTCACAGCCAAATTACGGATTTGGGAGTGCAAGTGGATTCCAGCCCTCACCTCAGAGTGAAGATCGACTATGAGTTATGCTGCTAGAGCCAGAGGTCCCAGTGGACCGGTGGCCTCCACTCCAGGGAGATGGCGATAGTAGACCTGATGATGGCTCTAATGGTTACCTCTGAAAATCCCCCTGGACATCTCCAGTTCTACCCTGTTGGATGCTCAACCTCATATTTTTACCTGTCCAGCAGATGGCTCTGCCCAGGGGTCTGCTGCCACCCCACACACAGCCTGGCCCAAGCACAGCCTTATGGCCTATGTCCCATGCCAGTCAGAGATACACTGGGAACCTGGGAGTGAGGCTGTGGGGAAGGGTGCAGAGACCCCTGGAGGTGTTCCAGTGAGATTCTTTCCTTCCCCTCCACCACCCTCTCCCACCAGGGACAGCTCCATGTGTCTATCTTTGGGAAGTCTTAGGTTCTGTGGCCTCAAGGCCTCTGTTTCTTCATACCAAGCCAGGGCTCCTGCCTCTGATGAGGAGGGGGCCAGCTCCCTTCTCCCACAACTTCCCCTTTAGCTGGAAATCACACTGCCTGCTGAGTGGTATGGGGCTGTTTCAAAGCCCCAAACAATTCATGCCTAGGGATTTTCACTATTTTCCCTGTTGGCCTCCCAGGCTTACTTCTTGGGAAGGGACTGCTGTCTGCCTGTCTGCTTACCTGGATACAAGGCATTCACGTCAGAGCACAGACACTGCCTCTGACTGTGCACTTGCAATGCCTGGGACTGCCCATGAGCGTCTGGGAAGGACTGACTGGCTCTGAATCCAGACAGCACCTGTAATCCAGACTTCATAATCACTGGCCCCGCCTCACAGGGCTGGCGTGAGGATGGAGCAAGATGGTGAAAATTAGTAAGCATTTTCTGACTTCTGTTCTCAGAAGGACTGACTCTCATCCACCACACTCTGCTACCTCCCAAAGCCACTTCTGGATTGTGTCCTTTGTCTTGCATAGGCATTTTTTTTTTTGCTTCTTTATTTTTATTTAAAGTATACATCATAGAACTCTATATTGTCTATTCATAATATGTTTAAATAAATTTGCCAATCAGCACCCATGGTACTTGAGATGAAGTCAAGTTCATATCCAAGGCATGTTGATGATCGTAGGACTGTTCACAACATACTTGTCTTTCCTGATTTGGGTCCTATGGAGACCCATTGAGGACCCTCTGTCAAATCGAGCTTTCCAAATGCATAGCCTCAAGCTCCTTGGTGGCCACAGTTATATGTGCAGTGGCTGTTGTTAGGGGAGAGTTTGTTTTACCAGTTGCTCTGTTGAATAAAAAATGAGCACTTATCTTGCAGGGAGAAGAGGAAGTCTGCCCCTGATAATCTGTAATTCTCTCATGAGTAAATGGATTCCTGATAGTGCAGCTCTGTGGAGCTGCAGTCACATTTTTAAACTCTACGGTGACGTTAGCATAAACATTCCATGCCCCAGTTATTGATCTGTTGCTGTGATAATGGTATTACCCAATTGAACTTTTGACATTGAGAGAACTTGCAGAGGCTGCAATTGCATTTTTCTTTTATTTCTGTGACTTAATTCAAATTGCATATCTAACTGTGAACTCTATGAAAAAGTGTTGTTTTGCAGGAGACTGCATAAGAGAATGCTAAACCTCTTTCTCGCTCTTAGCAAGAATTTTAACTTTCAGCTTGAATCATGGAACACACCTACAAAGTGAAATACTCAGAAACTACCCATTAAGAGCTTAAAGTATGTTATATTCCAGAAAGGTGCACAACCTCAGAATTTCTTGGGGTTAACTTTTCTCGCATTAGCCAAATCAAAGAGTTCTTTCCCCATGGACATACTTTCCGTGATCATCACCCTCAAACTGGGGAGAAGAGGGCTTGTATTAGAGGTTGGAGATTCAGCACAGAGGCTATACCTGCTGTTAACAGTACCTCACCCTTGGCAGAACAGGAGGCTAGACAGGCCATTGCAAGCTCTGAAACTTGCAGACTCACTATGTGATGCCTAGAGTCCATTGTAAACCTGGTCTGTGTGATCATCCTTTCCTAATGCTTCTGAGAAGAAGCTGTGCTTTGTGAGAATTTAATCTGGCTCAGCAGCCATCCAGGAGCACTTGAGTTCAAGTCCAGGACTGGAAAGTTTCTTAAGCATAAAGAAAAGGTAATTACTGTGCCACTAACACCTAGTACAATGTCTTAAAGAAAAAAAAATGCTGACAAGGATGTGGAGCAGTTGGAAAGTCCCATGATTTGCAGGTGCGAGGGCAAAATGGTCCACCTTGGACAAATAGGCAGTTTCTTACAAACTTAAACATAACTCGCCAGATGGCCTAGCAAACCCACTCCTGGGTATTTACTCTAGAGGCATGAAAACATCACACAAAAGCCTATATGTGACTATGTGTAACAACTCTATAACCACTAAAAACTTGGAACAATCCACAAGTCGTCCACCAGGTGAGTGGATGGCTAGCTGCAACATGTGGAATACTCTTCACCAACAGAGAGGCGCAGACAATTGTTGCTTGCAACAATTGGGATAAATCTTCAGGCAATTATGCTCAGTAAAAAAATCCAGTCCTGGAAGGTTTACACTGTATGATTCGTTGTACTTGACTTTGTCTAAGAGACAAAACCACAGTAGCAGAAAACAGATCTGTGGGTTTCCAGGGGTCAGGGCTGGAGGGAAGGTGGGACTGCAGAGGGGTGGCGTGCAGGGGTGATGGAGCTGACTGTGGCAGTGGTTACAGACAAATTATACCTGCATTACAATTCTTAGACCTGGACACCTAAAAAATCCATTTTACCTCATGTCATTTAAAACAAATAAAATTTGAGAAACCTCCCTTATGTCACTGAAGACACAACAGGAGGCATGAATAGACCTGTAATCCTAGGGCTGAGTCTGTGGACACATGTTGGTGAACATGCCTGCAGCATGGGGGGCCTGACACACATTTGAGAACATAGCTCAGAAGTGTGCATGCCTAGAACATTCTTACATGTTACTCGTATAAATGAATGAATTCATCATCATCATCAGTTTGTTGTAAAATGCCTTCCATACAAAAATGCCCTTTTGTATGATGGGCAGGAGTTTTATGCTGAGGGGATCAGCTTAAACAGAAACCTGTACTCCCCTTCCCTGTTAGGGAAGTTTCAGGGAGGAGCCTGGAAGGGGAACTGAGCGGGTCATGTGGCTTTTTTCCATCCATAGCATAACCCTTGGTACTTTCAGCAGTCACAGGATGTGCAAAGTTAAGAAACACTTTCCCTCAAGGTTTTATAGCCTGCAGCATTCATTGCTAGAGAACCTCTAATATTCAAATGAGAGGTCAGAAACATCCTTGAGGCAGATAGCAGCGGGTTCCTCTGCTGTGAGGGAGTAAATCTTCTGGCCCAGCCCTGCCCCTGTCAACACCCACAAACTGAGCCCCACCATGCTCTCCCACCATGGGCTGTGCCCTCTTTTTCCACATGGAGGGCAGCAGGCAGCAGGCTGCCACCAAGGCTGAGCATGACCCAGAGATGAAAGGCCACCATCTCCCACCATCTGGTCACTTCTGCTTAGCCCTGGGAGTGTGGATTCCCAAAGCCTTGGTTTATTTTATGTATTTCACTTTATGTTGAAACAGATTGATTTTTATTTGTGTTTTAGGACAAGATATCTGGGCATAGGCCAGAGCCATTGCCCATCTATATGGCACCTTTAGGTAGGTTACAAAAAGCCACCCATCTTAATAGACAAATTATAGAAGAGCTCCCCCTCATGGTGAGAACAGCTCTGCCCCCACAGAACATCTTGGGAGAGCTGAGCATGAGGTGAATTTCAACCCTCAGTCACTTAAACCTGGAGACCCAGGGTTCACTGTGGCACAGACACTAGGCTCCTTGGTCTGTTTTCTCTACCACCTTGAGCAGGTTGGCCTTGGTTTGCATTTGTGTTGCCTCTCTGTTTTAAGATCTAGTTTGTTTTTCCCTGGAAGAAGTGAGGTCAGGGAAATCCAAGCACGTAGATGTAGTATGATCGCTTCCCTGGGCAAGGAGCCCTTTCCTGTAGGATTTTTCTGTCTTCTACTCACTATGTCAAAACCTCAGCCCAGTCTCTTCCTGAGGTGGGGCTGCTTCTGCGTGCCATTTTGTTTCTGCTTACATCCCCAGCATGAAACGTGGCAATACAAGAAAAATGGCTTCAGAGAGGGCTACAGAATGGCAGGTGGCACACAGGGTTTGGGGGCAGAAACGACCTGACTTGTTACAACTGACTCTCAGCACTCACAGCCTCTGTGTGCTCAGCTGAGTGCGGGATCTGTCCCGGCCCCGGGTTCAGTTCCGAGGACAGCAATGTCCTGCAGCTGGCCTATGTGCAGGTCACCTGGCAGCCAGGTGCATTGCTCAGGTGGTGGCCTCCCTCCCCTGCTGGAGCCAGGTGCCCTTTATACTAGTCAGGATGGCAGTATCTGAGTCCCCATTGCCTCCTTTCCAGAAAGCTAGAGGAAGGCATGGGCTGCCAGCAGCCCAGCTAGATTTGTTGCACCCAGGGTCAAGGCCAAGGCCTGGCTATGGAGGGCCAGGCAGCTGCGGATGGGAGGTATGTGTGGGGCAGGGTGCTATGTGAGGAAGTCACATAGAGCCTCTCTCCTCCAGCCTTGCTCCTTACTGAACCAGGGGTAAATGCATCAGACCTTTGTCCCCTGCCTTGCCTCGGATGTAGCAGGGAGTGTGCTCTGCTGCTGACATAAATGTCTTAATCTCCCAGATCCTCCCGCCCTATCAGGTAGTTGTAGTTCATCTTCTCACCCCTTCAGGAAGGCTATTTACTCTTCTTCCATTCTCTTCTGTCCTCGCCTTGACTAATGTGTTCGTTTGCTAGAGTGGCCATAACAAAATACCACAGTCACACAGTCAGGGCGGCTTAAACAATAGACTTCATTCTCTCACAGTTGTGGAAGTGGAAGTCTGAGCTCAAGGTGCTGGCAGGGCTGGTTTCTCCTGAGCCCTCTCTGCTTGGCTTACAGATGCCACTTTCTCCGTGTCTTCACGTGGTCTTCCCTCTGTGTATGTCCTCATCTTCTTAGAAGGATAGCAGTCAAACTGGATTAGGGCTCACCCTAATGACTTCATTTTAACTTAATTACCTTTTAAAAAATCCCCATCTCCAAATAGAGTCACATTCTGAGGTCTTGGGTGTTAGGGCTTCAACACAGGAAATCTGGGGAATGTAATTCAGTCCATAACAACTAATTTCCTAGAATCTGTTCCTTACCTGTCAAAAGATACCCAGGACTACTTAGTTCACAAAGATCTTGTAAACTTATGAAGCATTCAGAATGTGCACATATGCATGCTATTTCAGCTGACCCTAGAGAGGAGGCGATGCCATTGAAACACTGATTTGTTCAGCACACATGTGTTTAGCACCTTTTATGGGGCAGCCGCTGGGCCAGAACGTTACATAGATCTCATTTCAATCCTCATAATGTCCAACAAGGAAGGGATCATCATTATGTCTGAGCTCCAGTGATGGAACTGGCCCAAGGTCACACAGCTGACCTTTGAACTTAGATCCAAATTCCTCCTGCACCCACGAACTGCAGTCACCCCCAGAACGATGCCTCAGCCACGCTCCTCGCCTCTTTTCTGTGAACACTTTCACTGAACTGAGAGTTAGAAGAATTTCCCTTTATTGCAGCCTTCCTCTGATGCATCAATACGTGCCTGTATCTGACTCTTCATCCCCTCTTGCTCGTAGAATCCCCCTCCAGACTTACTTGTGGGTTCTCCCTGGCTGGTAGTTTTCTCTCTGGTGGGTGATTTTCTAATACTAAAAGTGAGACTAAGGGTTCATGAAACAAGGGGCTTGAGGCACACAAGATACCAAGCTGCTGAATACAACAAGTCCCAGGCCTTTATCTGAGGAACAGAAAGAGAATCTGGCCAGGAGTCTCTGCAGGTTAGGGGAAAGGGAATATAAAGTAAAACCAAACAGCCCTGGGAAAGAGGAAATGGCCAAGTTGCTTCTCACATATTTAGAAAGTTCTGGGGCTCTTTCTAAAGGACTCTGCCAGGACTTCCTAGCAGCAGTTGGTTAACTCTTGCTGCCTGTTTTCCAGTGAACACAACATCTGGACATAAATGTAAAGCTTGCAATGGAATTTACAGTCATAAGAGTGTTTGTGAATAGACAGTTCAACACTCTGGAAGCTTCCGTCCTAAGCTCCACAATTTGTACTAGCACCCCACAATACTTTGTACTTCCTGCATCCCCCAGAATAGGGTGGGAGTTTTAAGAGAGTCATTTTGAGGCCCAGTGGCTATCAGGAAATTAACAGAAGTGCTTCCTCATTCATTTTTAGGGACGCTGGGAGTGATTCCCTAGCTTAAATCTAGGTTGGGTTTGTCTACTAAAGATAACAGTAAAGTTGTATAATCTGAAATAAAGGTGGGGCTTTGCAACAGCCTCCTGATCAGGTTGTGCCCCATTGCAACCACCTGCTTTAACCACTGCTTTCTGCTCCTGGCTCCTGGTTCTATAGTTTACCTCGTCTTACTGATGTGCCCCAAATCTTCTCTAAGCTACTCCTTAGATGCACCTAAATCTTCCACTGAAACATCAGTAAAGAAATGTAGTTTGGTAAAAACCAATGAAGAATATATATTTACCCCTTTCATTGGCCATTAGGAATTTATTTCCAGTTAAACAAGCTGGGAAATGTAATTAGGCACATGGCTGATGGTGATAGTCAAGTATGCATGCCAGAAAAACAATAGGTTCTTTAAAGATGCCAAGGACTGATATTATGCATCTTATCTTGGAAACTATACACTTCACAGTTCTGAGCCTCCTGTGAGGTGCCTCATATCTTCAATCAAATTATTATATTCCAGAAATATGCATAAGGGAAATGATTCTACACATTTTATGGTGGGTTGTTGCTTGTAGCAGTAATTGAAGTACCTTTTCCACTTATGAAAGTACTAATTTTATTTGTTTTTATTGCTTTTCTAGATGCAATTATTTATTTAGTGTGCTTTGGCTTTATTAAATTATATTTACTATAGGAACATCATAAAAATGTATGAAAACAACACATCAGCCAAGCCAGCCTGGCGACCTGTATTGAGAGAGCTAGTGTTATTTTTCATATCCAAACGTAATGGAATAACTTAAGAATAAACAGATAATCTACACTAGAAAACAATGCAATTTCAAGGTAATGTAATAAAACACCTGGACAATACGATTTCATAAATCTTGGTGCTAAAATTTACATGAGTTGGGTTTTGTGTGCTTATTTGAGGACACATGACATTTCTAAATGGAATCATTATAATGGGAAATGTAATTAAACCAAAAAGCAAGAATGTAAACAGGGTTTTTGTTGCTTGCAAGATATGGATGACTAGGAAGCAATGTAAAGACTTTTGGTGTCAAAAGGCAAGCAGAAGGCTCTCGTCCCTATAAATGATCTTAACTTTGAAATTGAAAAATTGCTAGACAATTTGTCTAGGTCACTTGGCAGTCACCTCCAGCAGAGGTGCTGGCTTAAGGAAGTCTTTGTAATTCTTTTTGTCTATTACTTCCTGTGCCTTTTAGGGTGCATCACCTCAAAAGAAAAGAAGTGTTTTGTTTTCGGCATTCTTTTTAAGAAACTCCAATTGAATGCAGATGGTTTACTTGTTTGCAATGGAAACCAGATAAGCAGGAAAGAGGCATACACACTTTGAAAAAAAAAAAAGGAAATCAAACAACACCAAACCAAAGCCGAAAACAGAAAAACCCTAAGTCTAACATCCTAGATTATAAAGAGCAGGGCTGCTTAAATGAAAAGGACTGCGTGGCTATACATTCATGACCAATTTTTATTTTTCTAATTATGGATTAAAATTGATTAATTCATTGTTTAAATATGTGTGCCTACTGCAAAATCCAAATGGTAACAACAAACATACACAGTAAAGGCTGGGTCTCCCTGCAGATGCTCAGGTTACGTCCCTAGAAAGGGCCATGGTTGATGTGCTCGCTGTTTTCTGAATGAGTGCCAAGAGTTCCCAGGATTTTCTGAGTATGTAGAATATGTACCCGCCTATTTACTTACATACATGAATACATGCATATTTACATGGGATATGATAGTGAAATATGCAGTACACATATAGCTTCCTTCTTCATTATTAAAGACTGTACCTTATATTGCATCATACGAATACCCCCATCTCCTACGGATACCTATTTAAGTGTTTACAGTTGTTTGCTTGTACCAAGAAAGGCTCCCACTCGTAGAATAAGAGAGACCTGTATGTTTTGTCAACCTTTTGTTTTTAATGTTTGGCAACTTGAAAGACAAACAAATGATGTCTAAGCGTGACTTTAAGTCTTGGTTTTCTGACAATGAGGGGGTGAGTATCATTTCATCTGTGTCTGAGATGCTTGCATTTTTCCTTCCCATGAACTGCTGGTCTGTCTGTTGTCCTTTGCTGAATTTGCTAGTGGGACCCTGGTTATTATCTTTGTTGAACTGCAAAGCCCTTTAATATGAGCAGTAAATATTTTCCTCATTTTTTTTCAGTTGTCCTTTGATTTTATTTGGAGACTGTTTTGCCATATGTAGCATGAAAATGTACACATCTTTTTTCCATTAATCCTAGGTTTTGTGTCATATGTCAAAATAACTTCCATATTTGGAGACTTATTTTTTTAAAAACCCTCCATCTGTTTTCTAGTAGTTTGATAGGCTTACTTTCCACATTAAAATTTTTAATTCATTTGGAATTAACCTGAGGTTAATGATATAAGGATGGATTTTCTTTTTTCTCAAACGGCTGTCCAAGTATCCCAACAGCATTTATTGAAAAATAATGTTTGGGTTTAATTTTTAATATCACTAGATTTGGATAGCCAATTATTCTTTATTTTAATAATGTTTCTTAATCACATTAAGAAAATATATGTCTACACCTACTTCATTCAAAAATTGTTTTAAACAAAAGTGTGTTTTTAATTTTATTAAGTACCTTTCTAACATCTATAATCATATGCTTTTCTCTTTTGATCTATTACTATATGAATTATATTAATAGACTTTTTCATATCAAACCATTTTCGCATTTCTGGAAAAAATCAACTTGAATATGATTATCTTTTAATGTACTTAATTATCTCTGAGTAAATTTAACTGAAAATTTGTATTAATAAATGATACTGCCCTTCCTTCCTTCCTTCTTTCCTTCCTTCTTTGATGGTACAGTCAGATTTCCTAGAGTTAACGTTTATAATTTCTATTTTTCTGGAACATTATGCATTTTATCCTGTATTTAAAAGATTTTTCAATACATTCAGCAAACTAGTCTTCTTAAAATTTTTTAAATTTCCTTCATTTAGTTTATGCCTGTCTCATTTTTTTTATTTTATTCACTTATGCTTTTTCCCTTTTTATCTTGATTATTTTTCAGTTTATCTGTTCTACTGGTGATTTATACAGTCTGGGTTTATTTCTATGAGGTTCTTCCTTCTGCTTTTCTTTATTTTGTTCCTCTTTTTCTAACTCCTTGTGTTGGAGGCTTGACCCACTTAATTCATGTTGTTTAGCATAAATATTTCAGGCTATGGTTTTCTCTTAGCACTGCTTCAAACATAGGCTTTAGGTTCTGGCAAGGAATATTTTCCTTAGCATTATTTTCAAGATATTTTGAAATTTTAGTTTTATACCAAGCCATTTACAAAAATTTCTGGGTGGTGGTATTCTACTTTTGTTACTAATTTCTAGGATTCTTTTGTTTCTGTCTCCACCTTATATTACCCTTTTGATCAGAGACTGTTAGTTACATTATTTTTGCTCTTCAGCAGTCAAGTTTTCTTTTAGCCTTGTGTTGAGTCATTTTTTGTGAGTGTTTCATGTTAACTTGAAAGCAAATCACACGATCTCGCTGCAGAACATAGTGCTCTATAGAAGATAGTGAGCTCTATCTTATTAATTATGTTATTGGGTTTTATGTAGCCTCTTAAATTTCTTGTCCACTTATTCCTCTTTGAATCCCAAAATGCTATGAACATGCATGCTTGATGAATGAATGTGTGATGTAGAACTCCTGTGGTCAGCTAGAATTGTGTTGTCTTCTTTTTCTCTTATAGCCAAAGATTGCTGAGGAAAACTTAACGTATGCTGAGCTGGAGCTGATCAAACCCCACCAGGCTGCCAAAGGTGCCCCCACCAGCACTGTCTACGCTCAGATCCTCTTCGAGGAGAACAAACTGTAGCACCGCATCCTCCTCCGAGGTTCTATTTAATACCTGCCGCCCAGTTATTTATGAAGCCTTGGAGACAAAGCCCTTATTTCTGTATTTTCACTTGTGCCTTCTGAGTGGTGGGGAGCCCTTTTTCAGTGGCATTCTGGGTGACTTCGAATAGGTACAAGACTGCTCTCCAGCAAAGAATAGGGGCCACAGCCCTTGGACAGATCTCCCAGGACAAGATGTGCCTGGGCTGGAGCCCTGAGCGTAAGGACTCTGATTTTGAGACCAGCCAAGGAGATTTTCTGCTGAGCCAAACCCCTTCCCATTTTCCCCCTCTTTCCCCAGGTTTTCTTTAAAATTATTTTTAAATCTTAATTTTACTCTCTACTCTTCCTGTATCCATGATACAAGCTCATAGTATATAGCTAGAGGAAATGCCATTATGGACCCAACTGTAACATGGCCCATATGTTGGTTTTCCAAGGATCAGATGGCATTGCAATTTGCTGATCATTTCAATCAGCAAACTGCTGATTGCCAGCACCGCCTGAGATGGCATCTCTTGTTTTAAATAGATGCACTGACCGTGGGGATTCAGGCCAGAGGGACAGACTGATTAGATGTGTAAGGTCTGTCTCTGAATGCCATGGTGCCCACCTGAGACCCTGAGGCCACAGGACAAGAAGAACACCATTCTAGAGGGCTTCCATCCCTTCCGCAGGCTGGACCTGTATTGACAGAGAAACATACTCTCTAAGAAGTGCTTACTCACCCTTTTCCAAAGGAGCAGAGATGTTGGCCATCGTAGACGCACTGGGGCACGTGGGCCTCTTCACTGTGTGCCAAGCTCAGCCACCTCTGAGTCAGCACCCACTCCTGTGAGAGGGCGTCTGCTGCCAGGTGCCCTCAGGGTAGGAGAGTGGGAGGTACACGCCGAGCTGGAAAGTGTGTTCTGAAGACCCTCCTCTTGCCAAGTGCCTTGCCCATCACAACCTTGTGTGTGAATTCTAATGGGTTTGAATGGGGGTCAGGGGTGCTTGGGGAAGTTGCTCTGTGGACCTGTAGGACACAGGAATCTCGGACTCGCTGGCGGGGCATCCATTCTGGAAGCACCATCCCGTCAACTGCATTGCTGAGGACATTTCCTGATGTGTGAGTGCACTCTGGGTGGCCATTTACTGCACACTATAGAAACTGTTTGACTATGTAGTGGACCATGTACATATGATAAATTATCTATTTTAAACACAACTGGGGTATGAGTTGTGCCCTCTATATAGCCATGTGACCTTGGCTGACTTTCTTATCCCCTAATGGCCTCAGACTCCATGTTTGTATAAAGATGACTTAACCTCCCATAGAATTCTTGAGAGTAAAATGGGATAATGAATCTTGCCAGGTTCTAGAAACTGTAAATTGCTACACAAATGCTCTGTGTTGACATTCATGCTAAAGCCAGTCTGCATTTTCAAAATGAAAATTTCCTCACTATTTAAGGCTTTCATTGCAATAACTTTAAAAAGCAAATATTTGTTCACCAACTTAGCCCTACGGTAATGTTTCCAAAGACTCATGAGAGCTTATGGTTTATTGGAAAGGGTCCAAATTGGAAGCAGATATTGATTTTCTGGGAGCAAACTCATCTGCCTTTACAAAGTGGAAATTCACCCTCTCTGAATGACACCTGTGTCTCATTCCTCCCTCTCTGCTAGATCTCAAAGTCAGCAAATAAACCATGCAGCTTTTGAGGAAGAAAGACCCATTTGGAAGAACTCACTAGAACTTTCTGAGCATCTCTTTAGGAGGGGAGGATATATGGTTAGCACATCATTTATGTCATAATTATCACAGGGATTTTTAGTTTTATCTTGACAATGTTTTGACAGATGTATAGTGTTTTGAGGGCAGAGGGTGATCTCCTTATTTGCCCAAAGAGCCTTATGGGTTAGTGGGGCCCTGGGGTTGCCAAATGGAAAGGAGAGGGGACACATGAAAAGGAGACTGTGGGGAGAGGGCAACAGGCCAGGGAGTAATATCTTCCCAGACCCCTTAGGTCTCTGCAGAACGGAAATGAACTCCAGTCACCCCCAAACCCAACCACTTAAATCCAAGGAGAGCCTAGGGTTATCATACAGGGGCATTCTACCAAGAAGAACGCATGTTGTTAAGAGCTGGTAGCTCCCAGTTAGAGTCTAACCAGTCACTGTTATATTATAGATTGAGTCCAGCGTCTTTTTCCCAAACTGTGGTCATCACTGCATGAATCCACACTAAGTTGTATGAATGGGGAGCTGCAGATTATCCCCTCCTACTGAAAACACTGTCCAGGGGAATCATGGAAGCTATGGACAGCATCCAGGCAGAGCTTGTCCCACTGTTATCTCCAGAAGCAAACGTCCAAGCTGTGCTCAGAACTGGAAGCAATGGATGACTTGTATCTGGTGCTTGTTTGAGATGATACATTGACATTTATTGCCATAGTAAGCTTTAAAAAATGTGAGCACTCATTCATTCTTTATCCACGGTCCATTAATCATGCATTGTCATTTCCAAAGATAAGGGGAAACATATCGTATATCGGTGAAATAGAAATTAGGGAAAGGTCATCAATCTGTTTTTAGTGTAAGGCATCAATGATAGAAACTATATATGAGTAATTTTCAAAATGGACCATTGCTTATATGTTTAAATGAAGCTAAAACAAGTGTGAACCTGTTGCTTAGAGTGCATTGTCTTCCTTCAGGCAGAGAGAGCAGATGCTGTCAGATTTGGTGGTGAGTTTTAGGCCTTGGCATGGTTGGCCTGGAGTCATCACAGGAAGCCGGGAGGTGTGAAGGGGCATCCACTTAGGTGACACTGTCTTGCCAAGCCAAAGCCCCGAGGCCTGCGCTGAAGCAGCTATAGTGGAGGAGAGGCCTGGAATTCCTTAAGTTCTCCTCTTTATAAATGCACCACCACTGTTAGCTCATGGGGAAAATAAGGAAAAGCCAGGCCCTCCCACCTCCGAACTCTTGTGAGAGTGAAAACAACATGGGACACTTAGAAAATACATTTTAATGTGGGATAATGTGGGCTGGCCCACACAGCAATAAGCCCAAAGTTCTTCTCACTTTGGAGATTATTCATGGCCCTGCTCATCACAGCCTCTGATATGCATGACTGTAACCTAGGCTGAGCCAAGAATGGAGCTCATGCCAGAAATGGTCCCAAGCATGCACGTGACCATCTGGAATCATCAGAATCCTGAGGAGAAAGAAACCATCTTTGCCTTGGACAGTGAAGCTGGAGTGACAGAAGTCATATCTGTTCCCATATCTCCTGCCTAGCAGAGAAGGCTTGGAAGGCAACAGAGACACTGAGCAGGAAGCAGGGAACAGACTGTCCTGGAAGGGTAGGACTCCAGCCTGAGTCCCTAACATCTCCGGACTCTTCTCTTCCGTAAACTCTCTAATTACCCCACTGTTTAAATCCTGGTTTTGGTCTAGCTAGTCAGGTGGCAACATAAAGAATCTGAATAGGGTATGTATCAAAGTTGCTTCCTAGCACAGGAAGCAAAAATCAAAACAACAAAAAAACACTGATATCCATACCCAGGGTGTCCAATTAGGGCACACTGGTGGCTGGATTGCATCCGTGAGCTCCTGCTGCACTGTGCTTCCTGACGCCGAGTGGGCACATCCCTGGCTCTGAAGACGCCTTTCTCAATGGAGAGCTCTCGATGGAGGGCTCCAGGACTGATGCACCCCCTAAGGAAGGGAGCCCTCAGATTTGGAGAGGGACAGCAGCAGGGCCAGAGCAGGACTGAGGGGTGCTCGCGGCAGCAGGTGGAAGGGCACAGGGTGCTAACACAGAAAAGCCATGCCACATGCATGCTGGAGGGAGTCTTTTTGTGTCAGCCTAAAGCTTAGGCTGGCTTCCATGATGGGGACATTGACCCCACCCCAGACCACACTCCTATTTCCATACATGGGACAGAAGCTGTTCCTCAGACAGGAAAACCAAACAAAAATTCATGGTCTATGGGAGGGGTCTGCATTCAGCATGGCCATGCTGGGCTGGAGTGGCCGTGGGGTGTCCAGATAGACGAGCACATAGACAGGCGCTTTCTCAACCTTAGTGCTTGCACAAATCATCGAGATCTTGTTAAAATGTAGATCCTGGCTCAGGACGCCTGCCGTCCCAAGATAGCACCTGGGATTCTGAGTTTCTAACAAGCTCCCAGGGATGTCCATGCTTCTGGTCCTGGGACCAACACTTTGAGTAGCAAGGATGTAAACTGTTGGAAATATGGATCTGGTGCTCATTGCAAGAAAGGGGGTGTCCTCAGGGCATAGGACACTGCCAAAGATTGGGCAAGATTCCCAGGGAGAGGCTGCTCATGCAATGAGAAGGGGAAGGGCTGGGCCTGAGAGGTGGGGAGCACCCATGCTGGCAGATGCACAGCAGGTGAGGAGATCCAGGTGGAGATCAGAGGACAGCAACAGTCAGAGCAGCAGGGGAGAGCCAAGAGAAAGCTGCACCTGGGGGTCTCTCAAAGGAAGAAGGGCTCCGTGTGTGAACTCTGCAGAGGGCAGGGAGAATAGAGGTTGAGCCTTTGCTCATTCTGAATTAATTCAGTATTCATTTTTTAAAGTGCTTTCTTTCTCTGGGAAAAAACAAATTCCCCAATGCACAAGGCTAACAGACATGGGCACTGAGCTGTGTCTTGTCTGCTGAGTGTATTTTCCCCAAAGCAATCCTCATCTTCCTGGGTGGGGGACAGTGATTTGGACAAGACTCTTCCTGAACATGCAGCGTGGTGGGGAAGGGTGGCTGTGGAGGATTTCTGCCCCTTCTGTAGTCATTGGTGAAAGACGACTTGGTGCCTCATTTCTAATAAACACAACTCTATTAGCGTCACTCCAATTTAGTGTCCGATTGTTAAATGTTAATGTACTGCACTCGATAGTTTTAAGTAGAGTTAGAGATGTTTACAGCTTTGGTTAAATGTACCTTGTTCTTCCACATTAAACTTTATTACAGTGTCCTGTATTAGCAAAGAGGAGAAAGCTCATTAGTAGGTGGTTTGTGTGGGGTTCTGGGCCTTGCTGAAGGAATCAGCCTTCTGTTTTCCTTTATGATAGCTTCTTAGCTGCTGGAGGCGGCCAGGGTGATTACTTCCTGTTTATGTGTACAATTAGTACCTCAGACTCATGGGTCTACGGATGGATCTCAGGGAAGCCATCAACACCCAGGAATTTTTGTGGACATTTGTACTGTGTGTGTGAGGGTCTGGTGTTCTCTTCAGTTTTCTGAAAGGGGTCTGTGGTCCACAAAAGATGGAGCCTTTAGAGAGGGTCCTAAGCCCATGTTCTGCCACAGTGGACCCAGAGAGCATCATGAGGAAGCTGGGCAAACTAAGGAGATGGAAAGGCACCTGGAGCCTGCCAACCTCCCTGGCATTCTCACTCTAAAACCTCCCTCTGCACCAAGCTCTGGCTCCAGGAAGCCTCCCTGCTCCCACCCACACTCCTGTTGGCTGGGGGAACCTCTTGCAGGGCTGATCTTTGGCTCAGCTAAGGATTGGGGATACCCAATCTTCCCCTTTGTGGGGTCTCCTCCATCTCTCTTCTCCCTCAGCCCATCTGTAGGTTCCCAGGTTCTCATAGTACCCCAGTTCTGAGTGCCCTGTGGCTGCACCCCGGCCCATCTCGTAGTTTGGAATTCCTTAAAATGTTGTAACTGAAATCAGGTTCTCCTACTCGCTGCTGGGAAGCTAAACTTAAGATTTGGTGGAAGGAAACGCAGGCTTATTCAAGAGCTGACAACCTGAGGAGAGGGCAAACTAGTGTTGTAGAGACATCTCAAGTCAATAGAAATTCTAGGCTCTTTTTTTGTCAAAGACATGACCAACAGCTGCTAACATCTGGGCACCAGTGAGGGGCCAGGAAGTTGGAAAATCCTTTGTCCTTGGTCAGATCACAAAGCTCCTATAAACCTTTAATGAAACATAGTTGTTTACATACTTCTCCTTTAATCCCAGAGTTAGTTTCAAAAACTACATGATTACTGTTTTTGCGTTTTATCTCAGTGCCCTAAAATTATCCTAACCTACGTGCAGGAATGGGTAAGGGCTCCCTTGATTGAAAATGGAGTTAGTTGTGTTAGTTCTTTTGCTGTTTCATTCTTACAATGTCTTATTACTGCTTCTCCTCATTCTTCCACCTCATCAGGATTCACTTCTTGTTTCTTTGGGGGTCTCCTTCACCATGTAACCCCACTGCTTTTTCGCATCTTCAACTTCTCCTCCCATCTCCAAAATGACAAGTGTTTCTCAACCTGCGCAGACCCTCCCAAGCCACCATTCTCCTCTGGTTCCTTCTCTCCGCAGCCTGGAGTCTATGCTCCCTGCTCTCTGCTGTCTGTCTCTCACCTCTCACCTTCTGCTGGCTGCTTGTGCTCCCACTCCCCTGAACTCCGCTCTGCCCAAGCCCTCTTGGGTTTGCTGCTGAGCATGTGTTCTCATGCAGAAAATGCCTTATTTCCGAGCACTGTTCAGCTGTATCCCGAGGACCGCACCTCCACAGTCCCTGTGGAGTCCTCTCCTGAGCTCCACATCTGCCTACGAGTTCCCCTCTGCAGCTCCCTCATGACTCTTGGAAGTACACACCCAATACGGAATGTATCAGAGCACCTTGCACCCCTCAATACCCAGCCATCCTGGTTAGGGCCGCACTGCTCACCCTGTGGCTAAAGCTACAAATCTAGCATTGGAGATACGGGCCACTGGCAGCAGCAGTGGAATCACTGCTGACTTTTATTGAAAAGGCCAGGTGCCCAGCACCGTGCTGAGTACATTTTCTGTCTCATCTCATTAAACCAGTGCTATTCTACCCTAATTTGCAGATGAAGAAGCAGAAGAGCTCAGCTAGCTGGCCCAGGATGGCAGAGCTGGAATCCTCCCCTCTCCTGTTCATACCCTCTGCATGCCGGCACCTTCCCACCTCATCTCCATTCACATAGCTCCTGCTTACCATCAGCTCTGATCACCTCTCTCGTGGACCACCACTCTGACCCCTGACCTCTTCCCGGCTGTCTAACCCACCATCTGACATATAGACTGGCCGAGTCACCCCTGCCCAATGTCCTGCCCTGACTGCCCTCCAGATGGCCAGCACCTTTGAGGAATAGCGAGGCCCTTTGTACATGGCTCCCACCTGCCTTTCTGGTTGTACATCTTGAGGTTCCCCCTCTGTGCTGTTGACCCAGGCCTCGGTGGCTGTGAGATGCCACCTTGGAAGTCCAGCCCAGAGTGGTATGGAGCGCCATGGCTTCAAGAGCAGGGCTGGGTGTGGGTATGTCCCATGGCCATGGCAGCAGTGGCTATGATCAGAGCCCGTGGTATGCTGCGAGCAGGCATCTGGGGACTGATGAGATCCCCACAGGAAGCCAGCCACCCAGCCCTGTCTTCAACAGTGTCTGGAGCCAGAGAAGCAGGAAGCCCAGGGGAGGTCTCATGCTCCCCCAGCCCCCCAGCACCACCAACACAGCTGCTGGCTGTGATGACAGCCCCTGTGGCAGCACAGAGCTGGTGTTCAGTGGGAAGTGCCTCAGCCCTCAGGAGGTGAGCGTAATGAGGACTGAACCCAGGGATACCTAAGAAGACGCCTTCTGGGTGTTCTTCGATGTGTTAATGGAGGGACAGTCAAAGGAAGGGCAGGGCCAGCCCTGGTGGGGGAGTGGGACTCAAGAGGCCTCCCTGTGCAGTGGCAGATTTTTGTCTCCACCCCGAGGTAGCAGTGCAGGCCTCACCAGGTGCCAGAGGATGGTGACGTGGTTTCCAGGAACATGGCCTCTCTATAGAATGTCCTCACTAAAAGAGACACTTGAGGTTGTCTACTTAAACTCCCCTTCTATTCCCTGCCATTTATACAAAAGACCACAATTTAAAGGAGAGTTTAGGCCACAGAGATCCAGGGTGGGCATCAGGATCCGGACTCAGGCTTTCTCTGCCCCTTCCATAGCCTCTCATGCCCTGGTTCTTGTCTATGGCCTCCCCTCCCAATCCGGGAGGGTGGTCAAGGCCCAGCCTTCTCCATCAGGGCTGGATGGGACCATTCAGTGGAAGGTGGCGGCTGTGTGCCTCCTGTTGAAAGAAGCCATTCCACGGGTGGGAACTGTCTCCTACATGAGCTTAGCTTGCTCAAGGCACATTTCAGAGGTCAATGTCAGTTCCACAAATCTTTTCTGAACTCCTACTATGTCAGACCCTGAATTCACACAGTATTCATGTGTTCACATAGAAGCATGCCAAAAGGCAAAATATCCTGTCATGGTTACTGTTGCCAGAGTATCTGCTGTTAGCCAGGCATGGTGTCAGGGACTGCACGGCAGCCCAGAAAGGCAGGTAGCGTCATTGCTACTGGACGGTCTGAGAAATGAGGTTCAAGATCATCATAAGAGACCTGCCAAAGGCCGCATTGTTAGTTGCAGAATGGATTCAAACTCAGGGTTTCCCAGTACCAATCCTGTGCTCTTCCTATTATGGCATAGGAAGTATGAGTTATATCAGAACCAAAAGAGGTTCTGGTAAAAGACCCTAAAGAGAAGTAGCCCCAAGGTGTCCAGGAAACTGAAAGGAGGAAAGAGTTAGGACAGACTCTGGAGGAAGTGTCTGTCTGAGTAGAACCCTGGTGGCGGGGCAAGAATCTGCCTGGAGGCTGAGGGCAGGGACTTTCCTGGACTATAAAGACTAACCTGCAGGGCCAGTCCTGGTCTGGGAGTGGACTCTTCCGGGGAAGCAGGCCTCTTCCAGGAAAGTGCTAGGTCCCAGACAGCAGCAGCATTGGCATCTGGCCCCTTGGTGGCCAGCCCACTTTAGGGACTGTAATAAACAGCGGACCCAGAAGCTACCTGGGAACTGAGATGGGCCTCAGGCATTTCAGGTAGTGTACAAACGAAGAGGGCTCTGGTGGCTTCACACTGTCTCTCCCAACCAGCTCATAAGGTTGTCTTATTCCAGGATGAGGAAACTGAGGACATTCAGAGGTTAGAATATATGCTACAGTGAAAAGGATACTCTGGTATAGCTATGGGGTGGCCAAAAGAGCAAAAAGATTAATTGCAGAGGAAAGTTCTGTGCCTTAAGCCCTCACTATGTCCTGCCATCCTCCACACTGTCATCCCCAGTGAAGGGAGCTGGAGGGCCCGGTAGCTTCTAGCTTCTATTTGTTTTATTTTGACAGATTGGGAATCCATGCAAATTATTGTCCCTATGGTTGATTCCAGATATCTGAGTAAAGATGGAGACAGTTGCTAATGTACAATCTCTGGTTTATTTCCAGCTGGCCATTGACAGCACATGACTGGCTGGAAGAGATGTCAGTGAGGTTATTCACCCAGGATTTGGAACTTCTTGAGTTAATAGACATGGGTGTGCAGAGACACACTGTTTTCTTGACTCTCTCCCAGCCCTCAATCCTGGAGACTTCTCCTGTCTATCTCAATATGGACAGCAACCACACTACTTGAGGCTGACACCACCATCTGGTGGCAATCCCTGAAAACCTGCGGAGTGTCTTGGCTTCCACCCATCCTTCACATACACCTGTCCTCCATTGTAGCTTCATTATAGCTCAGCTGGTTTTTTTTTGCCTCTCCTCTGTATTCTTGTACATTCTCTTCCTAATCCAACCTTGCTTCAAATCTCTCTCTGTTTTCATTTCATTCTCTGCCTTTCCCTCTCTCCCTGTCTCCACTGGCAAGTAAAACGGTAACGTGTGTCACATGCAGGCTGCAAACTAACTGAGCATTCCAAGCTGTGCTCTCTGGTTTGGGCACCAGACTCAAGACTGGATTTCCCAGAAGGGGCTTGGTGTCTGGAGTTGTTTCTCCTCACACGCAATTTGCTTTCTCTTGCCGCAGCTATGGCTTTTCTCACTGTAACGTGAGCATCAGCTTTAGGGTCAGAAGCTCTGGTCCAAAACCCGAGTCTGTTTTTCCATGGCTTTGTGTCGTTGAGAAGCCATTTGAGCTCTCTGACCTGCAGTATCCTCATTTGAAAAGTGGCTAGGGCCAATAGGGTTTAAACCGTCACTTTCCCATCTGGAACAAGTCCGTCTCCAGGGCAGAGGGCAGGGGTGGGCAAGGATGCTGCAAGGAGGGACAGGCATGTGGGGGGGCTGTGCCCCAGGGCTGAGCTGCCCATAGGACTGGAGCTGGGAGTGGTTATGCTGGGAGGTCGAGGGCCCAGGGCTGGTTCCCTCATCAGCTTGCTCTTGGCATGGCCTGGAGATAAAACCCTCTGCTAATGTCATACGACTTGTGTGAACACATGGGGCACTGTGCCCAGCACAGAGGCCGTTCCGTAAGGGTCAGCTCCCATCATTGCTGGGGACCTTCCCTGACCCTGGCAATCATCCCAAGCTCCTAGCAGGGCTTGTCTGGCAGGGTCTTCCCTCCTTGGACTGTTCTTCCCTGAGGAACAAGGTCATTAAAGGACGGCTTTCTTCCCGCCTGGGGACAGTGAGCCCCACTGAGGGCAGGCCTGGTCGGCTGGGTCACCATGCTATCCCTGCCGCCTGTCACCGAGCTACTACCTCACGTTGTTTCTCAATACTTAGAAATACAGCTAACTGCGGAGAAGGACTGGGAAGGTGCTTTGAAAACAAAACGAAAAACAAAAGAAATATACAACCCACAGGCAGGGATTTCTTTTTTTTTCCCCTATAGATTTTGTTTCTCCCTAAAGGCATCCAAATTCTCTATCCCAAACCACATTGTCCAGAGCTTCCACAACTCAGCAAAATAACCAATGCTATATTTATCCTGTTGGCAGCCTCCTCTGCCAGTTTCCATCAAAGACCAGCCTGAAATAACATGCTTGTCTGGGGGTGGTGACACAGCTGAGGTGGCTGGCGGCACCCTCTGCTGTGGCAGGGCCTGGGTGGCCTTGATGGGAATCCTGGGTATTTACACCTTGGGGCCCTACAGAGGCTCCTTCTCTGTGAAACAAGAAAGAGCTGGTACATTTTTACAGAGAAGCACTGGACCAGTGTGGACCAGGGAGCCAGCTCAGGGTTAGCCCCCACACACTGAGCTCAGCTCTCCCCAGCAGCATCTAAAGGCACCCCAGTCAGAAAATCACAGCTAAGATCTTGGATCTGGGGGAAATGACCTCAACTTCCTAAGAAAAAGCCTGGCCTTAGTATCCAGATAGTTTCAGGCTACTATGTACAGGCTTGAACCGATTTTTTAAAAAGCAAAAGACAAAATTTTATTCCCCCAGATGTAATCCCAGCTCTGGAGCAAGGTTGTGAGAGTCACTTATGTTTGTAAATTGCTTGTAGTTTACAAAGTATGTTCCTGGTATATTGTATTTTTCCCCTGAACCCAACACATATGTATTTTAAGTGCTCTCTCTGAGGAAAGGCCAGGGGTTGGTCTAATTTTAACCCACTCCAGGACTTCCTAGCTATTTAAGAAAGGCAGAGGCATCTCCTGCTGCCCCTTATACCCCGTAGGCTCACTCCCTCATGCGCTTCGTCCATATCAAGTTGCCTTTCATCCTCCAGTGATGCCGCATCACTGTCTGCCCCGCAGTCTGTGATGTTCAGACAGGCTCCATGTTTTCTTCTGAGTAACTGTGTGACTCTGCAGGTCACGCACTGGCATCTTGAAACAGAGAGAAGGGGAGCTTTTAAACATGCGCAAGGCCAAGTCAGGCCCACGCAGCACAGATGACCTTGCGTTCACCCTCTGAGTGCTCCAGTATGCTGCATGTGCCCTGCAGGGTTGTCCCCACTAGGATACATGTTTCCCTATTTGTATTTTTTGTTTGTTTTATTGTGGCAGACTTATGTAGCATAACATTTACCATTTTAACTATTTTCAAGTGTACAGTTCAGTGGCATTAAGGGCATCCACACTGCTGTGCAACATCATCCCAAACTGAAACTCTGTCCCCATTAATAACTCCTCATCCCCCTCTACCCACCAGCCTCTGGGAACCATTACTCTGCTTTCTGTTTCTTTCTTAAAAAAAAGTATTTTATTTTAAGTTCCAGGATACATGTGCAGGATGTGCAGGTTTATTATACGAGTAAACCTGCGCCATGGTGCTTTGCTGCACATATCAACCCATTACCTAGGGATTAAGCCCTGCATGTATTAGCTATTTATCCTGATGCTCTCCCTCCCCTCACCCCTGAAAGGCTTTGTTGTGTGTTTTTCTCCTTCCTGTGTCCATGTGTTCTCATTGTTCAACTCCCACTTATGAGTGAGAACATGTGGTGTTTGATTTTCTGTTCCTGTGTTAGTTTGCTGAGGATGATGGCTTCCAGCTTCATCCATGTCCCTACAAAAGACATGATCTCATTCCTTTTTATGGCTGCATTGTATTCCCTGGTGTATATGTGCCACATTGTCTTTATCCAGTCTATCACTAATGGGCATTTGGACTGATTCTATGTCTTTGCTATTGTGAATAGTGCTGCAGTGAACATACACGTGTATGTGTCTTTATAATAGAATGATTTTGTTTCTATACATTTGCCATTTATTTGTGGATGGACCCCTGGGTTGTTTCTGCTTTTAGCTGTTGTGAATAATGAGGCTATGAACATGGACACACAAGGACCTTTTGAGTCCCTGCTTTCCAAGGGTGCTTGCTTCCTAAGAGGCTTTTAGTCATCACACAGCACACGGCCTCTCATTCCCAGTGCCCGATAAACTCAGGGGGACTTCAAAAAGGTCATGGGAAAATAGAATTTATATAAATACACACTTTATTTTTCAATATAAACTCCATCAAGGTCAAGACACTTTTGTAGACAGTGATGCCAGCCATTTAGTCCATCCCTAAAGAACTGAAGATCTCAGGAGTTTAACCACATCAATGCTGTCTTTCTTACCTTACTAAATGAAGAAAAATGGATGCTCTTTACCTATGTTTTAAGATTAGGAAAGAAAAAGAAGTCAGAAGGAGCCCAATCATGGCTGTAAAGTGGATGCTTAATGATGTCCATCAAAGTGCTCACAAAATTGCTCTTGTTTGACGAGAGGAATGAGCAGGAGCTTTGCCGTGGTGGTGAAGGACTCTCTGGGAAGATTTTCCAGGTGTTTTTCTGCCAAAGCTTTGTTTTTCTCAAAACACTTTCATAATCAGCAGATGTTGTTGTTCTTTGGCTCTCTAGAAAGCCAACAAGCAACACGCCTTGAGCATCTCACAAAACTGTTGCCATGACCTTTCCTCTTGACCCGTCCACTGTTGCGACAGGTAGGCATTGCTTTGACCGTGCTTTGTCTTCAGGATTGTACTGTTAAGGTCATGTGTTGTCTCCTGTTAGGATTCTTCAAAGAAATGCTTTAGGATCTTGATCCCACTTGCTTAAAATGTCTGTGGAAAGCTCTGCTCGTGTCTGCTGATCACAACGGTTTTGACACCCTGGAGTGGAGTGCGCTCAATTTTAATTTTTCAGAGTTGTGTAAGCTGACCAGTGGCGATGTCGGTGATGTTGGCTGTTGTTTCTGCTGTGAATCATTGGTCCTCTTCAGTGCAGGCCCAAACGAGAGGGATGTTTTCCTCACAAACTGATGCGGATGGTCTCCTGCTACAGGCTTCACGCTCAACGTCGCCTCTTCCCTTCTCAGCACAAGTTACTCATTTGTAAACTGAGTTTACACATGAGCTTTGCCATGGTGGTGAAGATTTTGTGGGGGGGGCACTGCCCTCATAACCTTTTTGTAAAGCATTGATAATCTCACCACTTTACCCAAACTTCACTATAAATTTGATGTTTGTTCTTACCTCAATTTTAGCAAAATTCATGTTCTGAAAGGGACTTTTTTCGAACCCATCATGCCTGACCCTTCTTAGTGTCTCAAACTAGATGCTGTTCAAAAATGTTATGATGAGTTATTATGACTTAATTTTATGCAAAAACATTTGAAATGCAGCATAGTTTTTTCATCATAAGCATTTTCCATGAGCTTTGTGAAGACCCCTCATGTGCCCGGGCTGCTGCCATGGCCATTCCTCACCTCTTAGGAGCACGGGGTCCTACATTGCCACAATGAAGATGTCTTTGGAAGTCAAAGTTCTCTTTCAGGGACATTTAGAAATTGTGATATATTAAATTAATGATAACCAAGGATAAATGTTAGGGACTAAATTAGTCACTAAATTAAGTATCTAATTTGTAATTAAGACCATTCTGTTTCTGTAACTCAGTGCTTGGGGGATTGAAGTGGCTTGAATGAGAATTGGAGAAAAGCTGCAATAGCTGGTTTTCACAGTAGAATGTCCTAGTAGTCGTCTGAGGTCTGCACCTGATCTGGTTCCTTGAAGCAATGCCTCATGACCCCCGAGCAGGGAGGGGCTCAGGGTCTGGTGAAAGCGACCAGCACACGTAAGAACTCTAACCCAGGTGAGCCTCTAACGCAGGAGCCATTGGCCTAACTCCATCCATTCTGATTAGCTCAGCAGGGGTGCTGTTGTTTAGTTCATTGAGAGGAAACTTAAAGCCCTGCTGGAGTTCAGCATGTGGCAGAAGGACGCCAGGGCTGGTGAACCTCAGTGTGGGGCTTAGACACCCCGTGATGTTCTTGGAAGCCTCGAGCCTTCAAGCATTTTCAGCCACTTTCTTGCAGTTTCCAGTTTCTTCACCACTCTGAGTCTCATTCTCACCTATGAAACGGAGAGGTTTCCTCTCAGGCTGGTGACTAGCCTCAAAGAAGCTTGCACAGCAAAGGGCTGCAGCCTGCCCAGGACCAGCTCCTTGCTCAGGGCACGGCCTTCAGTGCAGATCTCCTTTCCCGGGCCTGCTGGCTGCCCCCCTGCTGCTTCACTGCAAGTGACCAACCTGGAGCCTCAGGTTTCCTCACCCACAAGGCTCTGACAATGTTGGCATCCTTGAAGACTTTTCTGAGGTTGAGGCAAAACTGCACAGTAAACTCTGTGCAGGGACCGGTCCACGGCCGATGCGGGCTGGGCGGTTGTGGCTCTCCCTAGGCAGCCGGGATTCGGAGTTTCAGAGGCTTTCCTCTGCCTGTGCCCCCTGGGTCTTAATGGCTGCCTGGGGCCTCTGGCGGGGGCTGCCGGGTGGGAGTCTCCCCAGCAGACCTCTGCTCAAGCGATGCTAATTGTGCCTGAGAGAACGGCTCACTAGAGTGGAAAATAGTCCTCATATATCTAGCTGAAGACGATAATGACCTTTTAAATAACAGAAGCAATTTTATTTCAATACCTCAATTACTCTGAACTCTCAAATGTCAAAGTGCTCGGCACTTTCAAAATAGCTTAATATAGACATTTATAGCACTTAGACACAGCTAGTTTCTTATCTAACCTAATTATGTGTTGTACAGGAAATGGCGAAGCTCACCATCTGTGTTATTTTTCACAGTGATCCCCATGCACAGCCCTGGGCTCTGCCTGGAGTCGGCCAGGGGAGTTTCTCCCCCGCAGAGAGTGCTGCTGCTCTGGGAAGAGGCGGGGATGGGGCTCTGCCAGGGCATAACCTCCAGCTACACGGGCAGAGAAGGTTAAAGGTGGCCTTCCCAGTTCGGTGAATGTCAACAGCACTGCGCCCTGACGCAGGACGGCTCTCACCTGTGTGGGGTGCGAGGGCCCCTGGGAGCAGAGGAATGGCCAGGGAGGGGGCCAGGGTGAGCTGGGTTGGGGTAGGTGAGGGCACTTCTGCCTTGTCGGGCAAAGCCAGTAGTCACCTTCCCAGGATGTGAGATGGGGTGAGGTCAGGATCACCTGGTATGGCCGGCAGCACCTTCTGCTCCTCCTTCCCACCTCTGCCCGCCCTTCTCCACATCTGCACCAGAGGCCACCTGGGTGAGGGGCCCTCTGTGTCCCATGCATTTCCTCTCTTACTTGATTCCTGCCACTCTCCATCAACTTCCCCGAATCACAGCCGCCTCCTTGCTGCTTCTCAGAACGGCCCCTGCCCCAGGACTGGCACTGCTCACCCCAGTACCTGGAATCTTCTCCAGGACTCCCATATGGCCATGCCCTCATTTCTCCAGCTCCCAGATGCCACCTTTTGGGGAGGCCATCCTGACCACCTTATCACATTTTCTCTCCCGTGTGCTCCCTCACCCCTTCCCTGCTAGTTCAATGTTTTGTTTTTCTTCCTTAGAGTGGCACCTCACATATGAGGTTTGATGCTTCTGTATGCATTGTCTGTTTCTCTGAGCAGAATGTAAGCAGATTGCAGGCTGGGGCTTTTGCTTATTACTCACTTCTGTATCTCCAGTGCCAAGACATAGTAACCACTTAATGAATACATGCTGAGTGTATGGTGGTTGTGTGAAGGGAGGGAAGGAAGAAAAGATGGCACCACTCCAGGTTGCGACATCTGTGAAGGGGGTTGCAGCCCAGGGCTCCCGCCAGGCCATGGTGGATGGCTGGGTGACAAGCACGCTCTGCAAGCCCACCTTCACCACTTACTGTCTGGGCCAGGCACCCAGCTAGGAGAATGCATGCATTGCACACTACACACTTTCATCCTCCAACAGGATTGGATATACTCATTGACGTTTTACAGATGTAGAAACTGAGGCTTGGAGAGGTCACACAGGGTTCCACGAGTTCCTCAGCTAGAGATGGGCAGAGCTGGGACATGGGGCACAGTCTGTCCTGCTCCAAAGCTGCATCTTAGCCAGGCTGGGTGCTCCTGGCTGGTGTAGCTTCTGTGAGGCCGCCCATCATGGCAAGGCCCCCGCTGGGCCTGCTGACTTTCAGGCCCTCTATGCCCTGCCCAGGCCCTGTCTCAATAGGAGGGACCTCCGGGAGGGGAGGGGGCAGGCAGCCCCTGCTCCCAGCACGCTGCCCACTCTCACACCTGCTGTCCTCCCCACATGCGGTGCAGCACAGGACTGGAGACTCCTCGGCTGAGATCAGCCACAGCAGCACTGCCCGCTCTGACCATTACCCTGCCCTTGGCAAGGTGCTGTGTAGCACTGTGGAGGCTTCCTTTCAGTTTGTCATTCATTCCATCTGCCTTATGGAGCACCCGCATGGGGCCAAGCCTCACTAGGCAAAACAGGCAGAGAGATGTAAACAGGACATGATCTCTAATCTTGGGGCCCTCACAGATGTGTGGGGGAGTTGGAGAGCGTACTGACATGGCCTGTTGGTGCCATAGTGCAGCCCTTCCTCTCCCTGAATCCTCTTCCCCCACAACCCAGGTGGCATGAGGAGACTTCCTTGGGCAGCTTATGGGAAGAGGAGGGACAAGTTTTTATGCCCCTGCCCTGTGGAGTAGATGCCACTTCCCCACACCCAGGTGCCTCCTGAGGGAGATGGGCCCCTCCACTGGTTCATAGCCCCTCTGTCCCTGTAGCAGGCTGGGCCTGGCACTGGCACTGCAGCAGGAGGTAGACAGGGTTCCCCGTGTTCGTGGTTGGACTCTTCGGGGGAAGCAAACACAAAGTACCACCTGCTCCTCACTTCCCACTCAGAGGAGGAGGTGCCATGCCCTACTCAGATGGCCTGTGTGAGGGCAGTGGGAGCACAGGTGAGAGGGGCAAGGGAGGGAGAGGGAGGGCCACATCTCAGAGCCAAGGAAAGAACCCTGGAGCTGAGTGTCCCACTTGGAGGCTCAGCACTGTTGGAATTCCTGACCAGGACTTGCAGCCCTTTGTGGCAATATGGTATCAGATGGGGAGATAGACTCCCTGAACCCAGGCCCTCTCAGCTTGGACTTGGCACTCAGCACCTCCCAGCATCAGTTTCGCTGGCTACAAGGCATGAGGATGAGACGTGGTAGCACGTATCTGCGCTGTTCTGCCTTGCAGCTCCCAGTCCTCTGACAGGCACCCCTCCGTAACCGCCTTCCTGCTTTCCTCCTGTGTCCCACATGTCCCATCTCAGGGGCACCAGCTCCTGCACAGCACTCCTCACTAGCTGTGAGCTTCTCATTTTCTCCTGGTCTGCCTGGAAGACTAGATTGTAAAATACCCCAAGCTGGGGCTTTATTTGTCTCATTCACCCTTGTGTCTTCGCACCTAGAATATTAGGTGCTCAATAAATAATTAAGAATAAATGTGGAATGAATGGTGGAGTGGGTTCTCCTGAAAATTGTTTAAAAATGTGTGCAAATTATAGCTCCAAGGAACCTAGGTCAAGGAGATGCTGTGGTTGTTCTCTTTTCACACTCACAAAGTGAGCATCACAGCGAGATGAGGGCTTCTGCACAGTTCCCATGCCCTGAATCTCCCAGAGGTGTTGTCCAGGGTTGTCAATTAAAACAGGATCTGGGGCCAGTCTAATATTGTCCACACCTGAAGCAGCCTGCAAAAACAAAGTAGTAAGAAATGGCAGGCTCTGCTGCAAACTGGAAAGGCTATCCAAGCCTCTCCAAGACTTTCAGCCCCAAGCAATGGCTCTCACTGTGTAGCCCAAACAGAAGACACTTTCAGGCTCTACCTGCTCCTGCAAACCACCAGTTTGTGACCATGCTATGGTCCTGAGGACCCAAGAGGCTGGGAGGCTGGTGCCCCTGCCCCAGCTGCTGGGGGTCATCATCATTGACCACTGATACTCAAACGACCAGGTGAACAACTGTCCAATCCCTTGCTCACCACAGGTGTCTTAAGAGCTAAGGCCCCCAGTGCTGGTGAGAAGGATTCTGCTCACTCTGTACCATGTGACTCCAAAGTCCTCAGGCTCCACCAGGGAGCCTCGAGGAAGGGGTGGGAATGTCCCTCCTCTATGGAATGTATTCCCTATTGTACAAGAGTGGGTTGTCCCGATAGGACCCCTCAGTTCTGGGACATTGTCTGGGGGTCCCATGACCTTGGGAATCTGGTCTTCAGGATACTGGAGGATGCTCCATCTTCCTTGTGAATGTCACCTACCTCTAGCCCCTTGAGGACCCCCCTTTTGCACTGAGTCTGCTGCCTGAGCCCCCTCTGACTGCTCTGCATATGCCCCTCAGTCTTGTCGAGCCCCAGTCACACTGTGCTTCCCATGGAGAGAAGGTGCCTCTCCCAACCTGCAGCTGACTTTGCTGTCTTGGTCTCTGAGCATCGAACTTGTGCCCAAGGCTTTCCATGCTCTTCAGAGGGTTGCCAAGGGAACTTCTCTGAGAACAGGGGCTGCAAACCACAGTCCCATTTCAATGTAGCCCCAAAACTAAGAATGGCTTTTGTATTTTTAAATGTTTGTAAACTCATAAAAAGAAGAATAATATTTTGTGACACGTGGGAATGACGCAAAACTCTAAGTTTGGTGTCCACAGCAAATAAAGTGGCATTGGTACACGGCCGACCTCCTTCACATATGTGTTCATGTGTTGTCTCTGGCTACTTTCATGCTCTAAGGGAAGTGTTGATCTTTCTGAAAACTGCCAAACTGTTTTGTAAAGTGTTTGTACCATTTCACATTCAAACCTTCAGTATAAAAGCATTTCAGTTTCCCCACATCCTTGCCAACACTCAGTATGGTCAGTCTTTTTCATTTTAGCCCTTTTCATAGAGTTGTGGCATGTCATTTGGTTTTAATTTCCATTTGTCTAGTGATAATGGTATTGAGCAGCTTTTCATTTCCCAATTTGCCATCTGGATACCTTCTTTAGGGAGTGTCTGTTCAGATCTTTTGTATATTTCTTTTACTGTGTTGTTTTCTTATTATTAGATTTGAGAGGTTTTCAATGTAATCTGCATACATATTTTGTAAATACATAAGTGATTTACAAAAATTTTCTCTCTGTGTTCAATTGATTGGATTGAAGGACACAAAGTCTTAATCCTGGGTGTGTCTGTGAGGGTGTTGCCAAAAGAATTTGAGTCAGTGGGCTGGGGAAGGTCCTTGAACCTCAGACTCCAAATTCTTCAGTTTCGGGACTTGGATTGGCTCTCTTTGCTCCTCAGCTTGCAGACAGCCTATTGCGGGACTCTGTGATCATGTAAGTTAATACTTAGTAAACTCCCCTATATATAGTATATTATACATAATATATATATTATATTTATATATAGTTATATAATATATATAGTTATATATATATATAGTTATATAATATATATCCTATTAGTTCTGTCCCTCTAAAGAATCCTGACTAATACAGATTTTGGTACCAGGAGTGGTTCTAGGGGAAAGGATGGAGTTCTTTTGCTGATTTGGGGATTTCTGGAGTTGGCTGCTTAATATGATTAGACCCCAAAATGCTAAGGACTCTACTCATAACGGAGAACACTGATAGTCCTTGGTGTGAACTGTTTAGAGAGTTGTGCAAAATAAATGCGTTTAACATTCCTGATTCACCACTCATGAGAGGCAAGGACTTTAGTGACTCTATACATAATACATCTGACTATATGTGGAGAACCAAGGAACACAGTTAAACTGGTTGGTTGCTCCTAGGTTCAGTGGACAAAGTGATGAGAGAAAATGAACTCAGGGATTCTGTCTCCTGGCTTCAGAAGCAGATACTGAGCCTCGAATTTGCTAAGATTGCTCTGAGTGAAAGTCTTATCCCCTGTAGAGAAAGAGCGGAAATTATGGAAAAATAGACACAAGTACTTATCATGCAACAGGCTGACCTGCAATGAGAGGGTCATGCACAGCCTCGCCAGGTGTCTACTGTTAAAGTGGGGGCATTGATTGGGAAAGAATGGGATCCTGCAATTTGGAATGGGGACATGTGGGAGGACCCCGATGAGGCTGAGGACACTGAGTTTGTAAACTCTGAGAAACTTTTTGCCAGAAGAAACAGCTTCCCCATCTCCAGTAGCGGCAACATCCCCCTCTGACCCATGCTGGCTTCAGCCTTTCACCTTTGTCCGAAAATATAAACCTGTGCTGCCTGAGGCAACAGTGGTGGACTCCCCTGAGGCAGTTGCCAGGCAAGATAATGTTGATTCTCCTCAGGAGCCACTGTAACACCCCTGTTTGCTTCTAGACCCATCACTAAACTAAGGTCCTGGTTGGCCCCCGGAGGGGAGGTTGGGAGTGTTACCCATGAGGAGGTGTGGGACACTTGAAAAGAACTGCTTGGGTTTTCTAATTTATATAAACAGAAATCTGGAGAACAGGCATGGGAATGGATATTAAGGGCATGGGATAATGGTGGCAGTATGAGAAGTAGGAAAGTTCCTTTTTAAAGTATCTTTCTTGTTAAAGAATAAGTGTGCTAATAACTTTGGTAAGCCCTAGCCTATGTAGCTGTTAGACATGCTGTGCTTACAGGCACATAGTACATTCTATGTCCTTGTACTTTAACCAAGATACCTGTGCTGGATGTACTCACGGGCAGCTCCCAGCTCTCCATTACTTTTACCTGTTTAGAAAAGTTTTAAGTTGTTAGCCAATCAGGTTTTAGTTTAGATTGTGAGGCCTGGCTCCAACCAACAGAGAACAGACACAGCGGTAAGGATGACCCCAGGTGTATAAGGGATAAATTTGTCTGTTTTCCTTTATTCATTGTACTCTTGTGGCAAGATGGCTAGTGAGAGTTCCCTTCCTGCAGTCCAGGAAGTAAAAAAATTGCATTGCTGAAAGACCCTTTGTCACGGTGCTGATTTTTCTCTTTGGCACTGAGCATCTATTTCCAACAGGAAGGAACACAGAGTTGGATCAGGCTGAATTTACTGATTTGGGCCCACTAAGTAGGGACTCTTCTTTTAATGTTGCTACTCGGGAAGTTAAAAATGGTTCTAATAGTTTAGTTGGTTTGTTAGTTGAAATACGGATTAAAAGATGGCCCACTGTGAATGAGCTGAAAATGCCTGATCTGCCTTAGTTTACTGTAGAGGAAGGGATCCAAAGGCTTAGGGAGATTGGGATGGTGGAGTGGATTAGTCACTTCAGACCTGCTCATCCCAGCTGGGAAGGTCCCGAAGATACACCCTTGACCAATGCCTTGCAAAGTAGATTTGCAAGGGCAGCATCTGCATCTTTGAAGGGCCCTGTAATTGCTCTTCTATGTATGTCAGATCTGATGGTGGAAACTGCAGTCACTCAACTACAAAACTTAAATACAATGGGAATAGTTGGATCCCAAGGTGGCAGAGACCAAATGGCAGCACTCAACCATCAAAGGCAAGGTGGGTGTAATGGACACCCATAATGGCATAATAGACAGCAGAGGCAAAGTGGCAATCAGAATAGTCTGACTCATGTAGAGCTCTGGCGTTGGCTAATTAATCACGATGTTCCTAGAAGCGAAATTGATAGGAAGTGTACTGTATTCCTACTTAATCTATACAAGCAGAAAACTTCTAGGTCAAATGGACAGAAGATTAATTTGAGTTATAAAAACTAAGAATCATAGCCCTTCAATCTATGTCCAGACTTGAGCCAGTTTACACACCCAGAACCCCTTGAGTGAAGGGGAGGCCAAGTTCCCTTGAGGAAGGACCCCACTACATTACTGACAATTTATGCAGTGAAGCTTTCTCCCATCCTTCCCTAAGGAGACCACTGGCCTTTTACCAGGGTAACTGTGCATTGGGGAAAGAGAAATGATCAGATATTTTGGGGACTATTGGAAACCAGCTCTGAGCTGACACTGATTCCAGGGGATTCAAAACATCATTGTCATCCTCTAGTTAAAGTAGGGGCTTAAGAAGGTCAGGTAATTATTGGAGTTTTAGCTCAGGCCTAACTTACAGTGAGTCCAGTGGGTCCCCAGATTCATCCTGTGGTCATTTCCCCAGTGTCAGAATGTATAATTGGCACAGACATAGTCAGCAGCTGGCAGAACCCCCGCATTGGTTCCCTGACTGGCAGGGTGAGGAATTTTATGATGAGAAGGGTCAATGGAAGCCATTAGAGGTGCCTCTACCTAGAAAAATGGTAAATCACAAACAAACAATATTATATCACTGGAAGGATTGTGGAAATTAGTGCCACCATCAAGGACTTGAAAGACACAGCGATGGTGATTCTCACCATATCCTCATTCAACTCTCCCATTTGGCCTCTGCAGAAGACAGATCGATCTTGGAGAATGACAATGGATTATTGTAAGGTTAACCAAGTGATGACTCCAATTGCAGCTGCTGTACTAGATGTGGTTTCATTGCTTGAGCAAATTAATACGTCTCCTGGTAACTGGTATGCAGCCATTGACTAGGCAAATGACTTTTCTCCATTCCGGTCCATAAGGTCCATGAAAAACAATTTGCCTCCTGCTGGCAAGGGCAGCAATATACCTATACTGTCCTACCTCGAGGGTATATCAACTCTCCAGCTTTGTGTCGTAATCTTATTCAGGGAGACCGATGGGTTTCCCCTTCTGCAAGGTATCACATTGGTTCATTACATTGATGACATTATGCTGATTGGATGCAATGAGCAGGAAGTAGCAAACACACTGGATTTATTGGTGAGACATTTGCATGCCAGAAAATGGAAAATAAATCTGACTAAAATTCAGGGAACTTCTACCTCAGTAAAATTTCTAGGGTTCCAGTGGTGTGGGGCCTATCAAGATCTGTTTGGGTTTTTGAGGTAACACATTCCTCATTTGGGTGTGTTACTCTGGCCCAGTTATTGAGTGACCTGAAAGGTTGCCAGTTTTGAGTGGAGTTCAGAACAGGAGGAGGATCTGCAACAGGTCCAGGCTGCTGTGAAAGCTGCTTTACCACTTGGGGCCATATGACCCTGCAGATCTAATGGTGCTTGAGCTGCCAGTGGCAGATAGGGATGTTGTTTGGAGCCTGTGGCAGGCCCCATAGGTGAATCACAGTGGAGGCTTCTAGGATTTTGGAGCAAAGCCCTGTCATCTTTTGTAGATAACTACTCTCCTTTTGAGAGGCAGCTCTTGGTCTGCTACTGGGCTTTGGTGGAAATTGAATGTTTGACTATGGGTCATCAAGTCACCATGTGACCTGAACTATCTATCATGAACTGGGTGCTTTCTCACCCATATAGCCATAAAGTGTGTCATGCACAGCAGCATTCCATCATCAAATGGAAGTGGAATATACGTAATCAGGCTTCAGCAGATCCTGAAGGCGAAAGTAAGTTACATGAGGAAGTAGCACAAATGCCCATGGTCTCCACTCCTGCTACCCTTGCCTTCTCTTCCCCAGCCTGCACCAATGGCCTCATGGGGAGTTCCCTATGATCAGTTGGCAGAAGAAGGAAGAGAAGCATCACAGATGGTTCTGCACAATATGTAGGCACCACCCAAAAGTGGACAGCTGCAGCACTACAGCCCCTTTCTAGGACATCCCTGAAGTACAGCTGTGATGGGATATCTTCCCAGTGGGCAGAACTTTGAGCAGTGCACCTGGTTGTGCACTTTGCATGGCTATAGGCAATGGTTTGGCTCAATGGTCAGAGACTTGGAAGAAGCATGATTGGAAAATTAGTGACAAAGAAATTTGAGGAAGAGGTATGTGGATGGACCTCTCTGAGTGGTAAAAAACTGTGAAGATGTTTGTGTCCCATGTGAGTGCTCACCAACAGGTGACCTTAGCAGAGCAGGAGATTAATAATCACGTGGATAGGAATATCCATTCTGTTTCTGTGGACACTACTCATCCTTTTTCCCCAGCCACTTCTGTCATCACCCAATGGGCCAATGAACAAGGTGGTCTTGGTGGCAGGGATGGAGGTTACATATGGACTCAGCAACATGGACTTCTAGTCACCAAGGCTGGCCTAGCTATGGCCACTGCTGAGTGCCCGATTTGCCAGCAGCAGAGACCAGCATTGAGCCCTCAACATGGCACCATTCCTCTGGGTGATCAGTCAGCTACCTGGTGGCAGATTAATTATATTGGACTTCTTCTATCATGGAAAGGGCAGAGGATTTTCCTCACTAGAATAGACACTTAGTCTGGATATGGTTTTGCCTATCCTGCATGCAATGCTTCTGCCAAGACAACCATCTGTGGAGTCACAGAATGTCTCATCCACCATCATGGTATCCCACACAACATTGCCTCTGACCAAGGCACTTTATGGCTAAAGAAGTGCAACAGTGGGCTCATGCTCATGGAATTCACTGGTCTTACCATGTTCCCCATTGTCCTGAAGCAGCTGGATTGATAGAATGGTAAAATGGCCTTTTGAAGTCACAATTACAATGCCAACTAGGTGACAATACTTTGCAGTGTTGGGGCAAAGTTCTCCAGAAGGTCATGTATGCTCTGAATCAGCATCCAATATAGGGTACTGTTTCTCCCATAGCCAGGATTTACAGGTCCAGGAATCAAGGAGTGGAAGTGGAAGAGGCACCATTCACCATCACCCCTAGTGATCCACTAGCAAAATTTTTGCTTCTGGTTCCCATGACATTATGTTCTGCTGGCCTAGAGGTCTTAGTTTCAGAGGGAGGAGCACTGCCACCAGGAGATACAATACCATTAACCTGTAAGTTATGATTGGCACTGGGACACTTTGGGCTCCTTCTACCTTTAAGTCAACAGGCTAAGAAAGGGGTTACAGTGTTGCCTGGGGTGACTGACCTGGACTATCAAGATAAAATCAGTCTACTACTCCACAACAGAGGTAAGAAAGAGTATGCATGGAAAACAGGAGATCCACTAGGGTGTCTCCTAGTATTACCATGCCCTGTGATTAACGTCAATGGGAAACTACAGCGGCCCAATTCAGGCAGGACTACAAATGACCCAGACCCCTCAGCAATGAAGGTTTGGGTCAGTCCACCAGGAACAAAAAAACCACGACCTGCTGAGGTGCTTGCTGAAGGCAAAGGGAATCCCAAGTGAGTAGTAGAAGAAGGTAGTCCTCAATACCAGCTATGACTATGTGACCAGCTGCAGAAACAAAGACTGTAATTGTCATGAGTATTTCCTCCCTCTTTTCTTAAAAACATATTTGTGCACATGATGGTGGATAAGGTATACACTTGTGCTAAGAAAATATCATCATTTTATTTCCTTTTTCTTTATCATGTGATACAAGATTTATTGACTTCATATTAGCATTTAAGTATTGTTAACTTCACATAATAGTATTTGGGTTGGGAATTGGTGGGTTTCTGGTTGTATGAAGGATAGTTGTATTATGTTAGGCATAATTATGACCTTATTATTGTCTTTATTTGAAGATTATGTATGATCCCAGGAGATGTGTATGGGTTAAAGTTGACAAGGGGTGGACCTGTGATGATCAATACTGAGTGTCAACTCGATTGAATTGAAGAGCACAAAGTATTAATCCTGGGTGCATCTGTGAGGGTGCTGGCAAAGGAGATTATGCCCCATTTGAGTCAGTGGGCTGGGGAAGGCTGACTCACCCTTAATCTGGTGGGCACAATCTAATCTGCTGCCAGTGAATATAAAGCAGGCAGACAACCGTGAAAGGGGAAGCTGGCCCAGCCTCCCAGCCTACGTCTTTCTCCCATGCTGGATGCTTCCTGCCCTCAGACACTGGATCCCAAATTCTTCAGTTTTGGGACTCGCACTGGCTCACCTTGCACCTCAGCTTGCAGGCAGCCTGTTGTGAGACTTCATGATCATATAAGTTAATGCTTAATAAACTCCCCTTCATATATATATATATATATATATATATCCTATTAGTTCTGTCCCTCTAAAGAACTCTCACTAATACAATGTCTTTCAACAAACTGGAGATCTTAAGTCTGACAAAGTTCAATTCATCAGTTTTTTTTTCTTAATGGATGATTTGAATAACTCCAGTTTACAAAGAAGTTTTCCTAGATTTTCTTCTAGAAGTTTTATAATTTTAGGGTTCGCCTTTGTGTCTACAATTTATTTAAAATTATTTTTTCTTGATGGCTTGAGGTGTCGATCACAGTTCTGTTTTCTTCATTGTACAACTCACTGTTTCAACACTGTTTGATGAAAGGGCTCTTTCCTCCAATGTATTTCCTTGGCACATTTTTCAAAGTCAGTTGACCATGTGAGTCTGTTTCTCGACTCTATTCTGTTCCATTGATCTCTCTGTCCTCAACGTCAACAGCATGCTGTCTTAATTATTGAAGTTTTCTAATAAGTTGAAATCACATAATGTAAATCCTCCAACTTTGTTCTTCATTTAATGTTTTTAGGTTCTAAGTTATTCTAGATCCTTTGCATATGAATTTTAGAATCGGTTTTTCAGTTTCTACAAAAAAGTTCATTGTAATTTTAATTGGGGGTAGGTTGAAGCTGTAGTTCAATTTTGGCAGAACTGGCATCTCAACAATATTGGTTCTTTTAATCTACGGTTACGGTGTAGTTCTCCATTTATTTAGGTCTTTGATTTCCCTCAACAATGTTTTTGTAGTTTTCAGATTTTATGAATTTTGGTCATATTATTCCTAATTAGTTTATATTTCTGGTATGTTTCTAAGTGGTATCAAGATTTTAGTTACAACTTCTGACAGTTTTTTGGGGCTGAGGTGTCCAGAGAGCTTTTGGATGTGGGATGTGAGGGAGGAGCATACTCAGAGATGTCTTGGAGGTTTTCAGCCTGAGCAACTGGTAGGAAGAGGCTCCCCTTTTGATGTTAGCCACACAGAGACTGGACATAAATGATCTGACAATAATGTTTATGATAACTTTTATTGTTGTTATTGCATGACTGAGCATGTCCCAAGTTCCAGGTGCTGGATTCCCACCTCACATGCAATTTCTCCTCAGGTCCTCACTAAAGCCCTACTAGATGGTTCCCTGATTACCATTTTGCAGAAGACACTGATGAGCTAGTATTTCAGCCAATTTTCCCCAAAGTTACGCAGCTCTCGAGACAAAGATAGGCCTGGAACCCAGGGGTTGGCCTCTAGACACGTACCACAGCCTCGTGTGTCTTTTTCCTGAGTGCAGTGGAAGGCATGCTGTGGCAGGTGGGGATGAGTCAGCCCCTTTTCTATTCTGGCTGAGCTCACCTATCTTGGGTGGACATACCTGGGGTCTCTTCTAGGCTATCTGCTTTCCGACAAAACATGTGCCTGCCCCAGCATCTTGGGTTAGGACAGATCTCCCAGAGTGTGGTTCAGGGGCCCCCTAAAGCACCATGAGTTGCTTGTAAGGCAGAGATAGAAAAGCATTTTTTCTATCCATTTTATACAGTTAGAAAAACATGGACTGTATGTCCAACCTGTGATTTCATAGACATTAATGCTTAGGTGAGGTTTAAGTTTATAAAAAAGAGTGAAGTTAATGTCAAATACTAAGAATATTGTACAGGTGATATAGAAAAATTCTGAAGGTGGTAGAGGAATGAGAAATATTTGGTGAACATTTGAATGAGGGGGCAATGCCTCCGAGAGGGGAGAGAAGAAAAGAGAAGGAAGTCACTCTTCCACCAGGCCCCGCGTCGGAAACTACATTAACACTAGTAACTATCATCATCATTATCTCCTGAGCTCCTGCCCTGTGCTAAGAACTTGACACACAGTTATCTCATTTTAACTTTCCAAGTGACTTACCAAGTCAGTAATGATTACTTCTATTTTATAAAACAACAAACATAGGAAAAGACAGTTGAGGCTGAAGGTGTGCAAAGCCCAGAGAGCCTGGAGATGCAGCAGAGGGTACTGTGAGGACGACTTGCCTCCTGGTGCTCTCTGGAAGAGGAGGAGAAGGGGGAGGAGGAAGCCTCTGCCCTGAGGGGCTCTGAGGCTGAGGCAGCCTCATGGAGGGGCCGGTGTGACTTGTGCTCCCAGCAAGAATGAGCCTTGCTGTCACAGGGGCGGCTTCCTGTCGTAGTAAGCTCCTTGTTGCAGGAGGAATTCAAGCTGGCCTTTATGACACAAAGATTCTGGTGCATTTTGTTCTGTTTTTCAAAAGCATATAAACCTTTTCTTCTTCCTTTGTGTTTCATTGTGAGGTGGGGAGGGCCATCTGTTCTTGACATCCAAAGCTCCAGGAGAGGCAGGCTGTTTGGATTTCATTTTCCAGTGGCCCACCCTAAGGAACACAAGGCCTTAGGTACTTGGTACCGTAGCTTGTGGGTGGGGAGTTAGCCTGGAGCCTTGATCAGTTTCTGCCATTGGCCTGCTATGTGACATTAGAAAAGTCCCTTCCTTTCTCTGGACCCTGGCTTCCACATGTGCTAAGTGGCAATGTTAGAGGGCCTGTGTGTCTCCTGATGGCCAAAGATTTTGACAGTTACGTTTCAGGCATCTGTGTCCAGACAGCCTCTCTCCATCAGGTTCCCAGTCTGGCTGGGAACAGGTATGCAGCGAATCCTTGTGAAATACTAGTGGATAAATTCATGAAGGAATGAGCAAGCAAGTTCTTGGATAGATCGTTAAGGTAAAGTCATCACACTGATTTTAGTGAAAATCCATCAGTGCTTAAAGCCTGGGCAAAGGCCACAAGGCTGCAACGTGTGTGCTGCATGCTTTGGTGGCACATTGCACTTCCAAGTCATCACAGAGATGCGTAGTTTTGGTGCTGCATTTCTGGCAAGACAGCAAAATGTCTTGGACAAGCAGGGTCTCTGTATCAACCAGTTTTGGGGCAGACAGAGATCTCAACTCAAGACACAGCAGTGTTCTTTGAGCCTTTAGGGCCACGGGGGAAGGAGGCAATTTGAGGGTCCTCCTGTTTACTAAGATCATGAGGGTGCTTCAGGCGACATCCAATAAGAGAACAATTGGGAACAACACATTCTCATGCGAGCTTGCACACACACACACAAACACACTGATCCGGGTATAGGATGTGGATGTGTACCCAAGAACTGACTAAAGCAAAACTGATTTTAGCTTAGAGAGATTTGATTTTATGCTAAACAAATTTCATAAGGATTTTCATATGAAGAGCCTATTCCTCCCTAAATGTGCCCTGCTTGGCTGCATTTTAATGTGGTTGAATCCAATCTTTGAGTTCTCTGCAGGCCCATGACTGGGTTCTAAGGACACGGCTCTCAGCTGCTGGCTGAGCCTGGGGGAGGAAGTTGCTGTCACAGGGGCTTCCAGGGGACTGAACTTCCCTCTGAGGATCCCGGAGCTCAAAGGAATGGAAGAAGGCCAGTGTGGGGTAGGGAGCTGCGGTTCCCATGGGGTCCGCATGGAGGGACACAGAAGGCCCTGGAAACTTGATCAGTGGCACAAAGAGCCCCACATAGTCCCTCTGAGAGCTTCTACTATTGAATTTCAGTTTACTGAATACAAACAATTTATGAGTCACACACTGAGTACTTATGGGGTTTGCCAGGCCTGCCGGCAAGGCACCATCTTTCCCGCCTCTAAGAGGTCCAGGGAGCAGGATGGCCAGACTTAGAAAACACAAATGCAAGACACCTAGGAAAAGTTGAATTTCCGAGGAGGAGCGGTTACTTTGTTATCGTAAGTATGTCCCAGTCCGGCCAGGCCTGTCCAGGTGGAGAGATGGGTACAGCTTGAGTGTATGGCCCCACTTGTGGGTGAACTCACCTCCCAGAGGGACTCCAGCATGCCCAGATGCTGGTCTCAGGCAAGCACAGTGGTGCCAGACAGCTCTGCTTTCCTGGGTGCCCGCAGTGGGAGGGATGCCCATCAATCGCCCTGGACCACCCTTCCCTGGCCTCTTAGAGGATGTGGAAAACACAGAGAGGCCCGAGGTGGTGTTCTGTGAGGGGACCTCTGCTGGGGGAGAGCAGGGCATGGCTGCTGTCTAGGAGTCGAGCTCAGATGTGAAAAGTGAGTGGAATATGGGGGTCTCTGACCCCAGAGGATGGGGAAGCCCATCACAGGCAATCTGTCCTGAGAGCACAGGGTGGGCAGCAGGGCGGGCAGCGACACCTGCCTCCATCCTCACCTCCACCTGCTGCTGTCAGATCTAGAGTTCCTTCCAACAGAGTGGGGATTCCGGGACCTGTGCTGCCTGGGAGAGGGTGACACGTGCAGCCTGAGGCTCTTGTTCCCCATGGGTGGGCACACAGTCTGTGGGCACGGGGGAGCCTGGGAGCTGGACTTCTTTTCCCGGATGTTTCTGCAGCAGCACAATTGAAGCATGCCTGCCCTGCTCCAGCCTGGTTAGCCCGGGGCACCGGGCCTGCCCGATGTCTCGCACCCACTGTCCCATGTTCTCTGTGCCTCTCACCAGCCCAGGCTCAGGGTTCCTCTGTCCCCAGTGCCCTGGCACAGGGACTGGCTGAGCAAGGAAAAGACTGGTGAGTGAAGCAGCCAAGAGCTTGCGTCACGGCACGATAGGCAGTCTGTTGTTTGCCTCATCCTCTTTTCTTTTATTTTATTATAAAATAAGAAGATATGATGTTACTCACCCAAGGAGCCCTGAGGTAGACACCAGGATCCCATTTCACAGATACAGAACCTGCAGCCAAGGCCGGGCCAGGCGCTCAGGCAGCCTGGCCTCCTTCTTACCCACGCACTGTGAAAGCCTGTCCTCCTGTCTCGGCCTCTAGCTACCATGCGGCACTGGGACAGATACCCTGGTCTCCACTGGACCTGGTGTGCTGGTGAGGCTGGCATCGGCACGGTCCTGGGCCCCAGGCAGGCTGTGCCCCTGGCTTCTGCCCCAGGTACCTCTGCTATGGCCCTGGGTGCTGAGCCTGCTCTCTCCTCTCCCCGCACTCCAGGCCTCATCTCTGGGGTCCCCCAACCACTGACAACTGTTAGAGGCCCCAGCCCTGCTGGCCAGTGCAGTAGGCCACTCAGGCCAGCAGGGGCCTCCTGTCATTGGAGTTGTTTAGAGCTTTGGACGCTGGGCCTCAGTTCCACCTGGCGCTTGCCTCTGTAGCCCCGTCCTGGCTTGATTGGTCCCCTGCCCTCACCTCTGACAGCAAGCTCTGCTTCTAACAACCTCGGGAGCCTACAGCAGGGCCACGTCTGTGAGGGACCAAGGGTGCGTGTGCTGCCTCCCAGGCTTCTGTGCAGAGCAGCTTCTCTCCTCCTGGCAATTTGAGCTGATCCTGGAGGACCCCACCGGAGCAGCCTGGCACAGAGCCTGTCCCCTCAGCCTCCCCAACTTCTCTGTGGGCCGTGCTTGCCCAGAGCTTGTCCCTGCTTCACGGATGCCTCTGAGGCTTCCAGCTTCTGACAATGGTGTTCACGGTTTCACCACAAGCGCCAGTCTTCATCCCCTGTCATGTCCCAGGCCCAGGGCACGAGACCTACAGCTTCCTCTCATTCTTCCCACCTCTTCACTCCATTTCACTTCACCCTCCCCACGGAGGCGCTGCTGCTCTACCCTGTCATCCCAGGACCACCCGTTCTGACACGCCTGCCCTCAAGGCTCATTCTTTTGTCTACATGTCCGTTTACTCAACCGACTCTCCTAGGGCACGTTCTGGGAGCTGGCATGGTGAATGCAGCACTGTGGGTGGGCGGCCCACCTCTGCCAGCCACACGTGCCCTCACTCCGTCCAGTAACCAGCGCCTACCCCACAGCTAGGAGCAGCAGCCCCTCACCTCTCAGCCTCATCCCTGTGCTCTTGCTCATTCTTCTTCCCACCCCCAGCCCTACTCACCCTGCACCTTTGCCAATGCAGCCCAGTCTTCCTGCAGCCTGTCCCTCTGTCTCTGCAGGTTCCAGGCCTGGCTCCAGGGCCACCTCCCTCAGCCAGTGCCAGAGAGGGTCTATGTTGACATCCTAGCCCCCAGTACTTCCGAACGTGACTATACTTGGAGAGAGTTGAAATGGGGTCACATGGGTGGGCCCTAATCCCATATGACGGGCATTGTTATAAGTGGAGATGAGGACACAGATGTGCACAGAGGACAGAGGAGATGAGGACGCAGGGAGAAGGTGGTCATCTGCAAACCAAGAGAAACACCTCAAAAGAAACCAGCCCTGTGGCACCTTGATTGTGGACTTCCAGCCTCCAGAACAGTGAATAAATGAATTTCTGTTTAATATTGTTAGGCAGCCCCAGCCAACTGATATAGCAGAATGTCTCTCTGCCTTCCCTAGGAACTGAGATGTCCATTTTAGCCCTTTCACCTCAAGTCACATTTGCTTGCACAGATACCGCATTGCCAGGACCCCAGCAATAAGACCCAACACCGTCTCCTCATTTTCTCCATGATTTGAGGGGAACAAGAGGCAAAAACACTTAAATGAAGGAATTGAAGACAGCCTTTTGGCCAGCAGACCTTGTCAGCCCTGGATAATGCTGTGACATATTTTGAAAAATGCCAGCAGGCTCAGCCTTGATATTTATGACCCTGCCTCTTGGCCTTCCTGGGGAGTGTTGTTCTCTGCTCTTAAATTTATGGTCCTTCAGTGCAGTCCCAGACCAGCCAGGGGATTGCAAATGGCTGTCTGCTAATAGCATGTGCAGACGGTGCAGGAGATGGTGTGATCCTTGGCCCTGGGGTCAGACACAAGCGCTTCTCACCTGGGGGAAGGGTGCTCCAGACCTGAGAGGAGTCTCCTCCATCTTCTCCTTTGCAAAGCCTCAGAGTTTATAGAGGAATCAGGGTATCCTAACCATCTTTCACCATTTTTGATATGGCTGCACATCAGTTCTATTTTCTTAATATTTTTATCTTTTAATAAATATGTTGCCCCCTGAAGGCCAGGTGACACGTGGGGCATAAGACACAAAGTGCATGTTCCTGCGTTCCCTAAGCCTGGGCTAAATTAGGTGTGGACCCCCTTCAGGGCCTTTGCAGGGTTTGGAGACATGGGGAAGATCAGGATCCCCACCTGGCCCTAGAAGGGAGATCTCTGAAAGAGAGTTGATGCTAACAAGCTTAGCCTCCCCAAGTCTCTATGTGTCCACTTGAGCTTGACTTTATTAAAGAGGCAAGTGGATTTCCATTTGAGGAGCTCTGCAAATTTTGTGGTAAGGAGGAGACATTAGAGTGAGGGTGATACCTCTGATGTCCAACAACCAATCCCAGAATGACCCAGGCACAAGAAGGTACTGGAATTTCTCAGTGGGGCATGAGTTAATGACCCTACCTGCCATATGTTTTCAGGTGGAAGACAAAAGTCACACAGGAGTGCAGATTTCTCCAGGAAGAACTGCAGCTCAAAAGCAGAGTGTCGACTGGGGCCTTTGGAAGAGACTGCTGAGCCAGGAGCTGGCTGGAACCCCTGTCTGTTGCAGGCTGTGGAGATGGGGCAGGCATGCCCAGGGGGGTGTATCACCCCAGGCCAACCTGCCTGAGCCTGCCGTGGGCAGCACCCACAGCCATGTCCTGCAGCTCAGCCACAGAGGCTGGGCCTTCTTCCCAGTGGCCCCTCACTCCCCAGGCCTCTACACTCTGGGCAAGATGGGGAAGAGCCAGTGTCTAAGGTGGAAGGTGGGTAGGGGCTGGGTGAGGCTTTGCAGGTGGATGTGCTTCCCTGCAGACTTCCTGCCTTTCCCAGGACAGAAACACATATACGGAGACAGGCAGCATTTAAGTGAGATAGAGTGGCAATTTAAAACTCAAGAGCCCTTCTGCATTTAGGATATAGTTGCTTTAATAAAATAAAGACAATACAATAATATCCAGTAAGTAACTGCATCTTTTTTTTCAGTGCAATGGCCCTTAGTAAGATGAGTCATGTGTAATTTCATGTGCAGCTGGGCGTCACCAAGTCAGTTTTCAGAGCGTTGCTCAGTCCTCTGAGCGTGTGCACTCATCCTTTTCATTGAAGTCCCGTGAGCCATGGAGAGGGTTGGGGTGCAGAGCTCTGATTGCCAGAGGCTGGTCCTTGAGAGCTGTGGGGAGGGAGCCCTTGGGGTTTCCTCTGTAGGCAGAGCTCAGGCCCCAGTCACCTCTGCCACCCTCAGCCTGGCACTACTGTGCCAGAGCCTCTGCCTCTCTCTTCCTACCCATCTGCAGACCAGCAGAATATTCTCCCTTTCTCATCGCCGACCAGGAGTTTGGTCTGGTTTCTTGGGAAGAGAAAGAAAAGACAAGGACATTAGAGGCCAGCCTGTCAGTACCACTTGTCCCAGTCAGCACATGGGATATTGCAACTCTGGGGCTCAGTCCAGGGCCTAGTGGAGATGGCCCCTGGCCTCATCTCCCCTGAGGCAGCGCAGGCAGTGGGAGGAATGGAAGTTTCCACTTGGGGGTGGGGGAATACCTTTGAGCTGTGAGGGTGACGGTCCCCACAGCACTGTGGGGAAGCTCAGGTCCCAGAGTCCAGGACAAGGCCCTGCCTCTCTCCAGCACCTCCAGGTGAGCCTCCTGTCTCGCCAGAGATACAGCCAGGACCAGGGCAGAACAAATGGCAAATTCTCCAGCAAAAAAGTGTGGCTCTGGCCTGACCTTCCCTACCACCATGCCCATCCTGCCCCATTCCACCCCACCCAGCATCTAAAACACTGTATAGCGCCCTCACCAAGGATGCGAGAACAGCCCACGCCATGCCGGTGAGGGAGGAAGGCAGGCCAGCTCTGCAAGGTCAGTGGCCCTGTGGCTGCACCTCATGGTATGTACAAGGAGGTTAATGACAGTAACCACCTCCATGGGTTACTGTGAGTCAAATAACGGGTACAGAATGTGACTGACGCTTGGCTATGCTACAGCAGCTAAGAGCCCTCATAAGGCACTTTCTGTTAATGAAGGGTAATCATCACACCACATGTTACAGCTGGCAGTGGAACTCAGGGGAAAAGGCTCTCTTTAGGATAAAATTACAAAACAATATACTTATACCTCTTGGATTTCTTTATGAATGGATGGATATTCAAGAGCAAGAGAGCAAGGGCGTGTGTGAGTTAAAAACAAAACAAATAATACAAAAACCCAAAGCATTTCCTGGGGTTCTACACGGCCACATGGGCTGCATCCTGTGCTCCGTGGGGTCCTGTCCTGGAGGGAGGTGGCCTCCTTGGCCGGGTGGCCTGGACTCAGAGCCACTGGGACTTTCCTAGAGGTGGCCGCAGTGCCCTCTGCTGGGGGCCCAGAGAAACAAGGCCACGCTTACCTGGACACGGCCAGAGCCGTCACCGCGGGGCTGGTCTTGCTGGGCTTGCCTGTCAAAGCAAGGCTGACATCCAGCTCTCGACTCAGGGCCAGGTTCTTCTCCCACTTGTGGCCTGTGAGGAGCATGTGAGAGAAGAATTAGAACACCAGATCGGCTTCGCACACACAGCCTGCATCTGCGCACAGCATGCATCTGCACACAGGGCCGGAAACATATACACACATATTTATATTTGTGGTCAGCAACTTGTTAAATTGAGGGGGGAAATATATTTAATCTTGGCCTGTGCTGTTGCAAAAAGGGCCGTCCCAATTTAATTTGCAGGCGGTGATAGTTACATGTGCTGACGTGCCGCGGTATCCATTGTGTACCAAATTGGATTTGTGTATTATTGCTTTCTAAATTGCATGCCTAGTTCAGCAAAATTGTTCATCAGTGTTTACTGGCTTTATGCTTAATAAGATGCCCCACAATACCTTGCTGCCAGGATGTAATGCGGCCCATAATTGCCTAGTAAAAATAAATTACATAAAGTCGGCATTATCAACTTATCTTAATCCTCTCACGCCACAACCAATAATTAAATGCTGAGAACGTTTTTTCAAAAAATATAACTCAATGATTGTTACTTCACTCATTTTAATGACTGCATTTGGGAACAGACAGTAATTCCTTCAATGTGAAGGGTGAGATGGAGAGACGCCAGCTGGGTACGTCCCTGTGAGGCTACTTCCTTGGACTCAGGGCAGGAGAGATGGTACAGCTCCCGCTGTCCTGGAATGATCACCCATGTGTGTAGGCAGGCCATGCACCAGGAAATGCTTGATGGGTCCAGGTGGGAGAAACTGCCTCAAAACACACCAGGCATTTGTACACTTGTATATCAGTCTAAAAAACAAGCTTCTCCCAATCACTCTTTCTGTGCCTGATTGAGTCCAAATCTTTGAGGCAATTCCTGAAATAAATTGTACTCTTCTGGGTTGGGCCTTGCTGCAAATGGCAAACAAATGAATTCCAAGCAGAAATTAGATTACATCTGCCCACAAATGCAGCATCCTTAATATCTTCAAAGATCTCCTTTCTTGCCCCTTAAGACATTTGAGGGATACAGTAATACACATGCCAAGAGGACGTGTGCAAATATCCACGTGTCATGCCCAATACAGGTCCCTTTCAGATAAAACAGTTTTGAGCAATGTAAGAACAACATGTTTTTTATTAAAGACCTCCAGCAGTTTAGGCTTGTAAATCTGCCCATATTTTAGATTTGTTAGCTAAAGTGATATTTTAAATATGTCTATGTCATCCTGTCACTTCATGTTCATCTTCCCTTAAACTATAAACACAGTCTTGGCAGTCAATCCAATGGGGCGGCAGTGACTCTGGGTCAGAACAGACACAGAAGAAGGATGTCGATCTGGGGCTCCCTGTCAGTCTAAGAACCCTTAAGTAAGTTTCCTAAGGCCATCAGCTTCTGTGTCTACAGAGAAAAATATCTCAAAAGTCTGCAAAAATGACAATAATGACCTGCATTTGGGGTAGATTCTTGTCTGTGGCTACTATTGTTCTGTCCTCAGTACTCGACTAGTTAGGATGCACGGGAAGTACCTCCATTTGACAGAAGACCAGAGAAGCTGCTGTGACAGAGTTGGGTCTAGAACCTTGTTTCCTGCTTTTTACCCTGCTTCTCATTCACTAGATCCCATGACCAATGAGTGCAACCTCACCACAACCATTGACGCTGGATAGGAACCTGCGAATCCACTGGCACTGCCAGAACCAACTGAATGGCTCTGAGGTGACTTTCATTCATCTGTCCATCCATCCATCATCCATCTATCCATCCATTCATCCATCTGTCCATCCATCCATCCACCCACCCACCCATCCATCCACCCACCCACCCATCCATCCACCCACCCACCTATCCAGCCAGCCCTCTTTCTCAGGCATCCGTTTAGCAACCATGGGCTTAGCTAATGCCTTTAGCTTACTGGGCCCCAATAGCTTCAAAAGTGGGCATTTGCATCCCAAACTAAAATGATGTGCAGCCTCATGCAGGTGTACCAGAAAATTGCTTCATAAGCAGGTTGGGGAATAAGAGCCTTTCCAGTTGGGAGCAGATATGGGAGGGAGTCTGGCCTCTGCTTTCCAAAGATGTGCCGGGTTCCTTAGAATGCACACACTTCCCTTATTTCACAATGAGCTAGGCTGTCTCCTTGTGGTGGTCTCCAAGAACCCTAGAGGAACAGGACCTGTGAACTGATGCAGTTCTTGATCTTTGTGACATTACTGCTCTGGCTCAGCTCAGATTGTCGACAAGGGTCCCCGGGTGTTGTTATCTTGAAGGAAGGGACCTCTAATATACAGCCTAGGACACAGTAGGGGCTGAGCAAATGTTTGTGTGTGCTTGCATGAAAAAGAATCCACAAATGGGTGACTAAATGAATCAAAGAGGTGTGGACTGTATTTCAGAAGGGACTAATTGCAAATGTCTACTCTTTTCAGAAGTCAGCCCTCAGAAATCTGGGAAATTCTCTCCTGTGGATGATCACAGGTTCTGGGATGCAGAGCAAACAGGGAGCTACCAGAAGCGCTCAGGATGATACAATTCTTACTTCATGAAAATATGTTTGATTGTGGGTTCCAATAAAGATGTTCCCATTCTGGCCAGAATCTTTTCTGAAGACTGAGCTGAGAGAGGAGTTTGGCTCTATTGGAGGAGGCGATGATGGTGGTGGGGACTGGACAGTTGTGGTAGATGTGACGCAGTGACAGCTTTGATGGGGAGGTTCGCGACTGTGTTCATTACGGAGGGGTTGGTGATGGTGGTTACATGGCAGTGTCTATGGTTAGGTTATTCTGAGGCAGTTGTGGCTGTGATGGCAGCAGATATGAGGATAGTCTGCTTCCTGAGTGACTTCGAGCAAGTTACTGAACCTCTTTGTGCCTCTGCAGGCTCTGCAGACCTGGGAGGAGCTGCAGCCCTTGGGCTGAGGTGGAGAGAGGGGAGGTGAGGAGGGCAGGGTAAAGCCAGGACAGACACATCCCCAGCAGGGCCGGTACCTCTTGGACTTGGAGGCTGAGTCAAGGTCTCCTCTCTTGTTGGCTGTCCAGGAACAGACATCTTCACCTCCTCAGTCCTCCAAACCTGTCCCAAAAGAGCAAATGTCATGGCCTGGGGAGATGATCCTGTCTGCAACCTCGGAGTGGTCTAGACCATTTCCTCACACCTAAGGAGCCCTTAGGGAAGGGATGAAGACATGGCCCCCCTTTCACTTCAGATGTCAGTGTATTATCAGGTAAAATGTTGTTTAGGCTTCAGCTTTCTCATGTGGAGGTTTGGCTAACCACAGTTGCAGCTTGAGTGAGTTTACCCCACCCATATCCCTGAGTGCCTCTCATCTCTTCATAGCCCTTCGCTTGTAGGGTTGTGACTCTGCAACCAGTTTATTCCCATTTTACTCAGCTGATGCCCTCTTGCCCATAACGCCACCACCTCTGGAGTCCCCCCTCACCCCTGGATGGCTGGGCACCCCCATCTTGTGTCTGGCCCTTGGTCCTAAGCCTGCTTGTGAGAGCCCTGAGGCTGACTCCCTCAAAACGGCTTCTCACTCACTGGATCTGGACTTTATGTCACCCAAGGGCAAGGAACAGCCTCCTCTCAAATGCTTTTGCGAGCCCACCCAAGGCCCAGCACAGCACTGGACCAGTACAAGAGCTTAGTGACCACAATGAATGGATGAGTGCTGGGTGCACAGAAGACCCCCAGTCATGCTTTGGGCAGGACCAGGAGAGAAATACACCTGCAGCTCGGCCACCCCAAGGTCCTTCGGCTGGCCTGCTGGTGTGGATCACACCCCACAAAGCCCAGGCCATCCCAGGATGGCCTGCTTTCTGCAGAGGCCATAGATGAGGCCCTGTGAGGGGACTGCCTCGGTGCCTCCTTAGCCTGCATGGATGGATGGATAGATGGGTGGATGGATGGATGGATGCTTGATGGATGGATGGCTGGATGGATGGATTCTTGATGGATGGATGGATGGATGAATGAATACATGGATGGATAGATGGATGGATGAGTGAATGGGTGGATAGAGAAATGGATGGGCAGATGGACGGGTAGATAAGTGGAGAGATAAATGGGTAGGTGGGTAGATAGATTAGTGGAAAGGCAGGTAAATTTGGGTTGAGCAGATGACATAAATTATCTACTTTCAGCATTGAGATATGATCTTTTGCATTTAACCTTTCAGCATTTATGTTGTAACAGTGCTTATTTTAGTGTGTGTCTGTGTGTGTTTGTGTGTAATACTATATATATATATATATAATTTTATTTATTTACATTTTTCCTGGAAAGAGCCTTGCCTTTCCCTTCATTTGCTGTAGATACCTGTTCTGGAATGGTCTCAAATGCAACCTACAGGGTTGGCCCCCTGGAGAAAGTTAGAAGAATGGAGATGAACACATTTCTTGTGCCATGTCCTCATTCTGCCCAAGACACACCTACCCGGACCATGCCGTCTTGACTCCCGGTGATGATGATCTGACTTGTGTCCCATGCTGGGCCCTCCATCAGGCAGCAGCAGGTTATGGCTCCTTCTGGGCCCCAGGCTGTGGTGATGCTGGCCAGGGGCTGTCCGTTGACATTCCATAGGGACAAGTGTGCTCCCGCACAGGAGACAATGGTGCCCTGTTCAGTGAGAGCTGCCATCACTCTAAGCTGGAGTCACTACCTGCCCATCAGCCACGTGCTCAGCTACCCAGTTGATACCTCCAAGTACCCTCAATCTGCCATGCTCTGAAGTCCCCCAAGGTACCCCAAGATTTCCTAAGGCACCACTTCTTTTCTAGCTGACTCACAGATCTGGTATGTTTTCACACAGTTGTAAATTCTTGGTTCTTTTCATACTGCAGTCTTGTGCTTGGATACTTCTTTCCTGGCAGAAGGCACCTGGCTCACCCTCCAGGCTCCTCCCACATCCCACTCCCCGGCCACACTGTGGCTGCCACAGAAGATCCAGCCTGAAGGGAAGCCCTGGCTTTGGACATAGCTTACACCTGGTTGGCCAGCCCTGTCCATGAAGAAGTTTTGGATGCCACCTGGTGGAGGGCAGGGTACAGAGGGTCCAACGACTGCATGGAGCTCATAAACTGTGCAATGTCCCTGGAGAGAAATTTCCCCATTGTGTTTCCTGATATGCTCACATTTAAGTCTTTACTCCTCAAGTGCTGCCTATTCTGTAGTGGCCATTGTCATTGAGGCCCTGGGGCCATCCCTTTGAGCCTTGCCTTAATCACAGAAGGGATGTAGGGAACTCAGTAACTCCCACATCCCCCTGGGCTGGGGTCCATTGTAGAATTTCCTGATGGTCTGTCTGAGGCCAGAGACCATGTCTGATACCTCTCTGCCCCACACCCAACAAACACAGATTGAAATCAATTGGCTGCAGGACAACTTGTCCTGGTTCCAGGTTTTTCTGGGGTCTAGGGACACAATTCCCAATGGGTTTTATATTCTCCCAGGTGAAGGCTTCACACCTTCTTCTAAACATCAGCCATCCATCCATTCACCCACCATCAGTCCATCATCCATTTCATCCATCGTTCCATCCACTACTCATCCCTTTATCTGTCCATCTATCCATCCATCCATCCAATCACTCATCTATCCACCCAACTATCTACCTGTTCATCCATCTACCCATGCATCCGCTCATCCATCCACTGATCCATCCATCCATCCATCCATCCATCCATCCATCCATCCATCTATCCATCCAATCACTCATCTATCCACCCAACTATCTATCTGTCCATCCATCTACCCATGCATCCACTCATCCATCCACTGATCCATCCAACCATCCATCCATCCATCCATCCATCCACACTCCATCTACTCATCTAACATTGAATCCAGTTTTGAATTCGAACCTACCTGGAGCACTACTTTCAGCACAAATTGGAACCAGAAAACTCCTGTATCACCCCCCACTCCTCTTTAGATCCCTCCACTCACTTTATTCATGCCCTGGGCCCCTTAGGTTTTCTGTGAGCAGATGCAGAAACCTCTGCATCCTCAGCAAACCCCATATCCCATGACAGGGTTTCAGTCTGGAAGAAATTTCACGCTGATAAATCGATCTCCCTCATCTTTGTTACTTAATATATGGAAGGACAGGCAGAGAAGCTTGCACTGCCGTGAAGACAAAAAACCTGCCAAGTCAACACTGATTTGCAGGTAAGGGGCTAAATGAGCCAGCCACATCCAGCAGAACCTTCACTAAAAGCCAGACTTTCTGTTGCAGCCCCCTGGTGCCTGCAGCAAAGCAGACACCTCCCACTGCCCCCACCACCAGAGGGAGGAAAGTAAAGAAGCAGAAATCAAAGCTAGACCCAGTGCTGCATGTGAGATCTAGTGACTGTTCCACACCCTTGGGGCCTTCCCAGCATTCTAGGGTGGCCAGAGTCTCTGGGCTTTCTCCTGGGTGTTGTCCCCCATGCTACTGTGAAGGCAAAGATATGGACAATGAGAAATGGGAGTCTCACTGAGATGTCACTGATGCTGACGGCCGAGATGCCCTCCCGATGGGCAGGCAGGCGGGTCACGTGGGTGAGGTGGTCCAGGTCCCACAGGATGCAGGTGCAGTCCTGGGAGCCGCTCACCAGGATGCTGAAGGTGACCGATGCTGCCAGGCATGTGACAGCCTGTGTGTGTCCATACAAGGCCTGGGAGCAGAGACCCACAGGTTAGGAGAGTGGCCCTCAATCCAGCTACTTGGAGGGATTCTTCACCCTCCCTTTTATAGCTGGGCCCTGGATGAGGAAACAGAGATTCTGAGTGAGTCAGTGATTCCCAAATCTCTTGTCTGTGTGGCTGAGAGGGTGTGCATGTGCGTGTCCATGACTAGCCTCTTCGTTTCATTCATCTCCAGGGGTGGAGGCTCTGCTGGGGAGAATCAACCATTTTTTTACTTATAACCTAACCAGAGACTAGCCGCACCGGGAGGCTTTGCGCTGCCCTGTATCTGTCTTGAACCTGGGAGCAGTTCATGTCAAAATTTTTTATTCATTTGTTTTTGAGATGGAGTCTTGCTGTGTCACTCAGGCTGGAGTGAGTGGCATGATCTCAGCTCACTGCAACCTCTGTCTCCCGGGTTCAAGTGATTATTTTGCCTCAGCCTCCAAAGTAACTGGGATTACAGGGCACCTGACACGATGCCTGGGTAATGTTTTGTATTTTTAGCAGAGATGGCTGTTTCACCAAGTTAGCCAGGCTGGTCTTGAGCTCCTGACCTCAAGCATTCCACCTGCCTTGGCCTCCCAAAGTGCTGGGATTACAGGTGTGAGCCATTGCACCTGGCCAGTTCATGTCACTGTTAACACACAAAGCACCGTTGGTAAACTATGGTGCCCACACCAGCAGGCTCAGTAGCAGCAGGTAGCCTGTTAGAATTCAAATTCTTGGGTTCTACCCCATCTTCTGAATCAGAAACGCTGGGGGTGGGACCCCAAAGCCTGAATTTTCACAAGCCCTCAGAGGATTCTCACATGTGCCCAACTTTGAGAGCCATCTCAGTAAGGGAACTTTAGAGGCATGTGCACTCTTTTTTTTTTTTTGAAACGGAGTTTTGCTCTTGTTCCGCAGGCTGGAGTGCAATGGCGCGATCTCGGCTCACCGCAACCTCCGCCTCCTGGGTTAATGCAATTCTCCTGCCTCAGCCTCCTCAGTAGCTGGGATTACAGGCATGCGCCACCATGCCCAGCTAATTTTTGTATTTTTAGTAGAGACGGGGTTTCACCATGTTGACCAGGATGGTCTCGATCTCTTGACCTCGTGATCCACCCGCCTCGGCCTCCCAAAGTGCTGGGATTACAGGCCTGAGCCACCGCGCCCGGCCGACATGTGCACTCTTGAACTAAACTGGGAAGAAGAAAAGGGAGGCCACATAGTCATCAAAAAGATGGATCTTTTCAAGTCTGAGAGGTCTGAATTCATAGTCACTGGGAGACTTACACCTCCTTGGTCTTGGCCCTCAGGTTTGGCTTGTGTGGGGCCTGGCCTGACTCACGGATGGCTGTGTGTTCAGATCTGGCTGAAGGGCTTGTTCTCTTTGGACACTTTCCCAAGGGACTGAAGTGGCCCACCATGCATGCTGGTATCCCCTGGCCAACTGCTGCAGGCAATGGTGTGGATTCCATCACCAGTACCCCAGAGGCTGCAGGTACCAGAGGCCCTGATCTGAGGTACTCTGTGCTCACATGTGCCTGCCATCCCTTGGACTCAGCTGGAGGGGCATGGAGGTGGCATGCTGAAGCATAATTGACCTGGCTCACCAAGTGGTAAGCCTCCACCCTCAGGACAGAGACCATCGTGCACTCATTTGGATCAATGAGGCTAAGCATCGTTTTTCAAAGCTGTCACTTTGCCTGGTCAGAGCAATGAAAGGTTCAGCCACAGGCTCCCATTTGTTCTCCATGAATCCTAACGTGATGCCAACCAGATGGTGCTGGCAAGTTTTTGGTATGATCCACAGAAGATTTAGGTTATCCTAGGAAAATGGAAACTGCCTAAGTGAACAGGGGAAAGCAGAGGAGTTGACAGGAACCTTCTGAATCTCTTCCCAGAATGAAATAAGTCTGTTCCTAATGAAATGACTCTGTTCTGACCACAGGGGACACAGCAATGCCAAAGAGCACAGAGAAGGGACCCAGGCACAATGCTCAGGATGCAGAGAGGAGCTCTAAGCTCCAGCACCTGCAGGTGCTGCTTATGGGTGGAACCGAGTCTGCCTGCTCTTCTCAGGAAACAGCTTGTGTGCCTGGCACTGCCCACTTAGGTCAGGCTGGCTGCCTTCCAACCAGCCTGGAAACTCCTGCATCACGAGGCATTCAGCACCCACCAACTGCAAGAGCCAGAGAAATCAAGGAAGGAGATAGCAGCTTCAAATGTGTGCTCAAGGGGTGGGAGGGTTGTTTTCTCGGAATAATACTTCTCTGAAAGGCCATTTAAAATAACTTCATTATATTACCTTATACCTAACTACAACAGCAAAAAATGACAGCAAAAAGAAAACCCCTGAAAATAATTCCTCATGCAGGTTACATTGCCATGAGATGGGTGCTCTTGATTGCTGGTGGTACCGTAAAGTCAGAACTAATTTGGAATGCACCATGTCACTGCTCATAATTCTCCTCAAAATTTATCATAAGAAAACAATCAGAAGCGAACAGCAATCTAAATGTTTTCTGCAGCACTATTTAACATAGTTAAAACTTGGAAACAACTTAATTGTCTAGTTTTAGAAGAAATGGTTTATTAAACTCTAGTGCACTGATATGACAAAACAATCGAAATGTAATTTTATGGAAATGAAATGATATGGAATGACTGAAATGCAAATTATAGAGACTGTAGAAAAATGGAAACAATTGGATAAGCTGGGTGAAAGTAGAATAAAAAGATCTACACAATGATCAGAAAGATAGAAATATGTTTATCTAGGATAAGAGTATGCAAAAATGAAAACTTATATAGGGATCGTAGAGAATAGTTTGTCTTTGAAGTGGATTTAAAATTTCTCTTTAATGTTGCAGTATCTTTAAAAACAAAATAATTTTTGAACAGCCTATGAAGCTCTGCAGTGATGACTTTCCTGCCCACAGGTAAGGGATGGACCCCTTCATTGGGCAGCCATGGGTTTGGGGAACCCTCAAGGCTACATTGGCCTTTACAGGTAAGTGATAAAGTGTTTTATTTTTAGAAAATAAAAGCATGTGGGAGTCCCATCTCTTTTCCTGTGAAGTAGGAGAGGATGATAAATTACGTTTTTATGGGGTCGATACAAGGGTGTTTCCATGCATTGTCACTGTTAAATGGGAGCTTGGAGGGTGGTGGAAAAATTACTTCACCAGTACCCCAAGGCCAGCCCCAGGGTCAGGTGGAATTGTGTGCATTCCCCAGGGCAAGCTGTAAGTGGGTACTGGGGATACCGGGGGAAGGGCACCCCAGTCTTTCATTTCCAGTCCCTTCACTGAGAGAGAATCATACCCAGCCCACCGGCAACAGCAGCTGGTGAAGGTCACCTGCCTCTCCGTGGGTGCACTGCCTCTGTAGACGCATCAACCCCTCTCACACTGCCCTATCCGTTCCTTCACCTCATATTTGCTCGGTACCCACCCTGAGCCCTCCATGCCCTGGGTGGCACCAGGAGACAAGGACAAACTCTAGGGAGACAGAAGTGGCTTGAAAGTTATCCAGAGAAATACAGGATCTGTTCCAGTGAAACACGTTCGCTTTAGTAAATTTGGTCAGTGGTGATTTTGTACATCTTATTTTTGTTTCTGTTACTTTAGGGCTCTGTGGCTAAGTAAGAACAGACACAGAATTGAATTGTATTTTACAGTTGGAAGTGTCCCCTAGTGATATTCTAGGGTGAGTTCCAGAGTATGCAGGGAGAGTGCATGGGGGTTAGAGTTAGACAAACCTAGATTCAGATGCAAGCTGCCCTGAGCCTCAGTTTCCTTGTCTGAAAGTGGGAATAATAGCTCCCTCTTCATGGGAAAAAATTAGCACACAGAAGGGCCTTGGAGCATTTGGAATGTGAAGCAACCCTGGAGCGCCACTGTGATTAGCATTCCCTGTGAGAACTGGTGGTGCATGTCTTCAGCCTCCTGGGTCATGGCTCCCTCCCACCTCAGCCACTTCCTTCTGAAAGTCGTTCATTTGACCTTGGATACACCACTTAAACTTCTTTGCATCTCGTTTTTCCTTCACCAATAAGGTGATCATGGCACCTATGTTACAGGGCTGTCAAAAAGCTAAAATGAGGCAATCCATGTAAAAATGCTTGGCATAAAGGCCAACTTGTGGCAGAAGGCCTCCAAAATATTATCTGATGTAAGGAAACTGATTTCACCAGACCTCATGTCCATGAAGTGGCTGTGTGTGCCCTGGCATCTCTTGCTAAGGCGTGGGCCTCTGTGGAGGCACCTGCCCTGTGTACCTGTCAAATCCACCTTGGGAATAAAAGGATACCCCTGAATGACACTGAGCTGTGGGCTACCCTCTGCACCCCACTTCACTCATTTCTGGCTTCTGAGGGTGGCAGGGCCCTCAGTGAGCAGAGTTAGGTTATATTCCAGCACAATACCTGCTCAGATGCCATGCCAGCCAGAGGTGCGGTCCCCATCTGAGGTACTGTCACCACCTGAGGACTGCACCTGCCTGAGCTGCGTACCTGCTGGAGGCGCAAGCCCCTTGGGCGGCCTTTGGTCATGCTGAGCTCCCACACACACACCACAGTGCTGGTCCCAGAGGTGACAATTGTTGTTGGGGAAGGGCACACAGCACACAGACAGCGCCCCCAGGCAGCCAGGTTCTCGAATGTCATCAGGATCTGTAGGAGATAAGGGGGATGAGACAGCAGGTACAGGAGCCTGGGACAGAGTCACAGGGGAATGTGGGCTAGTCTGGGTGCCTTGGGAATTGGGGACATGCCGTGTGTTCAGGAGTCAGGCCCTGATGACAAAATCCAGACCATCCCAGGTCCCCAAGCAGGAGCTTCTCCTCTAGCAGGTAGGAAGAGACAAGTGAGGGATGCTGGGAAGACCCCACGAGCACCAGCAGGGGGTGGCTCAGTTTGGGGGTCAGGAGGGAGGACATGGGGCTGAGTTCCATGGCTGCCTCAAGAAGTTGCTGGGGCAAGGCCAAGGAGGGGATTGGGGAGCTGGGAGAGTCGAGAATTCACTGGAAGTGATGGGATTAGGGGAGGGAGCTAGAGTAGGAATGGGGCCTGGAAAGGAGGGCAGGGGCCACATCAAAAAGGCGGAGGTGACTACATGGCCTACACTGGTGCTGGGAGGACCAGTAGGAAAACAGCTTGCTTCTGCAGTTGAGTCTGAATGATGACTGGAACCAGAGGAGCCCCCAGGACTTCCATCCCACACTCAGTGCCAGTGTAGGTGAACTCAATTTAGTCACATGTCCAGCTAGCCTCTGCTCTGGAGGTGACAGTGTGTACTGCCAACTTGTAAGCTCAGCTCCTTGGAAGGAGGGTTTGAGGCCTGGCCCAATGAGGGCTTTTGCACAGTCACCAAGTCCTCTCCCTCCCAGGCTGGCAGCACACCTTGTAGGGAAAGTGGGTGAGGTTGTTTGGACTCGCTGATCTCGGGACCATCTCTGCCTCCAGCTGGAGGAAAGCCGAGGTCCCGAGGCCGCCCCTGCTCCCTGCAGTTGGCTCACCTTGTCAGAGCCGTAGCTCCCCAGGCAGCAGCTAAAGTCATCGAAGCCCCAGCTGAAGGTCCTGTTCCAGAGAGGAGGCAGCAGCACTTTGTTCCTCTCTACAGCCAGAATGGTCTTCTCGGTAGAGACAATGTGGCCAATGGCCCCTTTGGGGGACTCTGAGCCTAGAGAAAAGAGGTACATATCTACCCCCCAGTTAGTATGGTGAACTCATGCGTGGAAGGACAGCACCCACTATAGCTGGGCCCCGGCAGGCATGACAGGCAGACACACTGGACGCAAGCTTATGCACAGAAGGACAGCACCCACTGCAGCCAGGCTCCAGGCAGACGTGACAGGCAGACACACTTCCCGTCCTTCCTCAGCTCCACTCCGGGAGCCACCCCCTGCCCCAGCTGGAATATGGCTCAGAGCACAGGATTTGGAGCTGTCCAGACCTCATTCTAAGCCTGGTTATCCTGGTCAAGTCATTCCATCTCTTCAGACCCCAGCCTCTTCCCACAGAGTAGAGACAACCATGCCCCTTTCAGTGTGTCCGCTGGCACAGAGCTTGGTGCAGCTTGTCAGCTCAAAACACTGAGGCTGGCCTAGTTTCCGAGACCACGCACATCACACCCACCACGTAGGGGCCTTTCCTACTTCCTGGTGGGGGGCACCCCCTTCCTTGCCCTGTGCTGGGTGAAGTGGGAAAACTACCCTCTTCCTGAGCCTACCACCCAGGAGGAAGAGAGGGAGCAGGATTCCGGGAGGCTCCAGGATAAGACTGTGGGATGTCTCTTCCTGTACGGAGGGACTGAGGCATCGATGGCCCTTACCCTCTGGGGCTGCTCAGAGGAAAAGGAGAGAGTGAAGCCAGGCCTCTTAAAGCAAGGCCCAGTGCATGCTGGGAGTGGCACCAACATCTGCCAGGACTCCTGTCTCAGTGCTGGCTTGGTGCCTGCCTGTGTGACAGACACCACTCCATGGCACTGTCACAGCCTGAGGGCAGGGCCATTGTCTTCCACATCTTACACACGGGGAAACTAAGCCTTAGGAAGGCCCTCCAGGACCCGTGGCTGATAAGGTCTGCCTCAGTCTCCTGGAGCCCACATGGGAGATTTGCGCCCCCTTGTTACTGTTGATGTGGTTTGCACTGCGTGCCCTTCTCCGTGAGGGCAAGGGCTGTGCCTGACTGCCCAGGGACTTCAATCTAGCAGCAGATCCCCAGTCCTGGGGCAAATGGAGGCATGGTCCCCAGAGCCAAGAGCAGCAGGCACCTTATCTACCAGGGTGGAGTGTGCCAAGGACACTGTGCTTGGACTTCAAGGATAAAAAAGGTCACCACTAAACCCCCGTAAACCTACCCTTATGCTTCTTGGGTCCTGCATGTTGTTCAATGTAGTGGGATTTCCCCAAGGCAGTGCATGTCCTCAGACGGCACAGGCACCCGACTTCATACATACATGGCCTTAGGCACCCAGCCTCACCCTCTCTTCTGCTTCCATCTGGGCGATCCTCCCTCCTGGGCTGGGTGGGACCACCCCCACGCCAGTCAACTTCTGCTTCTATAGAGCCTCTCTGAGCCTTGGCAGCAGAAGAGGAAGCCACTGAACTTTGGTCAGAAGAGATGGACTAATAATCACCACTATGTGCTGGGCATGAAGGTGGCCCATCTCACTGAGCTTCTGCTGACTGGCCACGCTGAAGAGCCCCTGGTTCCCAGAACTGTCTCTCAGTCATGGGGCCGGAGTGACCATATTCCCTCCCTACATCACATGGCGCCCTTCATTGGCTCAACCTGTTTCTCATATTTTTCATCCTTCCCTCACAAACTCTCTGAAGGCTCATTTATCTAAGCATCAACACAATTCTTCAACCACATCCATCCAACCCTATTCCAATCGTCATGGGATCATGGAGGTTCAATGGCTTTCCCAAGGTCACATAGACAGGAAGCAGTAGGGCCGGCATTCACTCCTGTGCCATCTGCCCCAGAGCCCCAGATAACATGTTCTTAGCTACTGGCTGCCTGCCTATCCTGCCCTGCTTAGGAGGTCCAGTGGCCCAGGCACAGAGACTGTAACTTTCCTTGGGAGACTCGGGACTCTCCACTGGTCTCTTGAGGAGAAGAAGTGTATGTGTGTACGTGTGTGTGTGCGCATGTGTGTGTATGTGTGCATGCATAAAAGAGAGGAAGAGGAAGAGAGATGTGTGTGTGCCTGAAATAGGAGTGTGTGTGTTTGTGAGAGTGAGAGACATGAGCCTTCAGAAGTCAGGGTCGAACAGAGAGAGAGAGAGAGGTGAGTCTTCAGAAGTCAGGGTGTACTAGAGGGGCTTCTAGACACTTCCTACAGATAATGCCCCCCTAGAATATGGCTGATTGGAGATGCAGCCATTCAAAGTCAGGCCCCAATACCTTGCCTAGATATGTGGCCCTGGACCTCCAGAGAAACCCAGACACTGAAGAGACAACTCTGGGACAGGACACCAAACAATGCATGGCCAGAGAATCACCTTTGACTGTGACCTGGGAGGGTCTCAATGACTGCAGGCTGTAGAAAAAGGGCTGTGGGTGGCCAGGAAGGCTCATGGGAGTGGAGACATCCTTTCCAGGCAGAGGCTTCCCTGCTGCAGTCCTTGCTGGGTGAGGTTTGGTAAAGAGCTGGAGAGACAGGGAACAGATACACGTGAGGGGAGACATGCCCAGAGGAGGGGTCGTCCCTGTGCACACCATAGTGTTACCCCCACTCTGGGAGCTGCCACAGCTGGGCTTGGTCCTGACAAAACGGAACATGAACAGAACCTCTCATCCAGCCCTCAGATGCTGCAGGTGAGGGACCTGGGGCTCAGAGAGGGACAGCTACTTTCTCAAGGTCATACAGATATCTCTTCTTTCCCAAGCTGCTTGGGAAAAGACTGGCCTCGTTGAAGAACCCCTGGTCCCCAGAAGAACTGTCTCAGTCAGGGGGCCAGAGTGATTCTCTTCCCTCCTAGATCACATGCTCTCTTCTTTGGCTCAACCTATTTCTCATATTTTTTATTCTTCCCTCATGAACTCCCCGCAGGCTCATTTATCTAAGCATCAACATAATTCTTCAACAGCTTCCATTCAAGTATTCCAAAGAACACAGGCAAATCTCATCAATGGCCTTTCTATTTCTCATTTTTCCCCCATCTCTGCCCCGATCTCTGCCTAATGCCAAATTTTCTGCATAACCAAGCCAAGCGCGGAGCATGAGCTATGCTGCCTGGCTGCGCCCTTGCTGCTGGACCAGGGCGTGCAGCTGCGCCAAATCCAGCTCTCTACCCTGCAGTCCGTCCCAGACTCTACTCCTGCTGGACTGCTCTTTCCAGCTAGCAGCGCATTCCAGCAAGTCATCCACTGGGCACACGCTGGAGGGAGAAGAGGTGGGAGCTGGCCTGGGCTGTAGACATGGGTAAAGTTGGGGCTCAGGTTTGATGGGCAGCTGGGGTGGGTGTGGGGTGTCTCAGAGAAACCTCAGCTCAGTTATAGACCTGGATCAAATGCTAACCTGTTTAGAAAAGCTGGGTGTTTGATCAATGCAGACAGAAATCAGAATGATGAGTTTTCAATGAGTGTTTAATAATGAACACTTCCTCGCTCAGGGTGACTGGGGATAGTGGACACAGCCCCTGTTAGGAGCAGCATAGGGCGTGAGTGCTGCAATTTTGTCTTCGGACTGGGACACGTGGGCATTCTCATTCTGATGGCTACTTTAGAAATACTTCTTAAAAGCTCATAGGACACATCGCTGAGTGAAGTCAGATTCTGAAGTTGTGTGTACTCCATGACTACACTGACAGGAAAAGATCTGTACTGTGGACACGGGCTGTCGGTACATGAAGCACATGGGCTGGATGGTGGTGGCTACTGCTTTGAATTATTTTCTTCCTTTGTATTATTATGTATCTTTTAAATTCAAGAAAAGAAACAATTTCTAGGCTAGCAGGCTTCTTTCCTAAAATTCTTTCTTTCCTACAAAGCCTCCCAGCAAACCCACATTGGATATACCATCCAATCTCCGAGTCACCCTCACACCATCCTTAGATTCCCTTTACCTGGGAGCTGAGCAAACCTCAGTATGTTATGTGAGACCAGAGAGAAAGATGTTAGTTTTGCACTAACTGCAAAAGGACCCCTCCCACCTCCAGTCCTCATGGTTGCACGTGGGAAGGCCGTTGCACAGGACGGTTCTGGAATTGGCTGGTTTTAGGCACCCATTTCCCAGCACGGCAGCTGACTGCCCAGGTTGTGACCCCAGTAGCAGGGCCATGTTTCTTATCCCACATAGCCATGTTCAGGAACAAAACATATCCACACAGAACCACAGTTTGAGGATTACCAAGGCTGGAATCAACTAAATAAGCACCTAACTTGTGCGTTCGTCAGTATGTCAACAGAATGCACAACCTCTTATTGCTAAGTGACTATCTTGACAGGAGACAGAGACAGCAGAGCAGAAGGCCCAGGTAAGACTTTGCAATTTCACCAGAGGCCCAGCAGGTAAAAGGCAGATACTCTCACACCAGTGACAATATGGTGCAAGCTTTACATTTACTTAGATAGGACCAGAGCTTCTACCTCTGTTCACTGCTAATAGTGTAATTCTAGGCAAGGTGTTTATTTACCCTCTCTGAGCCTCAGTTTCCTGGTCTATTAAAGGATACCCTATACCCAGAGCTTAAGAGATTTCAATGGCATAATCACACTAATAACTAACATTTGTTAAGTGCTAGTCATATTTCAGGCACTTTCAAACACTTGTTATGTCTTAACTTGCTGGATAAAACAACCCTGTAGTGTAGACATGTACACAAGTAATTAGTTACCACATATCTGTTATAGTGTCTAAAATCACACTAGCCACAGAAAAACACAGCTTTCACCAGTTTCACTAATGATTTCATCATCTGTATCAACATCAGGTAGTAACTGAGGATTAAGCCTGATATTGAAAGCACAGGAAGATGACGGGGGACCGTTTCACCTCTTCAGCCTTCTCCTTCACTCTTACCCCAGGAGAGAATGTCTTCACACTGCACACACTCTTTTGAGAAAGCAAGGCAAATGACAAGGCATGTTGTACCTGTTTGGGCACCTGTCCAAAGTTGCTGACAAACCCCAGGATGGTGCTCTTGATGAGGGGGTCAGCAATGCTGCCAAGGTCCATTCTGTCACCATAGAAGTAGGGGTGGAAGATATTAACAGCATCCACCGCGGCTGGCCCCTGCTGCTTGTACCCGAAAATAAGGTCTATCCAATGGTGGAGGTTGGTACTGACAAAGTCACTTTCCAGAGCCTGGAACAAAAACCCAAAGAGCATTAAAACCCAGGCCACTCATGGACTCATGCACCCTCCGCACAGTTTGGAAGGGGCACGTGCTTCAGGGTGCTGGCCCTGCACAGGGGAGATAATTGATGGGCCTCTGGGCAGTCTGAGCCAGCCACCTGAGGGCCACCTGAGTCCTGCCTCCAGCCAGCAGCAAACCAGATCTAACTGTTTCTACCACCCCAGCTCAACCACGTCATAAAACAACCATGATGTCCACAGTATCTGTGGGGTGAAGGCCTGAGAAAGACACATCTAAATGGAAGAGACCAGGCTGAAAATAAAGTCCTGGGGTCTTGCTGAGATATGACATATGAAACAGGGAGAGCTGGTTCTGACTAGAGAGTGTCAGGAGGCTGAGGCTAAGTGCAGTGATCGGGAGAGTATGCTCTGGAGCACAGGGGTGTGGGCGCTGCCATGTATACATTCCTTGACATCTCTGTTCCTCGGTTTCTTCATCTCTAAAATGGATAACAATTGTACCTTCTTAGCAAGTTCATGTGAGAATTAAGTTGTGTCCACGGCTGGCACACAGACAGCTCCAGGAGTTAGGTAATTACACTGAGCACATACGATGCCAGGCACCGGCTAGCAGTTTCACAGATGTTGTTTCCTCCCATAAATGCTGTCCTTTGTGAGTAGGTAATTAACCCACTTCTAGGGCAGGCTTGTGTGTGGTTTTTGATCCCAACCCTCCAGCCCCCAATTTTCATCCCGCAGAACCCCACAAGGAATATCCAGCCTCACTGAGCAGATCCCACTTCACTCAGGTATTGTGAAATTCTGGACATGTGTGTGGGCATCCTTCTAAATCATCCCTGGTACAGAAATGAAAGAATCTGCTTCTGAGGTACAGCTTAGCCCCCAGGAATGTGAACTTCCTTCACCGGGGCAGCTGTGTCCAGCTGGGGGCATGCAGCAGGCAAGGAGCATCTAACCCATGCACCCACAGACCTCAGGAACATTCTGTCCATGCTCAGGCTCACTGTCGCCAGATGGAAAGACAGGAGACATTCTCAACTCAAACACGGAGCCTGGGTCTGAGTTTACAACCTTTAAATGAGAAGTAAACCTCACCCCATTCAAGACCACAGCTCCCACTGGAAATCAGCAACACCTGCTCTTCATGAAAGGTGACATCCAACTGGAAACAGAGATTTTAGCTTAAGAGCCAAGCATGCTAGATCGTTCGTGCATACAGCCCAGATGGATGGCACTGGCTCAGATTGGGGGACCCAGGTTGGCAATAATTCTTGTCAGGTGTCACACATGAGCAAGAGGAAGTGTGTCCCAGTGTCCTGATGTCACAGTCTATCTGAGAGGTGGCACCTGCTTCTGCTGAATAGAGCCCAGAACCCCAAGGTGTTCATTTGGGATTGTCTGGGCTTCCCTTGTTGGTCCTCTGCGAGGACATGTAGCCCTACACACCTGGACCTGGAGAAGCCAGGTCACCTGTGCTAAGTTAGCTTTCCTGAGGTCTATGATTAAAGTGGCTTTGGGGTCAAGAAGGCCACATTTGAGTCATGTCATATGAGGGGTAATGAAAGGTATGGCTCTCCCAAGCCTACCACCTGGCTTGCAGCATACCTCATGGCCTTTTGGAGATGTTTGCATGAAAGCATTTGTTGGTGGTTGCCACAGAACCACTAAAGGCATAGTCAGGTGAGGGAAGATCATAGGCCAGGACAGCTGACCCTTCTGCTGGCCCTTCTTCCTACTTCTTGTTAACCAACACATATCCCATGTCCTCAAGCTCTTCCCAAACATTCCTCCGCTTCCTTTCCTTAGATGAAGCCTGGCTTTTACCGGGGCAGCCAGTTCCCCTGCAGCAAGTTCAAGTGGTGGCTACTTGCTGGGCACAACCCATGTGTCTGGGGCCGGGACATGAGGCCCGTGTCGCCTCAGTCCTTATTGCCACCTCCAGAGTATTGCTCCTCTGCCCTCTTGAAAAAAAGCACAAAACATCTGCTCCTCTGTGTTGCATGAGATCCAGCTCTATCCATTCCTCATCCCCACTGCTGTCTTCCAACAACTTCTCTCTGTTCTCCTCATTCATCAAAGGTGGTGATTCCTGGCCATGCCTTCCCTTCTTCTCTAAGATCTGCCATCATCCTCAGTGATTGCAATCTCTGGCCTCTCGGTTCCTCAAGCTCCAAATCTCCAAAGACTTTTGCCTCCATTCCAACTAAAGTCACCACTCCCATAGCCACACCTTACGTTAACCATGTTAACTTAAGTATTCATACCTGCCTCATTTTCTAAAGCACTCATTCAAACGTCTACTTGGCGAAAGCCACACCCTCACCTTGCTGGGTGTTTAAGTACTTCCTAAGACTCTTCCTCTACCTTGTCACAACTCCCAGTCCCCTTGTCCCTTTTCTTCTTTACAGTCTCTCAGCACTCACCTGTCTTTTGCTACATCTTTATCCAGCTGAGATGTAGAGGTCCATCATTCCAGTAACTCTCTGCTCAACTGAATAATGTGCAACTCTATCTTTTATCAGACTAAGGCTACTGCTGCCTGCAGGTTACATTCATCTCTGGCCCGAGTACTCAAGACAGTGGGCTCTGGGAGGGATGATTCCATCACTGAGTTTCCAGAGGCAAGAATAAAACAAGAAGAACTTTCTCTTCACAGAAAAGGACAGGAGAAGGCATAAGTTTGTTGTCACTAGTCAGACCTGCCACAGGTTATTTTTACTTTTTAGGTGTAATTTACATACAATAAAACTTGCTGTTTTAAAATGCGCAGTTCAAAGTGTTCTGATAAATTGATGCAGTCACGTGACCATCACCACAGTCAAGACATAGAACATTTCCCTCAAAATGTCCCCCTGCGTGTTCCTTGGGGGTCACATTCCTACTTCAGACCTTAAGAACCACTAATTTGTTTTCTGTCCTTATCATTTGCCTCTAAATGTCACATTTCATGTCTGTATATAAAATCCCATGGTATGTAGCTTTGGGTTATAGCTTCTTTCATGTAGGATAATGTATTAAAACTCATGTTGTTCTGTGTAAACGGATTCAGTGAATCTGCTCCTTTTCACTGCTGAGTAGTATTCTGTTGTGTGTGTGTGCGTGGACATATCATTTGTTTAGCCATTCACCAGCTGACATTTGAATTTTGTTTTTGACTAGTTTGAATAAACCTGGTGAAGATTCATGCACAAGTTTTTGTGTGGACATGCTTTCAGTTTTCTTGAGTAAATATCTACAAGTGAAACTGCTAGGTGATATGGCAAATGCATCTTCACATTTATAAACAAATTGCCAAGTTTTTGTACAAAGTGGTTGTACCATTTTGCTTTTCCTGCCATCGATGTCTCAGGCATTCCAGTTGCTCCACATTTTTGTCAATTATTGGTTTCACTGGTCTTTTAAATTTAGGCCACTCTTGTGGGTGTGTTGTAGCATCTCATCTCATGATGCTTTTAATTTATTTCTCCCTGGTGACCAGTGATGTTGAACATCATTCATGTGCTTAAACAAACCCAGAAATTTCATTCAGCATGTGTCCTAAAATGACCTCTGGTCTCTACCCGTTTCCAGTTTATTGGGTAATAAGCCAAGTTCTCACCAGTCCTGGAAAATCTTTGGCCAGTGACAGCCCCTCAGAGGCTCCAAACCCTCTCTGAACTATACTGAGCAGTGCGGCCCAGGTTATGGACATGCTCGTAGGGTTGACTGACGACACCGACCTGCCCTCCAGGGCACTAATCTCACTTCCTCTAGTGAAACCCTCACCAAGCTGGCATCAGGGCAGGGTCTAATGGAGCTCTTGAGACAGTCCAGAGCCCAAGCCTTTCCTTGCCAATCCAAGACGTAGACCCCACCCCATTTCCGGGTTTTCCAGACATAAGCCTCACAGTGCTGGTCACTGGCCCTCGACTTGGAGAGAAAGCCTTAGTGGCACTTGAGGGGATGCTAAAGTCCCCAGCAGGATACCAGAGGTCCTGGCCTGACTCACCTGTCTGTGCAGGCTGATGAATTTCTGAGGGTCCCCATCAGCCCAGGGAGGGAGTTGCACGTCTCCTAGTGCAGTCCCGTCCTGCATGCACCCTGCATGGGATGAGAAGTAGCAGAGATTTTGGTAACTGGGAACTCAGACCAGGCTAGGAACCAAAGATATAAAATACATGCTGTGCAGGACTGCTGATTTTGTGTAGGTCAGAATGTGAGTTATGTCCTCTGTGGACCACATTGCTTTCAACCTTCTCTGCCTGAAAGGATCCCTCAACTTGGCCTCTAGACCCTGCCTCCTTCAGGAGGCCCTCCTTGCTTCCCAGGAAGTGCCAGTGCCAGTGCTTGCTTTGTAAGTTACCCGAAATGAATTCGGCGTGTCATTGTGGTACCTCTGCCTCCCCACCCTTCCTTCTGGGTGCTTTTTACACGGCATTAAACAATCAGGACATACAGTGATCGCAATGCAAGCTGGCACTTTCTCAGCATCTGACTCTATGCCAGGAGCAAGGCTAGCCCTTGGGGACATATCACCTCATTGAATCTTCATTCTAACTCGATAATTCATGCATTTTTCTCTCTGTTTTTAAGGTGAGGACAGCAAGATTTTAGACAGAGATTCTCCAGACAGTAGATAAAGGAGGCTGGACTCGACCCAAGTCTCCCTCCTCCCCATTAGCTACCCAACCTTGCACAAGTCACTTCTTTAAGATTCATTTTCCACCTGTAAAAATCAAGGTGATGACAGGAATGATATCATAGGGCTGGTATATGGATTAAAGGAGAAAATACACTCCACATGCTTAGAACGATGCCAGGCGTATGATGGCTGCTCCATAAACATGAGCTACAGTCTTGCCTGACCCCTCCAGAGCCTGCAAGGAGCTTCTGGAGTAGAAGCTCCCCTGCTCTCTCTGGGCTGCAGAGCTGCCTGACCTGGCCCTTCTCATTACTCATCTCAGCTCACCTGCCACCTCCTCAACAGGTTCTTCCTGAGGACCAGAGAAACCCAGGTCTTGCTGAGTCATCCTCAAACCATTTTCCTACCTATTTTCCTCATAGGACTTCTCAGCATCCAGCAATGTTTCACTTACAATATAGATATTGTCTATATTTTCTGTTCCCTGTTTCCTATCCTCACTCAGAATGTAAATATATTCAGGGTATGCCATCCCAGGAGACCCATCCAAATTCCCAGTGCTTAAAAAAGGTCCCTGTATACAGTGGGTGCTCAATAACCACTTATTCTCCTGGCTTCCCTGAGGACATCTGCTCTTTTGGCCTCCATTCCTGGTAGGAGCTGTCATTTCTGCAGCTGAGCACATCATGCCTCCTGCAGAAGAGCTGGTTTCATTTCCCAGACAGAGTGGGTGCTCTGGCCAGTGCTCTAACCCCAGGCTGGCCACCCACCTCCTCCTGGCTGCCACCCTCCCTGAGTAACTCCTGCTGTGGGACTCCTCACTCTTTGTGGGATCCACCCTTTGTTCAGTTCTCATCCCTGACTCATGTGAGGTGACTGATGATTTGAACACTACCAAGGTCCCCAGGTTCCACAGATCAGACTCACGGGGCCTGGCTCACCATCTGGCCTGCTCTACAGGGATGTGGGCTGCATATCTGGGGCTGAAATCCCCTGCATAAGGTTTTTCAGAGGCCAATCTCCCCTGTTCTCCCCCTGGGGCTGCATCTGGCCTGGCTCAGGCACATACCCTTCTGTGCTGTCTGGAGGCAGAAGGAGAACACTGAGGAAGGGGGCTCTAGGGCCTGAGGTATGCATTGGTGATGGCTCATCGTGTTCTCTGCAGAAGATGATTCCCAGCCAGGCCAGCACCCACAGCTGCCCACACCATACCCAGGCTGTGACCACACATACCCTCTGCAAATAGCCCTGACTCAGCCTTGCAACTGTTCTCAGTGGAGGCTCTGAGACATACGCCCAGTCCTCAGGGGACCTGCCTACCGGGGCCTCCTGCATTGTGTGTTCTACTTCTACAGCAGCAAGAAGCCCTGCTGCATCCTGGACTGGGGCCTGCAGTTCCTGAATGAGAGGGAGCTGCCATAAGTGTCCAGCCAGCTGCCCTGGGATTCCACCCAGCAGCCTACCCCAGGAGACCTAGCATCTCTGGGTCCTGCCCTTGGAGTCCACATGAATCCACTTGTGGGACATGGAAGAAATGGAGCTGGTGGGGATGGCAGGAACTTGTCCAAGGTCTTGAGGCAGCAGGGCAGTGCCAGACCTGGGCTACTCACAAGGGCCCCTGTTCCACCCACTGCCTCACTGCTGGTGGAGGCCTGGGACCCTCAGAGGAAAGGTCATGGTCGGGGCGGTATATCAGTGCCGTCCTGGCAGCCTGGGGCCAGCACCCTTCTTCAGCAACCACCTTTCCTTCTGAGCGCTGTTGCCAGTGGAGACCTCACCTCAAGTGCATGGGTCCTGGGGTGGACCTAGCAAAGGTCCAAATGATGTTGGTCACCACTCAGGGGCTGCGGGAAAGAGCACCGCACAACCCCACTCACCCGGCCTCACCCAGGCCTCCACTCACCGAACTCCATCCCATTGCAGTTGGTTAAGAACTCGGGTAGGTAGAAGAACTCTGGGGTCAGCTCCCTGACGTCACTCATGTTCTCTCTGGAAGCCGACTCCCACGTGCTCTTCACACTGTGGAACATTCTGTCTGCCACGTCGAAGCTTCCGCCCTGGGAGAAATGGAACCGACATGCACAGCTGCACTCACTGCGCCCTCCTGCTGGCCAGGCTCCATCCATTCTGCCTTGGAGGCACCGGTTCCACTGTTAGCACTTCTCATTCACCTTCCCCACACCCATGTACTCATCAGCCCAGGTGTATGTGCTGTGGTCCTCCACCCACTGATTCCTTCATTACTCACTGGAACCTTGCTCCAGAGCTTTGAGGGAGAGTGCATGATCCATGGTAATCAACCCATGTTTCCCTGCCATGGACATCTGAGATCAGACCAGAGACAGGAAAACCACATCTGAGCATTTCTGAGATTGCAGAGGGCCAGCTCTGAATCAGACACTCAACACGAGGCAGTAAGAGTGCCAATGACTGCAACTCAGTTCCAGAGAGGCTCCCAGCCAAGTGCCACAGGCAGGAAATAAAGAATCAACCATAGGAGAAAGAAGTGGGTGAACATTCTATGTGGGAGGTCAGCAGAGGTTTCCTGGAGAGGTGCCCCTAGAAGTGAGTCTGGAAGGCTGCTGATGGGGATGATGGCAGGGTGTTCTGAGCAGAGGACAAGGCTTGGGCGAGCACCAGGGATGGGAGGAGAGCAAGAAGCAGAGGGAGGAGGGAGGTGGGAGGAGAGCTCACTAGTTTGCTGGTGACATCCAACACATAACACATGGCATTTGGTGGGGGAGAGAGGTAGGCAGGAAGGAGACTCTTGCACTAGGGTCTTGGCTTCGATGAGAGAGAAACGGTGTGAGAGTGGAGAGCTGGAGAAATTTCAGGGTTCAAAGGGCAGGGGGCTGGTCCACAAAGGACATGATGTCCACAGCTTCTGCCAGGGCCAGCCCTGGTCCCAAGGCCCATGGCCACAGGTGGCCTGGTACAGCCCCAGGCCTGGCTGTCGAGGTTGGGCCATGTAAGAATTCAGGCACATTTTTTCTTTAGATGCACTGATTCCTTCATCTGAATTGTCAAACTCTTCAGCTGATGCTACCCTTATTCATCATGTGGTCTTGGGGGTTGGGAGGAGGAAGAGAGGTGCCTCCCTCCACGTCCTGATTAGAAAAATGAAGGTGCTGGGGGCAGAGGGACTCCAGGAGAGAGTTTCTGAAATTGGGCCTTGGGTCTACATAAGTTTAGCAATTCAGAAGTTCACTTGTCCCATCAAGGCTGGGTCTTTGTATAACAAAAACTTGTCTTCCTTCTGCCATCGTCTGCAGAGTGCACATGTGGAACAAGGGGCAGAGCCCAGGATGGCAGTGCCCCCTCTGTGCCCATCACCCCCTTCCCTGCTCAGAGGGCTGAGGGTCTCCATCTGCATTTACCCAAGGAAGCCTTGAGGGGCGGCTGCAGGGGTAGATGGAGGTAGAGAAGGGCAGGGGCCTCCTCCTGGCATGTCTGGTTCATGCTCAGATGAGCTCTCCTAATCCTCACAGCAGCTGCATCAGGAAGGAATTAGTGTTTCCATTTTGCAGACCAGTAAACGGAGGCTCCTCAAAGTGCACTGATTTTCCCAAGGCAGTGAATGGCAGAACTGCAGCAAACCCATGGGTGCAACTCCACAGGGCACACTTTGCTCCTTGACAGATTCCTGAGGGAATTCCTGGATCTGGGACAAACTTGATCCATTGTGTGTGGGCCAAGGGGGGACTCAGCTCTATCTGAGAAAGGGGAACCTACCACATACCCAAGACGGCCAGACCTGGAGAGCTTGAAGGTCGCAGTCTGGCTGGTCTATTTACTGAGTCAGATTTGATCAGGTGAGATCTGTGGGTCATTCCCCACACAGGGCAGGGACACTGACTCAACCAAACACAGCGCATGGGCGGCTTTAAACATGTGGCTTTTCCCCAAGGTTGCTTTGCTCTCGGCTGAAATTAAGGAATGACGTCCACCATCAAATTTAAATCGAAATGAAAATAAAATGGGGGTGGGGTGTTGAAATAAATCTTCACCTAATGAGTCACTCATTGAAATGTATTAGGAGCCCTGTGTATTTAATCTGCAGCCGGAGCCTTGCATCTGCAGGAGATTGATGCCTTCTCCTAGCCCCGTTTCCCTTTTGCAGCTTTCATGAGTGCTGATGGTAGTCTCCTGAGAAACAATATGATTTGGTAATAAAAAGATTACCTGTATTAAATAAAAATAATATATACATACGAAATATTGTTAGTGCTACAAATCTGGTTAAAGATATTACCACAAAGAAAAATGTTATTTTTTTCACAGCTGTCTAATGCATTTTAGCAAAAGTAATATCTTTAAAACTTAAGCCTGTATTATTTATAAAGGAAGCAATAACTGATTTTCCTATTTCCTATATTAATAAATGTATTTGCATACATTTGTTTCAAAATTAATGGGTTTTCTCACTTCTGCAATACAAAAGCAAACACCGAATTCCCTAGAAGAAAAAGTGGAGTTGCTTTGTTACTTGTATTGTAAGTCTGTGGGTTGATGTAAACTCTGGTGGCTGCCAGTGAGGAGTTCCAGCTAGGACTGAATTCTCAGAAAGAATGGGAGGAAAAAAGAAAGAAAAGGGAAAAACGGAGCAAGAAGGTGCAAGGCAGGGAGTTCCAGTTAAGGTTTACAGAGTGCCTATCTAAGTAAAGTCCAGACCCAAATGAAAGAAAGCAGCACAATGAAGTCTAGAACTTGGAAGGGAACGAAGTGATCAAAGAGAATTTCTGAACCAAGAGCTACTCTGGAATCTGTTCTGCAACAAATCCTGCCTGTATCCCAGTGAACTGTAAAGAATAATAGCAGGGTTATTATTGCCAACAAAAGAACAACTTCTTATTGGCAGAAGGCTTTCCCATGTAACATTTGGGCCAGAAGACAAAGGAGCCAGCCAAGCCTAGAGGGTTCTGAAGCAAAAGGCTACGGTTGTTGGATTTTGTGCTCAGTTAAGACGTCGCTCACATGTAAAGATGCAGGAACATTTTGAATACTGAAGAGCTCAGAAACAATATAATCCTAGGTACCACTTCTCAATTAAAATCCTTCAGGAGGTGCTAAATATTACTAAGAGATGAAGCAAAATTGAAGGCAAAATAGTAGGAAAAGAAGTGGCTAGCAAGGACTATTGCTGGACTGACCCGAGTTAAAATCAGAGGACAGTCTATAATTATGGTATGATGGTGAAAGCTGGAAAGCCCGAAAAGAAATGTTCTATAGTAAAGGAAGTACTCCTTTCATGTAAGGACACAACGTCTATGTGCACCATTGTCTCTGGATGAGCATTTCAATCACTATTAGACATTCTTAAACCCCTCTCCAATGTGGTTTCAATTCTTGACCCACATTCACAGGAAATTCGGTAACTGCACATGCTGAAGGACACCTAGATGTGCAGATACTTTTATAAAACATGCTAGAAAGTCTGTTCTTCCTTCCTGATGACACTGATTCAAATCAACCTGCTGTCACATCTGGATATGGGATTAGCTTTATCAGCAAGCTGACAACCCACTCTCACTGCAGGTATTCTTTCCGGTATTTAAAAGTACCCATGCAAACGATTCACTTACAGGATGCTGTTGACATATCAGGTGATCTAACCTGCTGTCTTCAGCCAATCAAAGAGGCAATGTGCAATGGTGGAAAGCATATTGGCTTCAGAAGCAGGCTTCAGAAGCAGGCAGGCTTGGGTAGGAATTTCAGTGCCCCTTACTTGCAGGATGAACTCCAGTGAGTTGCTTAATCTCTTTCACCTCCCATGCCCTTGTCTGTGAACCTTGGATGATTGCTGTTGGTGTGAAGGCAATTGTGTGTGTGTGTGTGTGTGTGTGTGTGTCAGAGAGAGAGAGAGGAGAGGAGAGAGAGAGAGAGAGAGAGAGAGAGAGAGAGAGAGAGCAAGACACACCTTATGCGGTATAGTAGGCACATAGAAAGCGGTGCCAAATGAACCCAGCCCCTACATCCTTTTCCCTGCCCAGACTAGGAACTGGGGAGTCCTCGGCTTGGGCCCCAATCTCAGAGTGCATGGGGAAGGAAACCAGGGGCTCTAAAGGAGAAGGGGATAGAAGTTATGGAAGGTAGGAGGTGGGGGAAGTGAGGAGAAGCGGGATCCTCCAGTGCCGGGGACAGGGGTAGGAAGGTGGGGAATCTGAGGGACTGTGGGATGACACCAGGAAACAGCACCTGCACTGTCAGGGCAGCTTTCAACAGCAATAGCCTCAGAAGCAATGGGGCAAAGGTGTGAAGGGAGAAGAAAGCTGGACCCAGCACCCTCTGAGCCTCTGCAGGAAAGAGACAGGCCCTGATATGCTACTGAATCAGCTAAAGGCATAGGACCCACATGGTGCTGGGAAGCCCACACACTGGTCCAGCTGCCTCTTGGTCTTGCTCTCATGGAAGATGGGATGACCTCAGAGCAGCCATTAGCTTTCCTTCCTGTAGGTCGTGGCTCTTTTCTAAATGAGTGAACCCACCTAGCCTTGCTGAAACCACTCTGCCTGCATTAGGAGGAGGGGTGGGCACGTAGGGGACACTCAGTTCAGCCAAACAGGCTCATGCTGTATCTCCTTCAGTCCTCACCACCCACCCAGCCAGGAATTATTTTAAAGGATGAAGAAACCAAGGCTCAGTTGTTCAATAATGCCAATTAGAAAGTTCCAGAGCCAGGAGTTTATCCCAGGTCTATCTGTCTCTATCGCATGTGTTTACCACTACTCATCCTAAGTATGTATGATAAAAACTACACAGCGTTGGTCAGTTTGGGCCCTTACAGACCCCATGTCCTCACGCTGTAATCAGAGGGAGGCTGAAGGTTTCTGGGTCCAGCCCTGCAGCCCTGGCTATATCGGGTGGTCTGGCCCTTTGTGATGCTCTGGGTACCAGGAGATGGGCTGCTTGCCTCAGAGGCAGGGGCTGAGCTGCAGGCAGCAAGTGAAGAGGCAGGCATGGTCCACCTGGGTGTGAGCACAGACACAGATGCTCCAGCTTCCTCACCTTCCCTGGCACACACTCCACCAGGATTCCTGGCACTGACTCCACCAGGACCTCCCAACTCAACAGCCAGGACGGGCCAAGTCCACCCCACTGTTCTCCGTTCTCTCTGCAATTAGCATCTGTCTTATAAAAAAAAACAGCCATCTCGCCTCAGGTGGTTCGGAAAACCCTTCCCCACTGCTGGTAACAGCTGACTTCACATGGGCTGTGACTTAATTAACACAGCACTTTATTTCTGTTTCTTATTAAATGCAGCAGCAGCCACTGCTGCTGTGTCTTCGCTGGGTGCCGGCTGCCTTGCTGCGCCACACCTCGGCTGGGTCTGATCTCAGGCCTGAGAGCAACTGGTGCTTTTACTGGGACAGAAACAGGTGCTTGGGCTGGGACCACAGCAGGGGCCTGACCTCCTGGTGACTCAACTTTCTGGAGGCTCACAGACTCTCACTTTAGGCATGCAAGACTCCTAAACACTACAGCATTTTCCAGCCTGGGCAACAAAGTAAGACGCCATCTTTACAAAATGTGTGTGGCTTTTTTTTTTTTTTTTAGCCAATAATGGTAGTGCACCTCTATAGTCCTAGCTACTCAGGAGGCCGAAGCAGGAAAATTGCTCAAGCCTTGGAGTTCCAGGCTGCTCTGAACTATGATTATGCTACTGTACTCTAGCCTGGGTGACAGAGCAAGACCCTGTCTCAAAAACAAATGAACAAAGGAACTACAGCATCCTGGGCTGCTATTGGGGGAGACAAGCCCTCTGCCCTAGCAGCCAGCCATTCACACACCTCCAAGAAAGTGGGGAAAACAGAGCACACAGCTGACCCATGCCTGGTCACATTGCCTGCATGTGCCACCTGCTCAGATCACACAGCATATACATAGACCATATTTTCTGGATTGTAAAAATCTATCATTGTAATAACAGACTTGAGACAGAAAAACAAAAACAAGCGCATCAAGGATATAAGTGTGAATCAATTCTAAGACCAGCTCAAACTTAAGAACATTTAAACATGAAAGCAATAAAACACTTCTTATACCCAGGGCTCAGAATGTACCGCACTGCTGTAGGAGATGTCCGTGCTGTCCAGTCTTTGTACGGTGCAGGGTGAACGGGCCACAGTGCCCAGAGAACGCCATGCCCGCCTCCCCACAAGCCAGCAGACCACACAGGCATACAGTACGTGACAGCAAAGGTGCTCCACGACAGAGCTGTTGTGCTCTCTGTCACTGTGCACTGGGGGCGCCAGGGGCCATGCTGCACACACAGGAAGCCGGCACACTGCATTCCTGTTGCAGCGCCGGGTGACTGCCTACGTATCACACTGCATGCATGTGTGCCTGTGTGTGATGCTGCACGAGGGACTCCCCACTGCTCTACTGAAAATGTGGCCTTGAAAATGGCATGTGTCCCTTTCCTCTGAGCACTGTGTCCCCTCTGGACAACCTCTGTAGACCCCGCCTTGTTTTTATTTACCATGAGTGTTTTAGGCTCGGTGGCTCCAGGACTGGAACCTGCCTCATCTCCATTGTCATTTCTTGCGGGACATGACCTCCCAGAGACTCAGTATCCTGAGATTAATCACAGCAGCTTCTCACAAGCTTGTGAGGGTCCAATGAGGCACAGCAGTATTCACAGCAGCCCCCTTCACCATCAGCATCAGGAGGAAGCACCCCAGCCATGGACAAATGATAAACAACATGTGGTCTACACATACGGGGTGCAGGATTCAGCCTTAGGAAACTGACACATGCGGCAACAATGGATGGGCCTCGAGGACATTATGCTATATGCAAGAAGCCAGTCATAAAAGGACAAACGTTGCATAATTCCACTTATAAGAGGCTTAGAGTAGTCATTCATAGAGACAGAAAGTAGAACAGTGGTTGCTGGGTGCTGTGGGGAGGGGTGATTGGAGAGTTATTGTTTCACAGGTACAGAGATTGAGTTTGGGAGGATGAAAAAGTGACGGAGACAGATGGCAGCGACGGCTGCACAGCAGTGTGTATGCACCTAATGCCACCACGCTTAAAAATGGTTAAAAGGGCAAAATTCATGTTATGCATATTTTACCGCAATAAATAAGCATATGTTTTAAATAACAGTTGTAAGGTACTTAGCACCATCCAGGTGCAAAGTAGGTGCTTAGTGAGCAAACAGAGGATAGAGCTGTTGTGGAAGGGCCTTCGAGGCGATCCTCCCACCCACCTCCTTTATCTCAACAACAAGGAGACTGGACCCCAGAGAGAGAAAGTGATCTGTGTAAAGTCAGATGCAGCAGCTGGGGATGCCGGGACGTGAGCCCCAGGCTCACCACACATGCCTCCACTCTGGCTTATCTGTGGTAGTAGGCGGGTGGTAGCATTTGCTCAAAGCGGAATGGAGACACATGCACTTTCCCATGCTGACTCTCACACGTCCACCAGCTCTGGCTTCCGTGCCTGGGTTCCGCAGCCTCCCCATGTCTCTTGCTCTTCCCCACTCCTCCATCCACCCCAGGCTGGAGGCAGTGCCTTGGGCTGCTGAGACTATGGGAGGCTCCTTTCCAGTTACCTCAAGGGTGAAGCAAAGGTCTCTGGAGAAGAGACGGGCCTCCCCCTGGGAGGTGGGGTGAGATGGAGGGAAGAGCCTGAATTCAGGAAGATGCCAGAAAATTCCTAAGGACGTGTGCCGAGATTCTGGCACTCTCAAAGAGGAGCCTGGTATGTCCCCCAACAGAGGTAGCCTATGTAGCTTTTATATTCATTCCCTCAAGAGCTAAAATTCTTTTTTCCTAAGTAAAAAATGAAAGGTGGCTGGTTCTTTTGCTGGTTCAAAGGCTCAGACCAGGCGTGACCCACCAGAAGAGTAATTTAAAAGTAGGAAAGTGAGACCCAATTCAGAAGCAAGTGGAGAGAGCCCGGATGATTCCAACTTGGATGGGCCAATCTACCCAAGACAAATCTGAGCCCCAAAATTCAGTCACATCAGGGGCTTCAACAGGGGAGTCAAAAGGGCTCAAGCTAAGAGGACTGCATTTGTGTCACTTAAAAGCATGGGCAATTGGTTCTGACCCTCTCACACTGGTGTAGACCAACTCAAACGAGTTTACCTGGTCACCAATGGACCAAACTGGCTAAAATAAGCTTAAACCAGTGATTAGCTTCAAAGTGGCCATAGCCCAGACATCCTCATTGGTTCACAGCACACCTGTTAGGCCTGGCTCATGCTAAGTTGGAATACTTTGATGCACTGCAGACTGCCTTATATTAGCTTAAACCAGAGGGGACCAGCCTGGACAAGTTCAGACCTACTCAGATTAGATCTGGCTGATTGCAGAGGGAAGAAGGGAACTAACAGTGATTGATCACCTAGGTAGCGTCAAGCCCTGAGCTGGGGGCTCTCTCCACATTTTCTCATTTAATCTTCTCAACTGCCTATAGCCCAGTGAGATGTGCATAATTAACCCTCATTTCCAGAGGTAAAATAACTTGCAGAAGATTTTGTATTTATTAAATGGCAGAGCTGTGATGTAAATCTCGCAGCCAAGGCTGTTTCTATTTCACTCTGTCTCCTCCCGATGTGAAAAGATCCTTAGAAACAGGTAGAGCTGGTGTTCTGGGTTTAATGCAGCCTCCTGAAGGGGCAAGGGGAAACTCTGAAAGTATCCTGAACATTTGAACACTTAAATTCCCTGGATAGAAACCAGTGGTGGAATCCATCACTATCATCATCAACGGTGAACATCATTTCTTGTGGATTAATGAGCAACATCTGGATGGGATTCCTGGCATGGGGTGCAGCTCTGGGACCATTTGTTCTCCAAACAAAACTTACTTGAAATGCTTGTTGCCTGAGAAAGGCTCAGAGAAAGCACACTTATTATTTTTGAGTGAATTTCCAGGGAGAGGAGGTTATACAATGTCTAGACAAGTTATGCCGTTAAGGGGAGAGAAGGCTGTGCCAAGAAACAAGACAGGAGGGCATTTGTTCCTTATTTAGAGAAAGTAACCTGACCTTGCCTACCCATTCCTGCCCCAGGGCTCAGAGTCAGCTTTAGTGCTGACGCAGGGTGGCCTTTGGTCTCTCAGGGTCAAGGTCTTCTGAGTGACCACAGTGACCTGGCTGGTAAGGTCAGACCCAATGCACAGTTCTTAGGACACCCAGGCTTTTCTGAGATGAGGCTTAGGTGTCAGAGCAAGTCTGTGTGTTCAGTGGCCTGTTGCCCACCCCAGCTTATGCCTTTCTCCCCAGTGGACCATTGCAGGATCTAGATCTGGGCAGCCCATACACTCAGGCCCTGTGCTATCTTTATTTTAGAGTTAGCTGAGCCAGCTGGCCTATCTGAGGATTCTCCCCATTCAAAAGCTGTGCCCCTGGGATAAGGGGTTCCTTGGAAGCGGAATCCCAGTGTTGGGTTTGTGAGGGGAAGAGGGGAAAGGAGCTTCTCAGCATCTTCACAGCACTGCCCATGAAAGACCCTGTCCCAGAAATCCCACACGCCTTTGACACCATCCCCACCCCCCAACAACACTCGGACACCACACTGGCCACGTACAGTACAGGGGGCCCAGATAAATTTAAATTTCATTTAAACAACCAATAATTCATAGTTTACTGGGAGTTCAAGTTCAACTAGGCATCCTGTATTTTTTTTTAAAACCTGGCAACCCTAATCTGGTATAATGGTCTGTTGGCGTATGGGTAGTAAGTTAGTTTTGTTCTTCGAAGCCTTTCAGTTTATACTTGGTATAGATTTATGCATTCCGATGTCTTGAGTCATATTCTTTTCATTGTTCCTTCTTGCATTTATTTTTCTAATCCTTGACCACCTGCCTGTCTAGTCTCCAAGCTTCCTGTTTTTTTCTTTTTCCACTAAATCTTACTTATATCAAATCTTTTTTCATGTCTCATTTCTTAATTTTTAGAATCATTTTGCAAGACTTTGTTGGGCAGATGTGCAGGTGTAACTGAGGAAAAACAGCCTGCCTTGGCTGGAGGACCAGAATCCTGGAGCCAGCGACAACTGGGAATTATTGGCTAATGACTGAGTTTTTAGCAGAGGTGTTCCATCTTGTTCAAGCCCAGGTCTTGGTCTGTGTGATACAGCTCTGTGTGTGTGTGTCTGTGTATGCATGTGCATGTGGACGCAGAGTGGTGAGAGCTCACCTGCAGAGCGCAGAAGGCCTGGGTGAAGGGTGGCATCCGGACCAGGTAGGAGGCAACAATGATGGCTGAGGAGTAGTGAGTGTAGTAGTGGCACTGGACAGTCATGTCTCCTGCAACAAAAAACACATGCTTGAGGTCTGCTTCCCTACCTGTGCTCATGTGTGGCAGATAGTGTGCTACACTATGTTCATAAATGGCATTTAAAAAATACATTCATTGAAGTTTAGGAAGTGAACAGACCTAAAGAAAAAGATTTAAGTCATACGAACACAGGTGGCACATGAATGTGGCAAAATGTCTAAAGATGACGCGCAGATGGACAAAGTTTGAGAACTAGAGTCACAAATGCAGGCTCTGCTGTTTAGAGGCAGTGATCTTGAGCAAGTTGCTTAAACTCTCTGAGTTTCATTTTCCTTCTCTATGGAATGGACCACTGCTCATACCAACGCAGGTTGGCCTGGCCCTGACAGAAAGTGCTGAATGAACATTAGTTCCTTCTGCCATTGCCTGCCCCTAGGTATGGAGTCACTGCCTCTTAACATCATACGTCTCCAGGCAGGCTGCATGTTAGAATCCCCTGGGCTGTGCCACACCACAGACTTATTTAAATCCAAATTTCTAGAGGTGAGACCTGGACATCAGTATTTTCTAGAAGCTCCCCAGGTACTTCCTACAGCCAGGTTAGAGTCCTCTATGCAAATGTAATCACTTGTAGGCTAGGTGACCACCTTAACTCTTATCAACGATCATTTCAGGGCATCCAGGTGAATAACACTGCACAAAGAGTCAAGCTGAATACTCACCTTCAGTTTTCTCAACTTCTTTATACCTCTGGATAAATTTCAGCTTCCTTTCCTTGGTCTGAGCCCCCATGGGCTTTGAAAGATCCCGGAAAGTCTTTGGATTCGCCAAGTTCAATGTCTAGAAGGCAGATGTGCGGCTGGAGTTAACTCCCCCGACCCACTTGTGCCCTGGGAGCCACACTCTTGAGTTTTATGGTTCTCTTTATTGGTTTACTGTCATTTGGTCTGACCCCTCTCTGGTGGTTAGCTGGCGGGCTAGGGTTTTATGGCCCCAGAGCCAGTGATCCACAAAGACTTAAAAAGGGAGAGATGAAAAATAAGAGGAGGGGAAGACTGAGTTCACACTCAACCTGTTCCAAGTTGACCCAAATCAGAACGTGGCCACCAGTTACTGAAAAGACACTTTAAAAGAATTCCTGTTGTCTATGAGGCACTTGGCTTCTAAACTGCATAATTTACTCCAGTAGTTCAGAGTCCTTGCTTAGAATCAAACTGATTTTATAGAAAGTTAGAAGTCATCTGTTTGGGGAGGAAATGAGAGGAACTTGCTCATTTTTCCTGGAGGCCCACTCCTTTCTGGGCAGTGAAAGCATGCTGTGACCGCCCCTTCCCTCCCTTGGAATACACTGCAGAGGAAATTGGACGAGTTGCAGGGCCAGGTTTTCTGGGAGACTTTTTCTTTTAATGTTCTGTGTGTTAACAGAGGAGCCAAGATTTTCTGGGGTTTGCATTTCTTTATAGGAGGAGGTACCTGTGTATCTCTCTGTTTTCTTTTTTCTGAGATAAGGTCTCACTCTGTCGCCCAGGCTGGCATGTAGTGGAATGATCCTGGCTCACTGTAGCCTCGACCTCCTGAGCTCAAATGATCCTCCCACTTCAGCCTCCCAAGTAGCTGGGACTACAGGTGTGAGCCATCATGCCTGGTAAATTTTTGTATTTTTGACAGAGACAGGGTCTCACTATGTTGCTCAGGTTGGTCTCGAACTCCTGGGCTCAAGCAATCCTCCTGCTTCGGCCTCCCAAAGTGCTGGGATTACAGGTGTAAGCCACTGTGCCAGGCTCATAACTGTTTCTTTCCACTAGTAGTGAATCCTCAAAGGTCCACTGGGGGCCCAAGTGTCACTATCTCAAATGCCTGCACAAGCCAGGGGGAAGCAGGTGCAAGGGTGAGATGGCCCCTCTTAAGATCCCAGTGAGTGCTGGAGGGGACACACTGAGACCCACATTCAGCTTCAGCAACCTCGCCAGCTCAGGAAAATGCCTAGTTGCCAGGTCTCATGGTTTTCCAAAAGATATTGGAAATCCAGATTTTTTTAAAGGAGAAATCCCCTAATTTTTAAGTGTTGATAAATAATCAAGATTTTAAATACCCAGTATGACCTAAACAAAAAGACCTTCAAACCACCCTTTGCAACATGTGAGTAGGTTTTGTGTCTGAAGTGCCTCGGTCTCTGATGGACCATTAGTGCACTATGCAGTAGCCAGTGCTAGTTTCCCTGCATTAAATGTCTTAAGACGGGATGGGAGGTCACAAAGGAATGAGTCTCCCACACCCAAATCCCGAGGGTCTGCCATCCAAGCAGCCCTAGGTAGGACTGGCCAGGCTCATCTGAAAAGTGGCCCAGCCACCTTGTGTGCTTTACACACGGCCCAGCACCTCTCTGGGTGGCCAGGGCCCAGGTGGCCGGGACACTGCTCCATAGCTTGGCTGTCCCCACAGGAGCACAGACATCATCCTGGTCCTGCCGTGGGGTTTTTCTCCCCCTTTGTTCCCTGCCTGCTGGGGCCCAGGGGTAGAGGCTAAAAGAGACGAAGGGTCTGTTCTTGCCATCTTGCCATCAGCCTCCCCTGTCAGTACACATGTCAGTCCAGATCTCAGAGGAGGCCCAGACGCCAACATCTCTGTTGCTGGACTTAAGCTACAGGGAGAGTGGCTTGTTCTTTCTGTGTGTCTGTATCTCTGTGTGTGTCTCTCTCTCCTTTCCTCCCCAGCCCCACTCCCTGCACACGTTGATTTTAGGAACAAATTCCACAGCCCACCTCACTTGTAACTGCCTCTCCCCACAAGAGCTGACCCTTGGCACCATCTTGGTAGATGGCGTCAGGTGCCTTCACTGTGAAGAGTAAGCCAGGAAGCCCCCTGGGGCTCATGTTAGCAATTATGCTAGTGGTGTTGATCATTCCGCAGGTAGAGCCAGGACAGGAACCTGAGCAGCCAAACACCAAAGGCCAACACGGGGTTAAGAGATCTGAGGCCAGGCACGGTGGCTCACACCTGTAATCCCAGAACTTTGAGAGGCCAAGGTAGGAAGATCATTTAAGGTCAAGTGTTGAGACCAGCCTGGACAATGTGGTGAAAACCCATCTCTGCTAAAATACAAAAAAATTTAGCTGGGCTTGGTGGTACATGCCTGTAATCCCAGCTACTCAGGGGGCTGAGGCAGGAGAATCGCTTAAACCGGGGAGGGGAAAGTTGCAGTGAGCAGAGATGGTGCCACTGCATTCCAGCCTGGGCAACAGAGTGAGACTCCATCTCAAAAAAAAAAAAAAAAGAGATCTGAGCTTCAGCAGCCATTAGGCTCGGGTACCCAGGTTCACGTGATGGAAACTCCTAGCAGAGGTTCTGCATGCTGACTGAGGGTCTCTGTTATAGGGGTCTAAAAGTCTGAAGGCAGCTGTGGGTTCTACAGGAGGACCTTACCTCTGAGGTGTAGTCTGCAAGGACCCAGGGGAACACGGGGTACTGCATGTAGTCACTGCAGGTTCTCCCAGCCACGGTGTTGAGGTACATGAGATACTCAAAATTGCTGATGTCCCTTTTCTGTCAAAAGAGACAGAAAGAGGAAAAACCAAACACGTTTGATGCTCCCCCAAAACCAGGGGTTTCACCCTTGGGCCTCAGCAGCAGGCCCTGGCTCTGTGGGTGAGGACAGGCCTCCGGCCGTTCGGTCACTTCCTACACATCTCATACATGAGCTGGCGCCAACTCAGGACCCACCCACGAACAGAGGCAAGTGTATCTGGGAAGCAGAGTCAGCCAGTAAAATGACCCAATGCAGTTCAGCATCCACCACCAAGGATAAAAGATTTTTTTGTGTTAACTGTTGGATGCAATACTCAGAAGTTCACTAAAATCATAGCACATATGCTGTGGGTGAACTGATTGCTGACCTATTAAAGGTAAGAAAATAAGCAGAGGGGCCATGGCAGTCCCAGAGACAGAGGCCCTCACTCCCGGGCTCGATGGTCTGGCTTCCTCTGGGACTTTGAGAGTGCCCGTTCTCTGTCCTTGCCTGTTGGGGTGATGCTCACTCTTAGGGGCCCTCTGCCTCCAGAGGAACAGTCATAAATGGAGACAGGGCCTGTACGGGGAATAAAATCCACCAAGGCCGCCAAATGAGTGAGCAATGCAATATAGCTGTCATCTCTGACAGCCCCTATATGCTTAGGGGCTCTCCTTTCCTCAGCCTGCTCCTTAGGAGAGGATTTTGGACCTGGGTGACTGAAATCTACTTTCTCATCCCCCAGTCTCTACAACTGCCTCTCTTGGGGTCTATTCCTTTCTCTGAGAACCCTGGGCTGAATGTCAGCTTGTCCAGGCTGGGAGCCACATGTGTATTCCAGGAACAAGAAGTGACACCCATGCCCTGCCCCCCATGTGGCTGTATACATGTGTATCTTCACAAACAGGGTGTGTGTACCCACTCGGAAGCATCCACAGTGTACAGGTGTGCATGCACACGTGCACACACACACACACACACACACACATATATGCACATTCCCCAGCTCTGACTCCAAAGTGTAAGACTCGTCCTCCATCACTGAGATCTGGTCTGGGAAATGTCTGCGAAATTTTGGCAAATAAATAAGATCCCCACCAGGTGTGGTGGCTCACGCCCGTAATCCCAGCACTTTGAGTGTCTGAGGCAGGTGGATTGCCTGAGGTCAAGAGTTAGAGACCAGCCTGGCCAACATGGTGAAACCCCGTCTCCACTAAAAATATAAACATCTGCTGGGCCTGGTGTCGGGCACCCGCAATCCCAGCTACTTGGGAGGTTGAGTCAGGAGAATCACTTGAACCCAGAAGGCAGAGGTTGCAGTGAGCAGAGATTGCACCATTGCACTCGAGCCTGGGTGACAAGAGCGAAACTTCATCTCAAAAAATAAATAAATAAATAAAAACAAGAAAAAGAATATCCCTTCTTGGTTGATCCACACACTTCCTCTGGGTCGCTGGGGCCTGGGCCATTCTCTGGCTTGCCTTCCCTCCCTCTGGAGGAGCCATTGTACCTGCCACTTCTGCAGCATGGTCCTGTCAGAGCCGGGGTATCTCCTGTGGGACAGAAAACCATGGTGGTGACCAAATATACCAAGGCGAACAAGAAAAGGGGAGAGGTGGCGCTTGCCTGGGCTTCATGGGGCCAGGGCGTTCGGGAAAGCTGCAGACTTCCCAAATCCCACAGCAACTCTCAGCTGCAGCACAGGGAGACTGCCGTCCAGCTCTTCCAGCCCCACCCTGACCTCTGACGGTCAGGCTCTTGCAGTCACTGTCCCTGCTCTGTGATGCCAGAACAAGCGGCTGCCTCAAGAAGTCCCAGGGGACATGCAGCCTCAGGCTTGGGGGCCTGCCTCACAGCCCATGCAGCATTTCCCTGCCGCATCTTGGCCTTCTTTGCCCCTGCCCCAACCTCTTTGCCCCTGCCTCTTTTGCCATGTGGATAAAATGCAAACAACATGGAGGACCATGAAATATGACATAAGAGTCTCCCAACTGCCTCTCCTACTCAATAAGTGTCCACAGTCACCAGTTCTAGTGTGTGTTCCAGAAGAAATGTTGTACCCATATGCCTGCCTATATGCCTAGATAGTTTTTTTTTTAAAAACTTCAATCATACATGGGATCACATGGTACACCAGGGTCTCCATGCAGGCTCCCTTGTGCTGCCGCAGCCCTGGACACCGGCTCACACTGCACTTTCGAAACCATCTCTGCAGCTGCCGGGCAGGGTCGCACAGCTGGACCCTAACTGATTCATTGCCCCAGTGACAGGCTTTGTTCTCACAACTGACTTTTCCAGGGGCACCTTTTGGCACATGCCTCTGGGATACTTTTGTGAGTGTATCCATGAGAGGTTGCTAGCTGTGGTGCTACTGGGTTAAAAAGTATGAGCATTTTCCATTTTGCTGCCTATGGCCAAATGTTTCCTTCAAAAGGCCGTACTAATGTGTAAGGCTAAAATTAAAGCCTTACGTATCAAACGAATGAAGTCCCATTGTGGACTGCCCTAGTAGGAAAACGGGTAGCAAAATGCAATATTGGAAAGGGTGTGGGGAGGAGCCCTCCCTCTCCACCTGAAATGTCTCTTCTACGTAGCAGGGATTGCAAAGCCCAGCTCCAAGGTGCCCCTTGGGTCCTTTTCCAGCTGTTTCTTCCCCTTCCCCATGAGACTCTCCTCTATACCCAAGATAGGGTCTTTGCTCAAGATGCTTCACTATACAAAGCCAAATCTTATTTCCTCGCTCCATGCATCCTCTCTGCCATAGTCCTGCTCAGGCGCCCACAGACCTGGTCCCCACGTACGCTCTGCTCCACCTGCATGGTCTGTGTCAGGACCCTGCCGAGCTCAGTCTGGACAAGGCCTGGCTGTCCGTGTGTCCTGTGGGGACAGCGCCTCTTCATTTTCCCATCGTAGCCCTACCGTCACATCTTCTGTCCCGGGCTCTCTATCCCTCTGCATTCAATTCTTTACTTGGTAGATTTTCCATAAGCAGAAAGCAACCCCCAGGCTGGGATTTACCTCTTCATCCCTAATAGAGAAGTCATCCATCTGGGCCATGTATCCAGGCAAGCAACACCCAACAATAAGCAGAGGCAAAACATATTCCAATGTACTGCTTTAGCTTGCAAAGGGTCAAGTGAAGATTTGGTTTTCCTGTTTTGTCTGTGATTCTGCCATCCACCCAGTTCTGGAGCGCAGGCTGCTCTTAAGGCTGTAGGCAAGGGCAGAGCCCAGGCTGGAGACGGTGAAGGTTGTGGCCTTTAAAAGGACCTGTGCTGAGCCCTTTAGAGCAATGAGCATGTGGAGTTGGCATTGCCACAGCCTGCTGATCTTGCTACTCTGTTTTAGAAGTTGATGGGGGAATAAGAACAGAAGAGTGAAAACAGAGGCGCTAAATGTGCCTGTTAGGGTCCAGGAAATGAGATTCGGCCTCTGATCCCCTCTCTTTCAGACATGGTTCTAGAATTTTGCTTGTAGTCATTCGTGATGTTACAATCAGGTGGAATGGTGTACAGAAGAGAAAGGCATTTCACCATCCCACTCCTCATTTCATCAGTTATGAACTCCAAGGAAGTTCCATCATTTCTGATACCATCAGAGAAAGACACCATTACCAGCAGTGCCAGGACACCTAACCAAACGTGAGTTCTATTTTTAAAATATTGTTTTAAAATCGTATTAATCTGAAGGTGATTACAGAACTCTCAAAATGATCTATGTGAATTTTGCTGGTATCTGGTGATTAGTTGAATGTATTGCTTTAAGAGTTAATAAACGGCATCGCCCATCATCCATCATTATCATGTAGGTTTTAGATTAAACAAAATGTTGCAAATGGCTATTGGCTTTCTAATGTGCTTCTGAAATCTATGGGAGGCGGCCTAAGAAAGAGCTCTGTCTGTGAAGTCAGGGACACCTGGATCCAAATTCTACCTCCACCACTTAAGTGGGGGTCCCTGGGCTAGACAGCAAGCCCCTCTGATGTGCCATCTCATCCTTGCAACACACTGGCTACACCCATCTCACAGGAGCATGGGAGAGCAAGTGTGACCGGGGTCTGGGAAAGGCTGGCATTGGTGTGGGCACGGAGATACTCAACAGGCATGGTCCTGGTGATGTTGACATGGTTCAGGAGCAGGGGAGACTCTTTTCCACTCTGGGAGGAAGAAGAGTGCGGTGGCAGAGTGGGTCCTGTTTCCGGTCAAGACCCTCTTGACACTGCCAGTCCCCTTCTGGGTGACCTTAGAATTGTGCAACCTGGGAACCTGGGCACCTGCTCGGTCAGCCCAGTGGACACAATTCTGAGGAGCTCCTCAGGGTTTGCTGGGGGACTGCACTGAGCTACAGGACAAGATTGGGGCTTGTGTGCAACTTGGGGTGGAGCAGAGAAGAGCAGAAAAACTCAAACGAAGCCATCGAGGATTCTGGCAGTTACCCGGCCTCGCCTCATTGTGGCCTCGCATGGGTGGACACACAGGGGACATCACATCACCCTTTCAGTCCCTTCCCACCCAGGACAGGCATCCATCTCTGCCGGATGACTTCAAAGACGGAAAGATTATCTCCGCATCATGACTTCGTGGCTAGTTCAAGTTCTTTCATATTTTGAGGGGTAATTTACGCCCATGCTTCTGCATCCTCTTTTTTTTTTTTTTTGAGACAGAGTTTCTCTCTTGTTGCCTAGGCTGGAGTGCAATGGCACCATCTCGGCTCACCGCAACCTCCACCTCCCAGGTTCAAGCAATTCTCCTGCCTCAGTCTCCCGAGTAGCTGGGATTAGAGGCATGCCCCACCACACCCAGCTAATTTTGTATTTTTAATAGAGACACGGTTTCTCCATGTTAGTCAAGCTGGTCTCAAACTCCCAACCTCAGGTAATCTGCCCGCCTCAGCTTCCCAAAGTGCTGGGATTATAGGCATGAGCCACCGTGCCCAGCCATGCTGCTTCGTTTTTAACCAAATTTCTGTCCTTTACCCCCTAGACAAGCTTCAGAAGCTGGAGCACTGCTGCCATGTGGCCCTAGGGCCTTCCCTTCTCCATGCTGCACAGCGTCAGTGCCCTTGACTTGCCTTACAGTTCTGCTTTGACTCTTCTCCCTTGGGCCAGCTCCACCCAACCAGCACCTCCACCCTACGCTAAAACCAGGCCCCCAGAGCAAGTGGAGTAGAGGAGGGAGCCAGATGCATGATCCAAGAGCTCATCCTCCCTGGGGGGCTGGCAGAGCGTCCTGCGGCTGGGCCTCCAGATATGGTGGCTTAGCCCCCAGACCAAAGGTTCTCAGCGAAGGACTCATCTGGCTAAAGGCTGCACTCTCTCAGCCCTGGCAGGAGTCTGGGGTCTCTGCCCATCCTCTTGCTCACCTGGCACTAGGAGGCTGGTGTAGCCCTAACATGGCAGACATCTACAGAGGGCCTGCAGGTTAACCTGGGCCCCTGAGCTAATGCAGACACATCTCAAAATCCTGCCGCCACTCCAAATTCTCCCATGTTGTTTTGCCTATTTGCAAAACCAGTTTTGAGGACATGGTAAAATGGGTTATTGAGTGACTGAGGGATTTGATTCTTGAATTAAGAAGCTCTAGGCATACACAAGTCAAAATGAGAAGAAAATTCACTCATCTGGGCAAGCTGGAAACCCAGGCCTGCTGATGGATGTGGGCTATTTCTCAGGACAGGACAATAGTTTTGCTTAGCTATTGCCAGGGAGACTCCCTGGGTAGGGAATGCATAAGCTGGGGAGATGCTGGGGGCAGAATGTGGGAGGGGCAGAGCTCTTCAGTGAGAAGCCAAACACACTCCTTCTCTCCCCATTTATTTCTCCTAAGAAGCAAATCTGAGTCAACTTGGACTCTACTTTTCAGACCATGCAATAGGTCATTAGAAATCCATGCAGAGACAGACGTACCCTTTCAAACCAGAGATACCCCCCTGGACTAACAGCTTGCTGACCCTCTCTGTTAAAACTTCCTATCTATCTTCATTTCCCTAACGTGGAAATTCTACATACAGTTCTAGACCTAACAAAAATAACAGTTAATTGTTTAACCCATTACAAAGTATGAAGACTTTTTGCCTATTGTTTAATTTCCACAAAGGCCCAATGAAGTCACCACGAATTCCATTTACAGGTGAAGATATGGAGGCATGGGACAAGGAGGTGGTGTACAGGCCAGGGAGATATGAAATGCACCATTGGTGTCTACGCTAGGTCCGGCGCAGAGCAGCCACTGTAAACACTGACACAGTGACTGTTCAGAGCACCTGCCGGGATCAGACCTTGCTCCAAGTCCCTGACGCTGAAGAAAACAAATGCAAACAAACAAAAATCTTCATCCTAATGCATGAAAAGCCAGTTACCTGACAAACTCATCAGTGACCTATATTTGTCGGCATGACATTAAAAAATGAGCATTAATAAATTGACCAGATTGTTATTGTGCAACCATGCCATAGTATGAGGCTATAAATAGTTAAAAAATCTGAAAGTTGGCCAAGTGTCGTGGCTCATACCTGTAATCCCAGCACTTTGGGAGGCCAAGGAGGTCAGATCATGAGGTCAGGAGTTTAAGACCAGCCTGGCCAACATGGCAAAACCCTGTCTCTACTAAAATACAAAAATTAGCCAGGCATGGTAGTGGGCACCTGTAACCCCAGCTACTCAGGATGCTGAGGCAGGAGAACTGCTTGAACCTGGGAGGTGGAGGTTGCAGTGCATACCAGCATGGGTGACAAGAGTGAAACTATGTCTCAAAAAAAAAATAATAATCTGAAAGTTTATACAATACAAAGTTATTGCCAGTTGCCAAAATTGTGAGTGCTTTTAATTTTCATAAGGTTTTATATACTTATATTTTAAAATGTATTTATCTTGTATATTTTTGTCTTTTAGATATTGATTTTATTCTTGCTTATGTGCTTTATGATTTTTATATTATTTAATTTCAAGTTTAAATTATGTATTTATAATATTTTAATTAGAAGTATACTAGGTAGTAGAATTTGTGGTAATTTTTAATTTTTTAGACATGTTCAGTCACAAATTTATTCATTTGCTATCTAAATTAAATTACATATTTTATTTTTTGGACTTATGGTAATGTTTATATATTCAAAAATGTTATAATTAACTCTCTTTTATTTAATAAGATTTGTTTTTATGTCTAAATTGAAGTCATTTCATTTTGCATTTTTTGTACTTTTCAAAATTTTTACCACTTAAATTTAATTTTGGATTTGAAATTATTTATTTCACTTCTTTGCTAATTAATGTATTTTCTAATGTATGACTAAGTGGAAAAATTTAGAGCATTTAAATTTCTTATTTCTGTATATACATCTTCTAATTTTTCTTCAATGCTTTATCATCTGCATAATAATTTTCATACTTATTTTGTTTTGCTCCTTTCTCAATTTCTGGAAATTTAATGTAAGAAAAAAACTGAAAAATAAAAGACCGTAGATGCACAAATAGATTAATTGCAGCCTTATTCATGACAATGCCAGGCCGGAAACAGAAGGAAAAGCAAAGCACAAGACTCGCTGCTGTGTGTTCATTCAAGATGCAGATTTCAGAAACTACACATCAGCATTTAATGACATACGATCAAGTGGGAGAATATGATTATAGGGCTGTATGATTTTATCAGTATTGTAGCTACTCTGATTTAATAGTGGAGAAAAGGTGCAAAGAGAAAGAAAACAGTAAGAAATAATTAAATTCAAATAAACAGATGAATGCCCTCTCAAAGGCAAAGAGCAGAAAAAAGATACTTGCACAAACTGCAAATTAGAAGAAAGTGGATTGATATTTTGTGAATAATATTAAAGTGAAATATGTGTCCAAGAGAAACGTGTGTCTTCTTCCTTGTGTAGCCAGATCCCCCTGCCGTTGCCATGGACAGGGACTCTGCCCCAGTTCTCTAATGCTCTCCCGCTGACTGCTGGGTGAACCCGAGGAAAAGCCCAGATGCAGGAATCACAGTGGGTGAGGCCTGGGGGCAGGCAAGCCAGGCTGTTGGGAAATTTGAGTTTCTTAGAGACTCTTTCAGCCTTGCGTCTTCTCACTTTGCAGGCTGGCGTCAAGACTATGCTAATGACCTCTAGGTCCCAAGTTTCTTGTTGCCTGGTGACAGAGTTTCGCAGTTGACTCGGAGAAGCTGAGACTAGCAGGGTAAGTTTTGTTCTGGTGGTGGCCCGCGTTTATCAATTTACTTTAACTCTGCCAAAAAACTGCTTGGATCTCTACTTTTTCTCTTCCTCCCTTCCTTAGAGTAAGCAGCTTTGGAAATGCCCGTTCTCCGAGTATGCTTTATTTACAAAGCCCAGACACCAGCTAATGCATTATTTAGGAGGGGAGGAAGGTTCCCTGAGCCCCAGCCAGGAAGGGCAGCTAGCTGGGGCATAGTGGGTGTCCACAGGGGGCAGGGCCTGGGGGGGCAGGCGTGTGATTCAGTAGGGCTTTGGGGATCACACGGGATCCTCTCTCCAAAGTCTGGGTCTCCATGAGTGTTTTTGCTGCTCTACAGGCAGGTGGAGATGTGTTTGAATTGCTTGCTTTCACCCTACCAGTCACACCTCTAAGGAAACTAAACTGTGAGGGCCTGTTCCTGCAGGAGGGTGGAGTCCAGCAGAGCAAACCTGATTACTGCTTACTGCAATGGGGCTTGGAGAGCAATCCATGTTTTAAGAAGTCTGGTGGTAAACTTTATCTACAAGTTACCCTGAACATTAGAACCCACTAATGAGTGGTTAAGCCATAGGCTGAGCTGGGCCTTGAAAAAGGGATTCTTCATGGGCCACATGGAAACACACTCCTCAAGTCCCAATTTTTAGGACAGATACAGTGGGAAAAGGCAGGCTTCACTTAGAGTCGTTGTGACTCCTCCTAAGTTTCTCAGCCTCTCTGAGCCTCAATTGCTGTATTTCTCTAGTGGAGATGAAAATGGACATGTCAGGTGGTTGTGATTTATTTATAATGTTTGTAAAATGCCTGGCCTGTAGTGGGTGGTCCACAGAATCTGTATAGAAACAGGAACCTCATTTTAATGTGCTAAAAATTAGGTAGCGTTGTTGCTTTGCAAAGGGTCTGACACATAATAAATTCTCAATACATTTATCAACATCATGTATGCTACGTGAACCAAGTATGGAATAACACTCCCAGCCAATGAAATGGGGACTCGGAAGGGTTAAGAAACTTGTGCAAAGTCAGGCCTAGGAGGACAGGGCTGTGACAGGCCTGTAAACTGGGCTGATCACACGCCTTCTGGGTTTGAGCCTCAGCCTCCAGGGGAGATGGGAGGCACTGAGACAGCTGCTGTCCACCCTGCAGGGCTCCTGAGCCCCACGGTTGTCTGGAGACCGGCTTGTTAGCGCCTGGCGCTTGTGCCTCCAGCTTACTCTTGGGCCTCCAATGGTCTCTCACTGTTGCCCAGCGTCAAGGGTGACTTCAGGCGCTTTCTCCCTTCCTATCAGCAGAGTGATGAGAGAGTGAAAGCTAGGTGATGTTTCCACGTCTCTGAAACCGAAGAACACAAGGTGTGCAACTGAATCATGCACATGTCTACTCTGCTGCCAACCCCATCACCAACTCTCAGCCCATCACCAATGCAATTCACTGCCAACTTTTCAGCTTCTGAGCTCCCCACCAGTCTCATATATGGAACTCACCTTAGCTCCTAGAGCTGGGTCTGATAACACAAGAGTGCTTCCTTTTTGGGGAGGGATGAACCATAAGGATGGGGCTTGACCTGGACTAGGAAGAAAGTTTCTCATAGGATCTAGCTCAGCTCCCTCCAGCATCTGCAGAACATGATGAGTCAGGAGCTTCCTGGGCAGCCAAGAGAGCCACAGTCACCATTGGACACTATAATGCCAAGCGTGCATGGAAAAGCCAGATGGCAGCTAAGTCGACGGGAAAGGGCACCAAGCAGATGCTGGCTCCAGATGAGGTGTGCGCCTTTGACAATATCCTGGGCGTTTCGTCTGTGAAGTGGAGTGGCTGGATTAAATGAGATGATGCATGTGAGGCACTTAGGTTTGGTCCTGGGCAAAAGGAAGGAAAGGATACAGGAAGTGCTAGGGCCCTCTAGCAGTTACAGACGGCTCTTGAGTTTTCTCTTTGCCTGGTCCACGTATACAACATAGAAGAATGTTCCATCTGCTCTGCTTCCACCACGGAGCCTGGATCTGCATGGTCCCTCCTGCGCCACGGCCTTCAGCACAGACTCCCCTCCTCTCCTGCCTGCAGCTGGCCTGTCCCCATCACTCTCCTTCCCTCCCTCTGCTGCTTCCTCAAGGCCAGCGCTGTCCTTCTAGAGGGCCTTACGTTGTCCCCTATCTGTGAGCACATGGCCCAGCTCGTGCTGCCCCTGCCTGGCTCTTAGCCCTCCCCTCCTCGCCCTCTGGCTTGCACCCTCTTCCTGTCAGTTCTTTCCCAAATCCTTCCATGTGGCCTCTTCTTAGCATTCTAGTTACAGCTCAGATGTCACCTTCTCAGAAAGAGCTCCCCACCCACCTCAGTGTAAACTAGCAACGTCCCCACCAATATGCTCTTTCTGACTTTGGCATTCTCTGTCTCACCATCAGCTATCGTTTGCAGAGCATCAACACCAACTGCAATGCTCCTTGGGTTCTCTCTCTCTCTCTCTCTCTTCTTCTTGATTTGCTCTCTCTTGAAATGGTAGTTTCACAAGAAACACAAAGGTATAGCCTTGCTCACTGCATATCCACTGACCTGAGCCACAGTACACTCCAGTAAGAATTGTTGGACAGATGAGTGAATGAGGAGACTGGACTATAGCAAGCTCTAGAGATTAAAAGTGAGTAAAGGCATAATGATATCTATACGTAGCTATTATTATATTTCTTTTTCTGTAATCACTAGTAATATTTTTAATAATTTGTCAGTGCTTGAAAGGTTGCAGAGACTTTGTGTTTGGGAATCAGCAAAGATTGTTCTCCAACTCTTCCACCTGAAATTCCTGACCAGTGGGGAGTGGCCCAGAGCAGCTGGTTTAAGGGAGGTGACGGAGACTGTGCTGTCTGGTGACTCCACCAGCTTTCTCCACCAGCACCCGTCACTGGCGGTAGAAGCCAGATGACTGTTTGTTGAGTGCCCACTGCACACTGGTCACCTAACATTTTTATCACCTTATTCACTCTTCAAACAACCAGCAATTGACCAATCCATTTTGCAGAGCAATAAACTGGGCTCAGGTGTCTCACGAGACTAAACCTGGGTTGGCAGTGAAGGGGAGTGGGGCTCAATTCCATTTGCCTCACAGCTCCCATGTTCCCTGCAGCCCACCCACCTGCCTTTTTAGGCACAGCAGGAAACGGACAGCTGGCATGACTCACATACAGGTGGACGTCCTATCTGGAAGCTGCCGGGGCGATGTCCTGTCCTGAAAACATCATTCTCAACTGTCCTGGCAAGAGTTATGTCTATTTACAAAGTCCTAAGGAAAGGTGTCTGTCTTGTTGGGAACAGTGTCGAGTGCTTCAGTCATGATTTCTAATAAACCTGATGTAGATTCAAGGAGGAAAAGGAAATCTGAATTTAGGAAAAGTTTCTACAGAAGAAATTTAGGATTAGACATTGCCGCATTTCCTGAAAGACAAGGGCCTTCCATGCAAGCAATGAGCCCAAACTCCCCGTTTCCTCCACTAACTGGAAGCATTCCTTCAAAAAGTAGGCCACAGTCTTCCCACAGTCCTTCACGTCTGGATGGAGGTTGCAGGGAGAAGGTTCCGCTGCTGCTTGACGTATCCTCCCCACATTGCACCACTATACAGCCACCCGCTCCCAGCCGGCTATGTGTTGTTTATAGCACGGCCCTCCATGGCTGGCTGAGGGTGGGCTGGCTCTGAGAGAGCATCTCTGGAGGGAAACAGGAACACTGCCCCGGGCTGCCTGCTCCTCCCCCTTCTCAGTGGCCACCTCTTGCACGCTGCTCTGTGACACCATGAAGAGCCCACAGATGACCCAGGATGCACTGGCTGCCTCAGATCACCAGACTCTCCACCTGTTGCCCAATCCCTGTATCTGCAGGGATGGGGACAACCTCCATCCGCAACTGCCCCAGGCAAATCTGGATCCAAAAAACCATCATCATCACCACCCTGTCCCCTCCCGAATTCAGGTAATAGGAAAGTGGTATCGTGTGTGTGTGTGTGTGTGTGTGTGTGTGTGTGTGTGTGTGTATGTGCACATGTGTGTTTGGAGGGTGAATGTACATGCATGTGTGTGAATGTGTGTTTGTAACTTTGTTTCCTGGTTAGAAATAGATTTTATATCTATTGCAGAGAATTTAAAAACTATGTAGACATATAAGAAGGAAAGTAAAAGGAGCACAGCACTGTCACCGCCAGAGCTGTGTTGCTGATGTTCTTGGCTTCTCTCCTCTTTTCTATGTGTGGAGGCGTGCATGCGCTAGAGAACAGGGGGCTCATGCAGACAGATGTATTTTCACCAACATGACATCTTTAGCATATTGCCTTTTGACATTTTTGGAAAACAATGTTTTGTTTTGTTTTAGTTTCTGTTTCTTATTTATTTCGTTCTATGATTATATTACACTGTAATTATTTAATCAACTGTCTATTGTTAGATATTTGGGTTGTTTCTATTTTTTTTTTAATTTTTACTATTTTAAATAGCACTCCCATAACCATGTTTACATCAAAAGTCTTGCTCTTATTTACTAAAGGAAGATTCTTAGAAGTGGCCTCCATGTGTTCTCTGTAGCCTGGTCCTGCCTCTTCCCAGGGTACCAGCCATCTCTTTGCTTCATCCCGTCCCTCTGCCTTGGCTCTCATCCTTCTCCCCTTGGCCTAACCCAATTAAAGTGACTTCAAATTCGATGCTACTGACCTGTCCCCAGTCCCCTAGTGTACTTGTTCTCAGGATCAAACAATCCATGGTGCCATCATCTGCTTCTATTTGGAAAGCATCCCTGTCTCCAAGAGGGTACACACTCAGGGACCAACAAATATTTTATGTGCAAGTGACAACCTGAGTTTTCCCAAGGGACCTCTCCCTTAAAACATATTCATGTTCTGGAAATCCTTTAACAGTACATATAAAAACACTGTGGCAAGTTGATTACACAGCAACTGACTATCAACTATGAAATCTGGGACGAAGCTGAGAGCTGAGATCCTTCCTGAGGGCATGGGAGTCAGAACTGACCTTCTTGAGCACCTAGAATGTATCTATTCAACAAGTATTGACTAAGGGCTTACTCTGTGCTAGGAACTGAGATGGGCAAGTGGACAAGACAGACCATGTGTCTTGGAGTAGGTGGGGGAGGAGAATAGGGGACAGATAGTAAATGCAAGCATAACAAGTAATGCATCATAAACTACATGTAGATCCCAGGTGCTATGGAGGAGAAGTACAGAGAAATAAGGGGCATCAGTATGAGGGGGAAGGTCCATCTACATTATTAATAAGGGGTGGATGGAAGAAGAGGTGTCAAGCCTGCTGCCATAGTTTGGGCCCTGAGTGTCCACAGGAGGCCAAGGCTGTTAGCCCAGCCAGAAGAGACTGTGGTGGAACAGCTGCCTGGGAGCTGGGCTTGGGACAAGCAGGGTGTGAGCTGCTTATCATCATCCAAGGAGAAAATGCTAAGTAGACAGTAGGCAATGTGAGTCCAGAATTGGGGAGCGAGGTTCAGGCAAGAACCAAACACTGAGGAGTTGTTAGTGTATAGATAGTATTTACAACAATGAGACTAGGTGGGCTCACCAAGGCAGTGACTGTAGACCAGCATAATGAGTGCAGGCAGAGAAGAGGAGCAGGGGCTTGACCATGGCCCTCAGGGGGAACTTGGCAGAGGCAGCCTCTAACCCAACCAGTCAACTCTCTCCCATGCCTGGGCTATTTCCACTCCCCCCTGATGTCCCCACTCACTGGGCTGCAGTATGTGGTCCAGGACATAGTAGCTTCCTGCTGGAGCCCAGAGGCTATGAGATCAGCCCAGTTCAACTCCATGCCTGGTACCAGCCTCAGGGCTGGGTTTCTCCTGTTTATTTACTTATCTTTTATTGTGCCTTCTCCCACCCTCCCTTTCCTCCTTCCTTCTTTCTTCCTCTGTCCTTCTCCACTCCTTCCTCTTGTTGTCCATCCCCTTTTCTCTGTAATGAGGCCTTTCCCCTGGATGTTTCCTCCCTCTGAAATCTCCCTGAATCCTCACTTCCTCTGATCTCTGCTCAGATATCTTCTTTTGAAAGAGGGCCCTCCTGGCCACCCCTTTCCAAAAAAGCACATCTTCCATTTCCCTTCTACTCTCTTTCTCTTTCTAACATCCATCACACCTATCATGATACTTTACTTTTGCTTGATTCTTCTTCTAGAATGTGAGCAAGACCTTCATTTTGTTTGCTGCCTGGAACAGTGCCTCATTCATCATAGGTTGTCAGCAAATACTGTTGATGAGTAGATGACTTCAAAAGGCCATGGGAAGTTCAGCTGCATCCTTAGAGTGGACCCTCAGCATTCCCTTTCTCAGTCATTTTACACCTACCCAGGTGGTAGGCGGTCAGCAAAGCTGCCACAGAGCTGCGAGCTGTCCTGCAGCAGATAGGGTGCCACAGTGGACTTTGGGTCGTGTTGACAGTAGGCTCTCACTAGAACTAGAGGATGTGCTGTGTAGAAAGAACTCCATGGAGGAGATGCCCCAGCATGATACAAGGGGGCCTGTGCAGCTCACAGGAAGAATATGTCCTCTTGTCCCCCAGAATAAATTAACTGAAAGCCTGAACTCAGGGGATGGGGGTCACTGTCCATAAGGGCACTGGGGTGCAGGGTCTAAATGGGGTTTCTACCTGGCTGGCACCTGGAGCCCCAGCTCCACAGTTGGTCAGCTATGCAGTCCCATCCATGCTGCTGCCTCCTGGGCCAACCTCCACCAACACAACACACACACACACACACACACACACACACACACACACACACACCCCTCACAGCCAAAGCCTCCAAGGACCACACGTTCCCCTCCCCCTGACCTTGGGGAAACAGCCACTTTTACCTCCTCTTTCCATGAGTGCAAGCTGAAGCTTGTGGTGTTCAGGAGACCATCCAGGGTCATGGGGAAGGAAAATGGGGGGCTGGGCACACCCACCACAGCCAAAGCCCTGGTACAATCCCCCTGCCAAGCCACTTCTCTGAGGCCCAGTTTCCTTATCTGTGGGAGGAGATGAGCTGGCAATAGCAGCGCTTAAAACACATTGGGTAGAATGGAATCACTGCTCACCTTATGGGCTTTAAAGGGGCCAGGTCTGCCTTGGTTCTTTGGCTTTTGCTTCTGTTGAGGTTGGTTTGTGTGTTTTGAACCCAGGGTGGAGAAACAAGGCATTTCTAGTCTGTTAAACTAATCATCTTAATATTTTATTTTAATTGTAAGGCACCTATTCCCTTTTGTTCCTTTAACAAATCCAATTAAAACAGAGTACATCCAAATTACAAAATAGATGCTATAAAACCAATAAGAAATCATAATCTTTTGTTATTGGGCCATGTGACCTCCTGGGAACTTTTGCTCCAAATAAAAGTTGAATTCTTATTATCCGCTAGGGGAAAGGGGGGAGTTTGACAGCTAACGGCTTTCCAGGCAGCACACGTGCAGAGCCGAGCCGGTGCTAAGGATAGAGAAGTAAATAATACTAGGAGCAGACAAAGCTATAAATGTGTAATATCCCAGGAAGACACTTAGAGCTGGGTTGATCAAATTAACCAGATAACTGCCAAATGAAGTGAATCTGAGAATTTTTATACAGACACTTTGTTTGCTGCTTTACAGACATGGGGGTGGAAGTTTTGATGTACTGGGAAGAACATTTCCTACAGCAGTGCTGGAATAAGGCAGCTGTGCGAGCCCAGACAAACTCCTCATACACACTCCCTTCCCCCGCACCACCCAGAATGGGAGGAATATTCCTACGACAAAGGAGAGTGGTGTGGATGACTGAAATGACAAAGAAGAAGTCACTTTATGAAGACATGGGCATGATGGACCTCTTAGTGTGGGTCTGAGGATGTGTGTGGGCGGGGGCAGGAGTGCAGGGGAGGCATCATTTGACCAGCAAGTGGAGATGACCGCTGTTTGGCAACAGCAGAAGTAGCTTACGAGAGTTTAGGCTTTCCAGTGAGCTCACATAGTAATCAAACTTCTGGCGGTCTGCATACAGCAGCCCCTGAGACAGGGGTGCTATAGCAGCCCACAGCCCTCCAGGGCAAAAGAAATCACTGCCTCTCTGACGAGTACTGGGGAATGCAGTTGGCCAATGTTCCTGGGCTATGCTACGTGAAAAGCCTGTCTTTGCACTCTTGACTTACACTCCACGTGGCAAGGCGTCCACACTGCGTTAATCCTGCAGGGACTGGAGGAGCTGAGGAACAACCAGTTCCTGCCTCCATTGCTGCCCACGGACACATGACCATGAAGTGAACTGGCTCACAGCATTATGTGTGCCCCATAAACTGTTTCTCTTTCTCTCTTTTATTGTCAATTTCAAGATCAGTTTAATGACTCCATTAATGCTATTAAAATATTATTAACATTCATATATGTACATATTTAGATATATGCCCACTATATATGATACATCTATGAAAATGAGCATCCTACATGTTGGCCTCTGGGCAGTAGAGTGAGCAGGCAATGGGTCACACTGAAGTGATTTCTTCAAGGACCTTATTTGCCCGTGGTTAGTTCTTCCAAAAGGTCAGTGGGATATCTGCATTACTGAACCTCTGCAGGGACTTTGGCTAAGGCTGGCTCTCTGTTTCTTCACTCTGTTGAGTTGGCTGGTTGCTTCAGCCAGAGTGCACACCATTCTTCATTTAGCAGACTGCCTGGGGGTGGGGGGTGACATTGCAGTTCTCAGGCCAACCCATGCCAAATTAGAATGGACTTGAGCAAGTGTCTCATCACCCAGAGTTCTGGGGACTCCTGACATTCCTTGGTTCCAATGCCAGAGATTCCAGCAAAACCAGAACAGCCTTCTTGAGGCATGAAGCCATGGAGGGCCAGTGGCCTTCCTTAATTTCCTGTGCCTAAGTGGGTGTGGCTTTCAGCCTGAGAGTCATAGGTTTCCAGAATGGCTTCTGCTTCTTGAAGGCAGTGGGGAAGAGCAATGTACCCCCAGGATGAGGCATTTGCCACTGCTGGAACACAGGCAACAGAGGGAGGAGAGAGACAGGTGGCACGGTGTATGGAAAGATTATACACCAGCTTGGGTATCAGACACATCAAGGTTTGACCTTGGCTGTACTCTTTGCTGTCTGTGTGACCTTGGGAAAGTCACTTAACTTCTCTGAGTCTCAATTCTCTTATTGCAAAAATAAGGTTGATATTTTGCATGGTTGCTCTGGAGATTAGATATACATGAAGGGCCCAGCAGTCTGTTTGAGGCAGTTTCTTTGGTACCATGAATGAATGATGGAGAGAGGCTCTTGACGTTGGCAGTATTTCCAAAATTGATAACAGAACCCCCCTAAACCGTGGAGTCCCTGTAAGATTCCAACCCCTGCTTCTACATCTCTCTCCTGCCATCATCTTCCCATCAGCTCTGCCCAGCGTGTGGTGGAGCTATTGCTGTGAGCTGCACCATCCTCTCTGCACCTCTAATCTCTCCTTTTCTGGTAATCTGTCCTTCTGCCCACAGGGAAGCAGGGCTCATGTTGGGGCAGTTAGTGGAAACAAACTAAAGCACTTTATGTTTATACCCCCAAGGAATCTATATCCCTAAATCTAGGTAACACTGCAGAGCGAGTAGCACAGCACACAGTTTCTGGTCCAGAATGAGCAGTGGACAAGTGGTAATTCTCCAACCTATGTCCGAGTCAAAAGTTAGTGCTGATTTCGGAGGCCTGCTCAGAGGTTCCCAACACAACCATTACACACACAGGACCCACCATGACAGCACAGGTCTCCACCTCCCATGGACTCCATCTGTGAAGATACAGCCCCGCCTCTCTTTAGAAGGAGGCTGCCTATTCTAGAAGGGGCAGAGGACACAGGGAGTGACCTGAAGCCACTCGGGAGGTCACAGCTAGGTGAGCTGGGCTGTTACATGCACAGTAAATATGAGGGTTGGGAGAGAGAACAAATGCACTTACTTTTGAATGAGTGAGCTGTTGAGGGAAGTTTTCATCATTTCCTCTTAAGAGATGAACCACAAGCAAAGGATATTTGTCATCCACATGACATGAAACCTCCTATAAAGCTAGTCCCAAATACTGGCTGCGAAATGGCAGTGACTTTGGGGGTTTCAGTTCCATGTGTCTGTCCTGTATCTCAACGGATCAGTTGAAAGATTGAAATTACTATTGTGAGATTGTATTAGCAAGCTATTTAGAGATGTTAGAGATATAGAAACAAAATCAGTCTTGCCTAAATGTAGTCAAAGATACATGTGTGTGAAGCAACAGACAAATTCTAGTATCATAATAACAAGGGTCTTACAACTGAAAATGCTTGCAAATATTTGGATGGCATTAATATATTGGTTGCCATTACTTTTTTAATTTAGATATCCATGGGGTGTCCTACCATGCTGTTTGATTCACAATGACTAGAGAGAAAAAATTAATTAGAAATTAAAGTAAAACCAACAGATCCACTTTTTCCAAAGTATAAAAGCCAATTGTACAAGAACAAAAACACCCAGTGTATTTAGAAACCTCTTAAATTTGAGCTTCTAAGCTGTTCATGTGAAATGAAATCTATTATCCATCTAGCAACACATAAATGCATTCATTCATCTGTGTAGTCACCCCTCTATCTGCTTATCTACTTATATCTTTCTCCCTGTAACTATTAGCTTCCCTTGTGTGGGATGATCCTACTCTGACATTTCAAGAATTTTATGAATTGATAATAGGATATCTAGCCAGTTTCAAAAAGATGATCCAAAGATCATCTGTTTCTCCCTTTTTTTGCCAGTTCTTACCCTGGGCAGGAAGTGGCTACACAGAGTTGAATAACACAAGGTGTGTCCCTGGTCTCTGGGGGCTCTGAGATGGGGCTTCTGGCACTGGGTCTGCTTCTAGTAGTACTGGGCAGCTTAGGGTGTCAGGATGGACCCTGAGCCATGCAACATACTCTGCCTTCTATAACCGAGAGCAAGGGTCCCTGCCAGGGCCCCAGGGAGAAGCACAGAGAGGGTGGAAGCTCACCGTGCCCCATCTGGCCCTGGGGCACTGCCTCAGGACCCAGGCTTGCTGGGGAGGTGAAGTACATTATCCCAGTCAGCCCGCACTTTACCCTGAGGTGATTAATGGGCAGGCTCAGAGCCAAAGGGCCCTTTGAAGAGAGGCTCCTTAATGGAGGAGTTCTTTGTATCCAGCTCTGCGTTGCTTCCTCATTACCATTCATCAGAGCTGGGAGGGCTTCTCCTCACAGTGTGGGTGGGCTGTGAGCAGCAGGAACAGCTGGGCCCAACTGGCTGGATCTCCCGTCTGCTGGAAGGACCCCTTCCTGTCCAGGATTCTCTCTAACCCATGCTCAGTGTGATTAGCTTCCCTGAGCTGAATTTTATCTTAGAGTGAAAGAAAACCAAAAGGCGGCCCAGGTTTTGGATGTTCAGGGGAATCTCGTGACCAGAATCAGTGAGGGTCTAGATTTGAACTATTTCAACTTGAGGGCCAGGTCTGTTTACTGTTTATCTATATTGCCCAGAGGTTTGATATATGGTAGGCACTCAATATGCACATACAGTGAGTGAACAAATGAATGAATACTTCAGTAAGCACACGGACATAGCTTAAATCAGTCACAAACGACTAATACCGACCACAGACAAATGGAAATTTACTAATTGTTTATGCCCATGGGATAGGGTTGCCAAATATAATATAGGACTATGCGGTATTTGGGACATATATATACTAAAAACTATTTGTTGTTTATCTGAAGCTCAACTTTTACTGGGGATCCTGCAATTTTATTTGCTAAATCTAGAAAACCTACCATGGGGAGAAGCCATTGATAAACATCTCAGATGAGTGCATAGGCTTCCGTGATCTCAGTTCATCTCTTTTTAATGAAGATTTCAACTCAAGCACAGTACACCATTTTTCTGACATGCCAGCTTGTGAACAGCTCTTCCCTGTGGTACACAACATCCCCCTGGCAACACACAAGGGAGGCATACACATTGGACCACAGCAGTGCTCAGTTGCTACCTATTTGGATGTCTTTCCAGGGGTAGAAATGGGTTGTGTGGGGTTGTATCGTAACAAAGTCACAGACTTCCAACGTGGGACGAGCCAGCAGGCATAGTGAGAGGAACAGAAGTAGAATATGGAGTCCCAACTGTTTTGTAAAGTTTTTTTAAAAAATGATTTTTTAATATGTCTACAGTAAAATTGCCTCTTTGTGCACAGTTCTCTAAGCTTTAACAGATGTATAGATTCATGTAACCACCACCACTGTTAGGGTGCAGACAGTGACATCACCCCAGAAAACTAATGTGCCTTTCCCTTCTAGTCAAGCCTTTTCCCCACCCCTAATCCCTACAACCACAGATCTGTCCTGCACTTAAAGTTACGGATTTTTTAGAAGGTCACATAAACGAAGTCATTCCATTCATGTAGACTTTTGAGATTTTTTTTTTTAATTAGGCAAAGTGCTTTAGGGTTCATCCAAATTGTTGCATGTATCAATAGACTTTGTGCTTAGTAGTATTCCATTACTACAGTCCTCACTTTCCACAAGTGATATGTTCTAAGACCCCCATTGAATGCCTGAAACCACTATAGTATACTATGTTTTTCCTATAGGAAAACATGCTTATGATAAAGTTTACTTTATGAGTTAGGCACGGTAAGAGATGTACGACAATAATTCATCACAAAATAGAACAATTTCAACAATATACACTCACAACTTCACAGATAAAAGATTCATTCTTGCTGTAGATGTTAGCCACCTCAACATATGATTTATTTTCTTTCCCAAGTCAAGAACTTTTACGTTTTCACTTAAAGAAAGCACGTTAAGGCTTCTCTCCCTTTGGCATACCTGAATTGGCAGCATCACAGTCACTATTAGGACAGCTACTAAGTGACTAATGGGCAAATCGTGTTTACAGACTGGATCCACTGGACAAAGGGATGATTCAAGGTCCGGGTGGAATGCAGCAGGGTGGCCTGAGATTTCCTCATACTAGTCAGAACAGCAAGCAATTCAAAATGTATAAATTTCTTATTTCTGGAGTTTTCCATTTAACATTTCCAATCTGCAGAACTAAACACGTGGAAATGGAAACGGCAGATAAGGGGAACTACTGTACAGTATTAGGAATCAACCCACTGAAGGACGTTTATTATTTTTCTGTTTGAGACAATTATGAATAGAGCAGCTATAAACACATGCGAACAAGTTTTAGCATGAACACAGAAATCTTACTTTTCTAGAGTAAATACTCAGCTGGGAAAATGCCAGATCATATAATAGTTATATGGTTAATTTTATAAGAAATTTCACAAGTGTTTTCTAAGGGACTGTACCATTTTGCTTTCGCATCAGCAAGGAATGAGAATTCTAGTTGCAGTACCTCCTTACCAAAACTTCGTACTATTGATTTTTGTGTTTGTACATTTCTATGGTGAAATTTATCTTTAAATATTCTGGACATTAAAAAAATTGTATTGTTTGCTTTCTTACTGCTGAGTTGAAAAGCTCTTTATAGATTTTGGATACCAGCTATCTATGGTATAAGAGATTTGCACTGTTTCTTCTAGTCTGTAGCTTGCCATTTCATATTCAACTTTTTTTTTTTTCACAGAGTTCTTTTTTTTTTTTTTTTGAGACAGAGTCTTACTCCATCACCAGGCGCCAGGCTGGAGTGCAGTAGCGTGACCTCGGCTCACTGCAACCTCTGCCTGCCGGGTTCAAGCAATTCTCCTGCCTCAGCCTCCCGATTAGGTGGGACTACAGGCACACGCCACCATGCGCAGCTAACTTTTTTGTATTTTTAGTAAAGACGGGGTTTCACCATGTTGGCCAGGATGGTCTTGATCTCTTGATCTCGTGATCCACCCACCTCGGCCTCCCAAAGTGCTGGGATTACAGCCGTGAACCACCGTGCACGGACTTCACAGAGTTCTTAATTTTGTTCAACTCATTAATGCTATCTTTTTTTTTCCCATTTATTTATTTTATTGCATTTTAGGTTTGGGGGTACATGTGAAGAACATGCAAGATTGTTGCATAGGTACACACGTGGCAGTGTGATTTGCTGCCTTCCTCCCCATCACCTACATCTGGCATCTCTCCCCTTGCTATCTCTCCCCAGCTCCCCACCTCCCACCGTCCCTCCCCTATTTCCCCCCAACTGCTATCTTTTGTAAACTGTGCTTTTGACTAACTCAAAGTCATGATTTTGTTCTTCATTTTCTTTTCAGTTTTATGGTTTTACATTTTACATTCAAATCTATGATCCATTTTGAGTTAATGTGAATTAATTAGGCCAAGGTTCAATTTTTTGCATATAAATAACCAATTTCAACAACATTTGCTGAAAAGGTCATTGTTTCTCTATTGAACTTTGTTTGACTTTTTGTCAAAAATCAATTGACCATTTAGCCATGTTTGTGTAGATCTACTTCTGGACTTTACTTTCCGTTCCATTGACCTATGTACCTGTCCCATCACCAATACCACATGCTGTAACTATATGGTAAATTTTAAAATTGGGAAGCATAATCCCAACTCTATTACTCTTTTTCAAAATTATTTTTCATTTCTAGTTTTTTTCCTTTGATATAAATTTTAAAATCTATTAATTCATATGTGTAAATAATCCTGCTGTAATCTTGATTAGACCAATTTGGGAAGAGTTGACATTCTTCCCAATTGGGGTCTAATTCCCTGTCCAGTCATCCAATTCATGGACAGGGTATGTTTCTCCATTTATTTAGATCTTCTTTGCTTTCTTACATCAGTATTAAATAATTTTTATTATAAAAATGCTGCATGTTTTTGTTACTTATGTGAAATATGGAAGTATTTTATTTTTTGGAGCATTATTATTTTTCAAAATTCAGTTTCCAATTGTTAATAGCTCATATATGGAAATGCAATGGGGGTTTTGTGTGCTAACCTTATAACCTATAACCTTGCTAAACTCACTTATTAGTTCCAAGAGTGCTTTTTAAATTCTGTGGGATTCTCTGTCTGGACAGTCATGTCATCTGTGCATAGGAACGGTTTTATTTCATTCTTTTCTGTCTGCATGCCTTTTATTTTTTTGCATTATTACAATGGTTAGAATTTCCAAAGTATTATTGAACAGACATAGAGTGTGTTCTCTTACCTTATTCTGAAACTTCAAAGAAGAACCTTCAGTCCTTCACCAAATATGATATTAGCTCTAATTTTTTTTGTGGATGGTCCTGTAGCCAGATAAGGAAGAACCTTTCTATTACCAGTTTGCTGAGAGTTTTTAATAACTAATGGATGTTAAATTTGTCAGATGTTTTTTCTGCATAAATTTATAAGGTATTTTTTTCTTTTCAGTCTGTTAATATAGTACATTAACTGATTTCCAAGTATTGAGTAAGCTTGAGTTGTCAATTCTTTTTATATGTTACTGGATTCAATTTGCTAATATTATGTTGAAGATTTTTATAACTACGTTCAAAAAGGTTATTGGTCTGAAGATCTCTTTCTTATATTGTCTTTGTGTGATTTTAGCATCAGGGTAATGCTGACATCAGAAAAGTTGAGAATTGTTCTCTAGTCTATTTTTTTGAAAAAGATCATGTCAAATTGCTAGTATGTCTTTGTAATTGTCTGAATGCTCGTGTCCCCTGAAAATCTCTGTGTTGAAACTCTAACCTCCAATGTGATGGTATTAGAAAGTGAGGCATTTGAGAGGAAATTAGATCAAGAGGGTGGAGACTTCATAGATGAAATTTGTACCCTTACCAAAAGGGTCCCAGACAACTGTTTTGCTCTCTTTCTACCATGCGATGTCATAGCAATCAAACACCTATGAACCAGGTAGCATGCTCTTAACACATGCCAAATCTGCCAATGACTTGGTTTGGACTTCCCAGCCTCTGGAACAGAGAGAAATAAATTTACATTGTTTATAAGCCACCTAGTCTGTGGTACTTTGTTACTGTAACCTGAGTGGACCGAGACAGTCTTCTTTAAATGTTTGATGGAATTTAGCAATTCTACCAACATTCTATTCTATCAATAACGTGGGGCTTCGGGTTTTCTTTTCTGAAAGGTTTTCAATGATGAATTCAATTTCTTCAATAAATAGAGGTCTATTTGGGTTTTCATTCCTTCATAAATATTTAGTAGTTTGTAGTTGATCTTATCTAAGTTCCTCTTTTTTTAGAGTTGTTTGTATTGTTCTCTTATTGGGTTTTAGTAAATCCTCCCTTTAACCCTGATATTTGTAATTTGGCTTCTCTTTCTTTTTTCAAAATTGTGAATCTGGCTATTTTTTCATTAATCTTTTCAAAGAACCAGGTTTTTTGTACAATTTCAACTCCTGTAAATTTGTTAAGGTTTGTTTCATGACCTGAAATATAGTCTGTGTTAGTGAATATTCCATATGTACCTGGAAAAGAGTTTGTATTCTGCAATTGCTCGGTAGAGTGCTTTGCAAATGTCAGATTCAGTTGGTTGATGGTAATAGTGAGTTATTCTATACTAGTAATTCTCATCTCCAGGCAATTTTGCTCCCCAGTGGACATTTGGCAATGTCAAGAGACATTATTGATTGTTATAACTAGTGGGTAGCTATTGGCAACCAGTGGGTAGAATCTCCTGGCCTTACTCTGCTAGACATTCTATGATGCACAAGACAGGTCTTCCCACAAGCCCTGTCACCACCCCATGCCTGCTGATAACAAAGAATTATCTGGTCTAAAATGTCAATAGAGCCAAGGTTGAGAAATCCTTTTCCTTGCTGATTTTCTCTCTACCTGTTCTATTGACTGCTGAGAGACAAATATTGATATCTCCAATTCTAATGGTAAATTTTTGCTTTAAATTTTATATTTTTGCTTCATTTAAATTGAAGCTTTGCTGTTTGGTACATGCATAGTTAGGATTTTTTTGTCTCATTGGTTAAATGCTCATTTTATTAATAAGTAATGATCTTCTTCAGCTAAATTTTCTTGTTCTCAAATATACTTTGCCTAATATTAATGAAGTCACTACATCCTTCTTTTAGTGTTTGCAGGGTATGTCTTTTTACATTCTTTTAGTTCAACTCACTTTTATTTATTTAAAGTAGATTTTCTTTATAGATAACATATAATTGAGTCTTTTTCTTTTGTAACCCATTCTGATAATTGTGTCTTTATTAAAAGATTATGGTGTATGAGGTCACTTTCATTTAATGTAAGTATTTCTGTGTTTGAATTTCAGTCTATCATTTTAATAGTTGTTTTCTGATTGCTCCCTCTGTTCCCTTTTCCTGCTTTTGTATTATTTTGCTTTCCTTCTTTTGTATTTATTTGAATTTTTAAGGTCTGTTTTATTTCCATTTATACATTTAGTTTTTTACTATTTAACGTATCTTTTTATATATTGCCTTAGTGATTGCTCTGAGGATTAAAGTATACATACTTTACAGCCTTCTTAGAATGAATCTTTCACCACTTCAAAAGCAGTATAAAACTCTTACCACCATATGGGTCTCGCTGCCTTTCCCATTATGCAGTAGTTGCCATGTATGACATCTACATACCTTGACAACTGCATCACACAGTGTTATTTTTCTTTCAATCACATACATATTTTAAAGGTATTTAGAAGAGAAAAATACTCATTTACTCAGATATTTAGCATTTCCATTGCATTTCCTTTATCCCCAAAGTTCTAAGCTCCCCTTTAGTACAGTTTCCCTTTCATCTGAAGAACTTCCTCGGGCATATCTTTCACAGCAGCTGAGTTAGTGGCAAAAGCTTTTATTTTTCACCCATCTGAGAATGCCTTTATTTTGCCTTCATTTATAAAGGATACTGTCGCAGTCTGGGTTGAACACCTTCTGAAAAATGCATCCTTAGGAGATTTCATCATTGTGTGAACATCAAAGAGTGCACTTACACAAACCTAGATGGTATACCCTACTACAGATCTAGGTAGACTAGATGGTTTAGCCTATTTCTCCTAGACTGCAAACCTGTACAGCATGTTACTGTACTGAACACTATAGGCAATTGTAACACAAGAGTAAGTATTTGTGTATCTAAACATGGAAGAGGTAAAGTAAACTTACAGTATCATAATCTTATGGGACAGCTGTTGTGTATTCAATCTGTTATTGACCAAAACATCATTATGTGGCACATGACTGCACACACACACACACACACACACACATATTTTTAAAGCAGGACTTTTTACTTTTAAAAAGCACCTAGGTCTATAGTAGGCTATACCATTTAGGTTTGTGTAAGTACACTCTTTGATGTTCACATAATGAAGAAATCACATCTGCCTTTAAGCAGAGGCAGCTCAGGGTGAGTCCAGGGTTGCTACACAACTTTTGGAATCACTTTTCCTGAATTCCTGTCCCATTGCAATCTCTCTGACACTCTGCGACTCCCAGGAGCATCTCTTCTCTCCCGACTTGTTGGTCTTCTGGCTGGATTTTGTTTTCTAAATCTGATGCACACTTCTTGCAACTGTTTTTGCCTCTAGTGCCAAGTGGCAGTAGGGTAGAGAAAACAAAGCAAGCCCCCCGCTCTGAAGACCACAGTTTGATCAAAGAAAATGGTTCTCTTCTTCCAGTTTCTAGGTGCCTGTCTGGATGACTCCAGGGACACAGAGTGGCCTGGGATAAGACAGGAGAGAAGTAAACAAACAAGCAAACAAACAAACAAACAAAAAACAGAGCACAAAACAGATTTTCCCCACTGTCTGTGAACCTTAAAACTCCCTTTCCTGTTCCTTGGACCAGAAAAAGAGGCCCTTGTTGGAAATCAGAAATCTTTCTGTCCTCATCTGGTCCAAAGTTTTGTGTTCTGTGCTGCCCTTTAGTCCAGGCCAAGGGAAATGGTTAAGGGGAGAAAAGGGAGTCCAGGAAACTTGTGTCCAGATTGGTCCTTACTTTGAGTTATGGATTTCTTCTCCAATCTGCCTGATACCATTTATCTCAGAATCCCCAGAGTGCCTCCCTGTGCATTCTGCCCAAGGCCTTACTTGCTTTCAGGAGTTTGGTGGGACCAAGTGAGCATACCCAATCTTAACTGGACTTGGACTCCACTTTGCTTATTAAGCTGCTTTATCCAATCTGGCTTCTCACAGCTGAGTGATATAGACAGTTCCATACTGATGAATATGGTGCTGGCTCTGGAAACCAGCCAATTATGCCTGAAAGTGGGGGGTCCACCATTTTTAAAGAATAGGGTCAGCTGACAAGGCCTCTGTAAATGAACATCATTGCTGCCGAGAGCTAAAAATTCTGTCGTTGGTTTACTGTGGAGACCACCATCTACCCCAGAGGGCTGTGATCCAGCAGGCCTTGCACAGGGTGGGACCCTGTGACCCTTCAGCTACGAGTGGTGATAGTGGGATCTACACTTAGCACAAGTGTGAGACAGGCTTGTACACATTTCTCTTTGACACTGAGCATTCCTGGGTGAGGAAAACCTGTGACAATATGCTTGCACAGCCTGATTGCTCAATATGCACATGCTATATGAACTTGGGTCACAATAAAAGGTGTAGGTGATAAAGTACAGAAACTGTAGAGCACCTCTCTCAGCCCATCCCTGCAGGGAACAGAGGCAATGCAACTTTGTGTCTCCCAAGGGCATACTTTTGCCTGGTTCTAGAATCTTGGTCCAAAAAAAAAAAAAAAAAATTTGCAAGCACGAGGCACTGAGTTGTTGAAAAGAAAATGGGTTCCCAGAACCTAACAGAGCAGAGTTGCATCCTCTTCCTGGCTGCAGACCTTCCTTACTTCTGAGCCTTGGTCTCTCTATGATAGGGGTAATGCTGTGGATCTTGCTGTTGAGGTTTAGAAACAATATGTATAGCAATTTTTAATAACTAACATTAATCAAGCTATTACTATGCACTAGGCACTGTTATAAGTGCTTTATAGTATTAGGTGATTTACACCGCCTCAGAGCTCTATAAGAGCGTCTGTTTTCACAAATGAGGAAACCCAAGCACTGGGAATTTAAGAAGATTGTGAGTAGCAGAGCTGGACTTCTAAGCCAAGCATACAGAAGACAGAATCCCCATCACATCACATCGACATTCTGTTTCCCCACACTGAGGCAGTCATGGCGATTTATCAAGTGTCTGTGCAGAGGAGTTGAAGTCCAGTGTGAAGGATGTGAGAGGAGGAGGGAAGGGGTAGGAGATGGAAAAGACAGCATTCTCCGTGAGCTTTGCCAGTACCCACCATCCCACTGTGTGCTCATGAGGACACTCAAGCACTGGGAATTTAAGAAGATTGTGAGTAGCAGAGCTGGTGCACCCTGGTACCCCTGAGCTGAACAACAGGCTTTTCTGCATGACTCCTGTTGCACTGTAGCCCAGGCCTGACTAGTTCCTCTGAGCCCATGAAGGAAAGAAGGATGTGAGAAGTAGATCTTAGTACCCACACTATTCTGTAAGATCCAGGCTTCTGTTGGCTTTGAAAACTCAGCAGACCCTCCCCAGAAACTTGTATGATAACTTAAGGAAAGCCTAGCTTTATGTGGGGGTCGAGAAACGGGCAGATATCCAAGAACACATACACACACATGACTGTGGGTGGGGGCATATGGGAAAGTCCAGGACAGTGGAGGGGATTTATAGTCAGGGCACGGCACAGCTAGGGGGACATGTAGTGTCCTTCAGGCCGTCCCTGCACTTCCTATTTAAACAACCAAGAAATTAAAATCTGAAGAAGGCACATAGTTTGCTGACGATCTATGGCTAAGCTGGGTCCACTTCACCCTGACTTCTCTCCGCCATCCTCTTTCCTGCTTTTAAAATCATTACAGAGTGAAGCGTCATGATGTGGGGGAGCCCAGTGCCCTCTGGCATCTTCTAACCAGATGTTTTCTTATCTTTCAGCAGTTTCTCATGATTTTTCCTCACACTGATAACTATCCAATCAGAACAACAAACTTCTATCACCCACTTACTAAAAGAACATGGCTAAGGGTGGGAAAGGCCCCAAGGGCAAGAAGATTACCCTCAACGTGGCCAAGAATTGCATCAAAATCACTTTTGATGGGAGAAAGCGCCTTGACTTGAGCAAGATGGGAATTACCACCTTCCCTAAGTGCATCCTGCGCCTCAATGACGTAGATGAGCTGGACCTTAGCCGGAATCTGATCAGGAAGATCCCTGACTCCATTTCCAAGTTCCAGAACCTCCGGTGGCTGGACCTGCACAGCAACTACATCGACAAGCTGCCTGAGTCCATCGGCCAGATGACCAGCCTGCTCTATCTCAATGTCAGCAACAACCGGCTGACCAGCAACGGGCTGCCTGTGGAGCTGAACCAACTCAAGAACATCCGCACTGTGAACCTAGGCTTGAACCACCTGGACAGCGTGCCCACCACGCTGGGGGCCCTGAAGGAGCTCCACGAGGTAGGGCTCCATGACAACCTGCTGAACACCATCCCCACGAGTATCTCCAAGCTCCCGAAGCTGAAAAAGCTCAACACAAAGCGGAACCCCTTTCCAAAGCCAGACGAGTCGGAAACGTTCATAGACTCCATCAGGAGGCTGGAGAATTTGTATCTGGTGGAGGAGAAGGATCTGTGTGCAGCATGCCTGAGAAAATGCCAAAATGCCCGGGACAAGCTGAATAGAATAAAGACCATGGCCATGACAACGCCGAGAAAGGCCATCTTTTCCAACCTGATCTTACCCAATTCCACGGCCAAGGAGTCCCAGGAAGACTGGAGGTGACTGGGACCCTGACCCTAAGGCAGGAGGGGAAGAGAGATGGAGGGAAGGGGGCAGTGGGCTGCATCCACAGGAAACCAAGGCTCCCCTGTGACTGCAACAGCTCTTCCAGCCAAGCCCATAAAGCTCCTTTCCCTACTTCCTTGGCGTGTGATTGTGTTGATTGAAGGGCTTTCAGTTCCTTGCCATTGCACACATTTCTCTCTCCTCTGCACAAGCACTCACAAGTACAGGCACAGTGAGTCAGGAAGGGGCTATCCATGTTCGTCCTACTCTTGTCCCCAGAGTTCTATGGCCTACTGCTGTCTGGGCAGCTAATGCTGCCACACATTGACTATTGCTGGCATTTCAGAACCAACCACCAGCTCCCAAATGTGGAGCTATTTACTGGAAATGGTTTAGGTCTGGGCTTCAAAGGCAAGAAATCTCAGAGCATGAGTTTGTAAGAGAGTAGATGAGTACTGGGTCTTGGGTAAGGAACAAAGATGGGCCACAGAAACGGGCAGGTTTTATCATTAAGGCATCAATAGGCAGAAAGCCTCTTGGCCCAAAGCAATGCTTTCTCTCTGAACTGAGCTTGTATAACTTCCTTTAGGAGCTTTCTTGACGAAACCTGTAGACCTCTGACTGGCTGTGAATTAATGAAGTCGCACTCCCATCCCATTACATTCATCATTTTTCCAGACCCTCATGGGAGGAAGGAAAGAATGGGGGCAGGTATGGGTTGGTGCATTCAGTAAATCAACACCTTACTTGGCACAATGCTAGGTGCAGGGGCCATGTCCAGCTGGGGAAAGTTTGGCTTGCCTGGTGCAAGCTGAAAGGAGAGAGCAGCTGAAAGGAGATGGGCAGAGCACCATTGTCTGAGGAACTTGGGGGATCAGGATCGAGGATGTGCAGGGCTGGCCTGGCAGAGAGAGAAGTCCAAGATTCTGAGGTTGGACAGATCTAGGTCCATGGCAGCTTTGCTTTTGACTTGGCATCCCCTTGGACACCTAACATAGCTTTGGTCCCCTCATCCATGAAGTGGGAATAATGCCATACCTAACTAATTCCAAGGGTTCTGTGCCTCTAAAACAGGCAGCACATGGAGAAAGTACTCAGCAGAAGCCAGCTCTCTTCTAGAATCGTAACTTGGTTCATTTCAAAGCCAAAATACTACTTCGAAATACTACTACTACTACACACTAGATATTTTGATAGAAAATGACAGCAGTCAAGTCAATCCTCACAATAGCTGATAACCTTCTCTGACCTCACTATGTACCACATTCTCATATCTTCACGTGCGTAAAAGAAAAGAATCAAGAGTGATACCTTGAGGGAGACTTTGTTTTCCCACAAGACTTTCCTATGTTGGTGGAAAGTTTGCTGAGTGGATGGCGAGAAGCACTGAGAGGCATCCATCAGTGACGTGGGATTAACTTCCTTCCTCCTCACACTGTCAGCCACAGCAGATGGCACACTTCACTTCTTCACTCCTTGCTGCTTACTTCCTCTGTGATGCTTAGCTATGACAACCCTATCATAGTTCTAAAACCTTGGGAGATCTAGGTTCAACATTTTCACTTTAGTTTTTCCCTTTATTAAATTGTTTTTCACTGTAGAAGTAACAGAACCCCAACACACTATTAAATATAGTAGATTAAAGCATCCATCATTCTACAGGGTAAGCCAACGGCAATGTTGGCAGAGTTCCTTATTTTTCTATATATATTTTGATACATAGTCAAAATTATAGCATTTCCGTATTTTGTGTCCTGCTTTGAGACCCATGCTGTTACCTCATGTTAATAACCACACTTTAAAACGTCTGCAAGATAGTATTCTTGTGGATACACATAACTATAAGTTACTGTTGAGCCTTTAAGTTATTTACAGTTTTTCACTAATGGGAATGGTCTTGTGATGAGAGCCTGTATAACTAAAACATTTAAAATTATTTTGAATTATTTTCTTGGCATAGCTTCATTATTGGAAATATTGTGTTAAAGGGTGAGTTTTAACAATAATGTTTACATATGCCATCAAGTAGCTCATAAAAGTTTTACCCATATTTATATGCCTGCCAGTAACGTAGCAGACAACCCATTTCAGAGCATCCTTGCCACCACTGAGCACTGTCCTTCACATTTTTATTTTCACCTAATGTCTGAAATGACTCATGAGAAGCCCTTCTGAAGCTGAGGGGAGCAACCGTGCCTGAGACATGTGTGATGAGTCGCCATGCTGTAGGTACAGGAGCCACCACTAGCCTGCCGGGCCCTGGGCATGTCCACAGGAGAGCCAGTCTGCTATTGCAGTCACTTCTCCTCTGATCCAAAAGGGATGGAGTCTAAGCAGAGATGTGAGATCAAGACAGAGAGTGCTGGAGAGCTACATGATGACTTCCCAACACTTTTTATTTAGAATTAATTTTCCCTCCTTAGGTATTCAAAAGGATCAGCAAAGGAGAGAATTTAAGAGAAACATCAAGGTTACAGATCCCACGTGGCGCCCAGGGTGTGCCGGTGCACGCCCTCCCTCCCCTGCCGCAGCACACTCCTTGCTGTGCTGGGTCCTCGACACCCTTCCTTGCTGCCAACTGCTTGGCTGGCCTGACCCTCCAGCCTTGCCCTGGGGGTTTATCATACTTTCCCTCTTATCACACATCTCAGGAAGGCATTTCAAGGGCATTTAACTTCACCAGGATTCAGACATACACAGGCAGCGGGCTGGATTTGCCTCAGAATGCATTCAAGTCAGACGCCTCTTTAGCCAGGAAATGCTGGCAGCGGGATGAAGCTGACTGGAGACAGAGGCCAGTCAGGAGGCGTCTTCTGCACTCTATTTCCTTTACTGCCAAGGAAAAGGTTTGATGTTGGTGCTCCTTCATGCTCTAAAATACCTCAGTCACCTTTACTTCTTGGAAATTGTATTAAGCATAAAGATACTTCATAGGAAAGCCTTGGGGGTTCTCTTTCCTCAAATAGAACAAAATCCCTATTCACACTACCTTGACCATCCTGAAAGCCGGCATCACCTTGGTGAGCTGGCCTGACCTCTGCCCTTTCTGTGTTTGCCCCTGTGGCCTGGAGCAATTACCTCAGCTTCTTGTGTCTCCATCCTCAGGATACACTCAACATCTGCCTAGAGTAGCTATGGCACAAACTTGAAGACTACTCATAACAGAATAAATAACTCTGAAGAGGAGAAGCCCCCAGTTAGCAGAAGACAGAGTGGCAAGTGGAATCTTCTGGAGAGCGGGCTCGCCGGAGCTGGCTAAGCCAATGACTTGCTTCTCAAATTTACTTCACCTCCCTTAGCTTTAGCTCACCTGTGTGTAAAAATGACTTTAGGAAATAGTTGATGTGGTTTTTAAAATGAATATAGAGAAAAAAAATTAAGAAAACTATAGATTACATATTATAGATAATTAATTATTTAAGACTTTAAGACTTTCGTTCCATATTTGTATTATCCTTCTCCCACAGTGCAAATCTGCATTACAAACATCACTGAATTTACTCACTTGCTGAATCCTACAATAGATACAATGCAGTACTGGAATTGCTATGACAACACCACCAACAACAAATGAAGAAGTTCAAAATTCTTTTGCCATTCTTCTCCTTTAGAATATATCCCAATCAGGGTGTTATAATCCAAAAGCTGTATCCAAAATCACTTGAATCATTTTTTTTCTCTCTGTGTAATTATATAATCTAGTTTGCATACAGTTAAGTGTGTCTGTTTGTATTTACTTTTGTGTTCCTTCCATTCTTGCTTTTTACTAAGTTTTTTCAATATATGAAACATTAACATCCTTCGAAAGTGGAAAAAAAAAGACTTTAAGACTTAAAAGGCTTACTGCCTCTACATTTCACTCAGCCTGGTATATCTCAATGCCAGTAGTCTGTGATAAGTTACATAGGCATCATGAGATACTGATATGGTTTGGGCGTTTGTCCCCGCCAAACCTCATGTTGAGATTTGAGCCCCAAGGTTGGGAGGTGTTTGGGTCATGCGGAGGGATCCCTCATGAATGGCCTGGTGCCATCCTCTTGATAATGAGTGAGTTCTCGCTGTATTAGATCCTGTTGAAAACTGATTGTTAAAAAGAGCTTGGCACCTTCCTCTTCTATCTCTCTTTCTTCCTGTCACCATGTGATGCCTTTTCCCCTTCATCTTCCACCATCAGTGGAAGCACCTATACCCTCACCAGAAGGCAATGCTGGCTCAATGCTTCCTGTACAGCTTGCAAGAACCATGACCCAAATAAATTTCTTTAGTTATAAATTGCTTAGTGTCAAGTATTCCTTTGTAACAACGCAAATGGATTAAGACAGACACCTCAGGCAATTCCAATTTATACAAAAAGTTATATAGAAAAATATGCTGAAAATACTACAGATAAAGTAGAATTTATCAAATATTTCAGTGGTACATAGGTAGGCAGGAAAAAGAAAACAGAGAAATGAACAACAGGAAAAAACAGAAAACAAAAAATAAAATGGCAGACTTGTATTCTAATATTTTGATTATTACAATAAATGTAAATGATCTGCTTTATTTGTAATGACCACAAAATGGAAACAACCAAATATTGCTCAATGCACAAATTGTTAAACAAACTCTGGTATATTCCTATCATGGAATACTACTCAGCAATAAAAAGGAACAGACCATTGGTACACACAAGGACTTGAATGTATCTCAATGCCACTATTAGCAAAGAAAAAATGTCCATCTGCAAAAGTCACTTAATGTACGATTCCATATACAGAACAGTCTCTAAATGATAAAATAATAGACATCAAAAACAGATTCATGATTCTCAGGATTTAAGGATGGTGGGGGAAGACAGGGGCAGGCATGACTGTAAAGTGGTAGCACAGAGGTATCTTTGTGGTGATAAAATAACTGTGTACGCCGATAGTGATGGTAGTTACTCAAATCTACACGTGATAACATGACAAAGAACTATGCATATACATGTACCAGTGTCAATGTCCTGGTTCTGAAATTGTACTATGGTTATGTAAAATGTAACCATGGTGAGGGGGATATTAAGTGAAAGGTGTATGGAGCCTCTCTACTATATTTGCAACTGTGAATCAATATTTTAAAATAAAAATTAAAAAAAAAATCTTACAGCCTAAATGCAACAACAATCAATAGATCCTTATGCATCTGCCCAGTGCTGATTTATGAGGCCCTATGGCAAGCTTAAAGTGAGAATCTGACACACCGAGCCAGCCTAGAGATGCAATTCAGGCACAGAGTAAGGGAATTCAGGCATCTTAACCTCGGCTCACCTGACTAATCTAAAATTAGCCATTGTTGATCTTATTCTTGCAGATTCCTGAAAGTGTTGCTAAAATAAATAGAAACTGCATGTATTCTCTATGTCCCAGGTTTTCTGGAGGTAGCTGGACATAGGTGGCAACTAGGATGGGGAAAACCTTGACTCAGTGGGTTGCTCATTGCCATTCCAGCAATGTGGCTGGGTGGAACTGGAAGGAAAAGGGGCAGGCTTGCTGCAGAGACTGGGGCTTGCATCAGGCTTTTGCCCTGGAAGGATCTGAGGTTACGGCTAAGGATATAGCAGAGACGAGGCATGAACCTAGTACAGCCAGACAAAGATGAATGTGGAATGGGGCCAGGGCCAAGGTCTAAGCATGACCTAGGCAGAATGGCCAGGTCTCGGATGCCCATGGCCCACGGAGCCAACTGTGTGGACAAGCTCCTAGACACTGCAGCACTGGCTGTCACTCTCATTTTGAGTTTGCAGCCAGGTGCTGTTCAGCTCTGGTTCCAGTGACTCCACTCTCGACACAGAATATGAGTAGTTTGATCTCCACAGTTGCACTCCCAGGGCTTTACTTCAGCAAGAAACCCAAGGACCATGCTTCTCCACTCAGTGGTAGAGCCGGCACTAGCTTTGCCAGTTAAGCAACTGTGTACCTTACAGATCTGTAGCCAACGGCATGAATCTCTAGGGGGCAAGAGTGAAGGAGGAGAAACGCTAGGGCAGGGAACTTGAGCTTTAGCTTCCTCACAGCTAACTGTGGTGTCTCTGGGGTGCGGTTAATTATCACAGAAGACCATATTCTGATGGGAATTGCATAAGTTCTTCTGGTTGGTTTTCTAAATTCTTTGTCTTTCATTATTTTTCAAAGAAAATCTCTAAAGAAAACAATGAGCTGAAAATGTTCAACTGTAAAACTTTGCATCCCCAAAAGAATTTCATCCTAAACATTATATATAAAGAGTGTACACAACTAAGAAATGATTTCGGCAACTGCAAATACTCAGGTATAATCAGGCCCTGAATATAAGCACCACCTCACACCCAAAAGATTTCTCCAGCCTGGGGACACTTTTGCCTCAGTGATGTGGATGTTTCAGTTTATCCAAAAATATGTGCTTAGCCCAAGAGAGATTTGAGGAAAAGAGAGCCAGACAGGCATCCTAGCCTTGTATTTCTCTGAGTGTTTTAAACTCTGGGCTCAGTATGAACTGAGGTCATTAGAAAGCAATGTAACTGAGACAGGTAATGTTAGCTTCCCAAAGAAATGCCTGTACAAAAATAAGTTCAAATGATAGGCTCCTGTTCCTGCAGAGAACCAATACAGAGAATTATATTTCCCATCACTCTTTTTTGTATACTTTATTAAAAAGGAATCACCACCACTGGTACCCACAATTCCTTACAGAAGAACCAAATTTGCTATTCAGCACAAAAAGAAAGTATGTTCCAGAAAAAAAAAAAAAAATTCGCAAAAGCCTGTTTCTTATTATCTATCCTTGGAAAACAGTATAAGCCAACATGATTGTTTGTTTTACTTTTCTTAGTCTCAGGACAATTAGAGTAACTAAATCACTCCAAATGATCACATCTATTTTTTCCCTTTTAAAGGAGTGTTGGGCTGTTAAAGGATGGTTGTACCCTGTTTAATTTTGAAGCTGTCTGTAGCCCTTTATGGAAGAGCATGAGTACATTTCAGTGTGAGGATGTGTGTTTATCCACAAGTGCATTCTAGCTAGCTGCCCTCTTTCCCAGCAGCTCCTGCCTTCGTTTCTCCTTTTCTGATTGGTCCTCTCACATCTTAAAGATCCTGCCTATATTCAACACCACAGAGCAGGACTCATCCAGCAGCTCTAGCTGGCATATGTTAAAAGGCCCTGTCGGCCTGCAGAACCTTGCACCCCACAGAAGTCTGAACAGGCTGCCATGCTGTCTTCAGAAGGTTCAGTCCTGTACCATGGGGACAGGATTCATGCAGACTTTGCAAGTATTTTCCACTTGGAATCCAGGCTCAGAGATCCTCCTTAGTATATATACAGTTATGAAGGCAGCCATTGTCACCAAAAGCCTCAGCAAAACTCTGACACCAAAAGCTCTGGCTTCTGTACACGTGGAATGGTGTCCAAAGGAGTCATATGGGTTATCGAAAGCTGAGGTTCAGGACACGAAAATCTGTAGCCCAGGCCAAGAGTCATGGCTCCGTTGAAAATGCTTAGAATGGCACACACACCTCCTTTATAGGTAAGAAGTCCACATTCACTAGAGTGACTAACAAGTAGCTAGGCATTTTTCAAGACTCATTCTATGATTATTGCCCCCAGTTATCAAAAGAAAAATAATCAGCTTCATTCCAGGCACATGGCAGTAGCCAGCCAAGCCCTCCTAAAGCTGAGGGCTACCACTGCCTTCCCACCCTAGAGTTCCTGAAGCCACAATTGGGCTGGCAAGAGAAGGGCTGGAGAGGGGGGCACCCTGAGGAGCTGAGAGCAAGGAGAGCCACCTGCTTTTAATCAGTTGTTCTGTTAACAGGCCCAAACACACATCAGGTGATTCTAAAACCAGGATGAAGGATTACAATTTATTGGGCACCTACTACAAGCCCAAGTGAGCTTGATCCTGAAGCCCAGGGCTGACTGTTTATTTAGCACAATCTCACCACATCCCCTCGCTGCATGGGTGGCCTCAGAGCCTAGGGCTGGGACTCTGTGGGGTGTCCACATTTCGCTCAGGTTCTCCTTCCATGAGCTGAGACGAGCATTCCTCTGGAGCACCATGTACTTTCCCTAGTTGATCCCAGAAGCTTCCCCAAAGGTCTCCAACCTGGAGCTGTGCTGAGACTGTGTCCGGCGTGACCCAGCATAGCCCTGGAAGACCCTTCTCCAGTGGGATCAGGTAGCCATGATGGCAAAAATAATCACAATGGAAATAAAATCAGAATGGAGCTCAACTGTCCCACAGAAGCAAGCTAGTACACAGGGCGGCACTGCAGGTCATCATCAACCTGTGGATGAGTAAGGAGTCATCTCCAGACATCTGACTCATTCACAGAGCATCATCTTCCTCCGACCTGGCAATCATTTCTGAGGGGCCTCCAACTTAGTGGACACATCTGGAGGTGAGCAGCTCTTCTGCATTCCTCCCTCTGCCCCTCCTCTACCTGCCCCTCTCTATTTGGAGTAGAGGGTATGTGGAAGAAGGTATGTGTTTCCGGGAAAGGCATCACTAAGACTCTGAGGACAAAGGACAAAGAATGGACAGAGAGCTACCCATAGTCATAGGGACAGCTGTGTTGTCGCTGAGTGACATTACAGAATAGGTTCATCCAAGGGTGAGCTGCAGAGACAACAGGGCCCAGTGAAGTGATGTGTGTCACAGTTGACGCAGCCTTGCTCCAGGGAGAGAGAAAGCCATGTGCAACCCATGAGTGCTGTGGCTTGGAACTTCCCTCTGCATGGAGCTGTGAGTAGACCTGCTTTTGTTGACACCTCGGTGCTCACCTCCTTGTGGATAACAGAACCTTGATTCTCTCAAAGAACCACAATCCCCTCAATTTGGTCTATGTAGTTGGGTGAGACTGACCCTAACCCCAGAAGCTGGGTGGGCGCATCTCTCTTACCCGGCCAATGAAAACATTTGATTGGTTCTGGGATTCTGGGATGGGCATGTAATTAACCTAACTTGCGAAAATGGCAGTTTGGAAAGTTTCGCTAAAATTACCGGGATAGAGCATGTGTGGTGTGTGCTGGGATTCCTGTATGATTGACTGTCAGTCTGTAGCTGTGGGAGCATCCATGCCCCTGTGCTGAGAATGTCTACTGAGAATGGAGCCCGTCCAAGCGAAATCTTCCCTGAGAGAGGGAGAGCCGCCACTTTCTGCAAACTTATTCTGCCTAGAGGTCCAGCCATGCCTGCAGCCAGATCGCTTTTGACCCTCATGTAGATGTGATCATGAATCCTCTTTTTTTGCTTCAATTAGTTTGAAATAGCTTTCTATCTTGCACTGAATAGTGCTAAGAAATCTAAGTGGGAACATAAAGGCTTATATGGAACATAAACAATATGAGATCAGCAGCGCTGGGATTCAGCAGATATGCCCAATTAGGAGTATCCTGTTGTTAACTATTGAACTATGCCCATTACAGTTGTTAAACAGCCATCCCAACTGCAGCGACCCACTGTGGCCCAGGTCCCCTGGATCATACCCTGGCATGCCTTGGACTCCACCACAATCTATAAACCAAAGGGTAAGTGCCTGGCACAATAGGAGCCTCTGCTGGCAGCCTCTGCAACAGGTCTATTGAAGGTCATCAATGACTCTTAGGTTTCAAAGCTCAATGGTCATTTCTCAGTTCTTATCCCACTTGGCTTATCAACAATACTTGACCACTCCCACCTCGAATCACTCTACCTGGCTTCCAGGACATCTTTCACACCTGCAGTTTCTACTACCTTTCTGGCTACTTCTCCATTTCTTCAGCTGGCCCTGCCCATGTCCTTACCCTCTAAAGGTTGGTGTGCCCAGGGCACAGTCCTCCGACCTCTTTGCCACGTGCATGCATTCTTGATAATCTTACCCACTCTCATGACTTTAAACACTATTCCAAATTTATGTCTCACCTGAACCTCTCTCTTGAAGTCCAAATTCATATGCCCAATAGCCATCATGATGCCTCCACCTGGATGTATGATAGGCATCTCGAAATTCACATGTGGCCCTACAGCCACTCTTCCTGTGATCATACTGGTTTAATTTTCCAATTGCTGAAGCATAAATTCTCCATCTTAGTCCTCTCTCTCATACATGCATTTCCTGCACTTGATTTGTCATCATATCCTATCAAATGTATCTTTAAACTTGTCCATCATCTGATCACATCACACCATCTTTGCTGTCATGTTCCTGATCCAAGCCACCATCCTCTCTCACCTGGATTACTGCAATGGCCTCCAGCAACAGCTTCCTAACTAGTCTCCAGCTTCTGCCTTTGACCCACTACAGACTACCCTTGGCACAGCAGCCAGAGTGATTCTTATCAATATGTCGGTTCACGTCATCCCTGCTCAAAACCCTCCAATGCTTCCCGTCTATTTGAAATAATAACAACACCATAATCTTGCACCAACTACCCCCTATGACCTCCCTCACCTCCACCCCAGCTAACTCCCTGCACTCCAATTTTACAGGCCTCAGCCACGCCCTGCTCTTCCCTGGGTCTAACACATTCTTTTCTCAGTTAGTTGCATAACTTTTTCTCCACTTTGCCCAAGTCTTAATTCAAAGAGTGTTTCCTTGATAAGGGCTTCACTTGCCACCTCATCTAAGATTTCAGTGCCCACCTCTATCTGCTTGGTTTTTTATACTTACACTTATAATTATCTAATATTCTTTATGGTTCACTTATTTATATTGGTTTATGTCTATCCTCATGAGAATGTGAATTCAATAAGGACAGGAGACTTTTATTTTTTACTATTTTGCTTGTTCTGTCAAGCAGCAAATACCAGGTATTGCACACTATTGATAAATGATTTTGAAGGAATTGGCGAGACCCATTTTATACCGATTGTAAATATCTTGAATGTCATTCCTGGGATTCCCTCTTGCTTGGCCCCCACAGATTCCTGGAGAAAACCAGCAACCATCTTTTTCTATTCTCACCCCTAAATGAAATAAAAATACCGACTGATCTCTAAGTGGACTTCCAGAGAACTGGGTAGCTGTAAGAAGGACCTGGGGGAGGGACAAGCAATCTGTTCACTGGGAGAGATGCCCCATGGCAGAGTTGCCTAAATTAACATCTGATTTGTACACCACTGTATATGAAGTTAGTTTCTAAGCATTCAGAAACCCTCATCCCAGGAGGAACAGCCCTGGGGTTGCTCACACACCCCCACGGGAGGGCCTGACCTCCAAGGCTGTGCCTGACTCCACACCTCTGTGCCACCTGCCCAGTCACCATAGGCAGAGGGTGGTTTCCTGCCATTTAGGTCTGAAAAAGCCACAGAGCCTGTGGGACTTCAAGTCTGTTCACAAAGGTTTAATTGGCAGAAGGAATTTCAGGAGTAGGATGAAGGATGTACAGGAATAGGAGAGAGAAAAATCAGGGAAACAGATGGGCATGCTCTCATCAGGACTTCTTTAGAGAAGGAGGAGGTGAGGAGGAACATCAAAGCCAAGGCAGTGCCATGCCCAGAGAGCATGGCTGCCCGCCATTACCTTAGATTGAGGGGGTCCTCAGAGGCAGTTTTCCCCTTCAGGCTGGGTTGGAAAGAGCAGAAGCTGCATGAAAAGGGAAGGGATAATTCCATCAGCAGAGTCAGGCAGGAATTCCATAATTAATTCCAATGAGCCAGGCAGGAAGCGTGGCTCATTCTTGCTCCCCCACACTCCGCCCTGCCCCCAGGTTATGAACACGAGGCCTGGGTGTACCTCTAGGCATCCCTCAGCACTCTCTGGCATTACACACTATTGCCTTAATACCAACAGTGACAACGATAAAACAATAATTACTTAGGCAGTGTGAGTGAGGTACCTCCTCTGGGCCAGGCCCTTGACAACATTGCCAATGTCAACGACCCTGCCGTACATTCCAGTGTGTCGCTGTGGGGACAAATGCCATCTTAATGCCAGGTTCCTTGAGCTGAGTGGGTAGTGGTTGTGGAGCTTGCATTAGGCCACATTCACACCCTGAGCTGTGGAGGTGTGAGGTTTCTAAATCAACTGTGAAAAACCTTGTTTAATGAACAGAAACCATAGGGGGAAATGAATAGAGTTTAATGGGTTGCATGTCTGCTTATTTGGTTTGGTCTAAACTAGACCTGGAAGACAATTTTAGGGGGCAATCTGACAGCAGCTTGGAAGAACTGCATGGGAAGGCTCACCTGAGTCCAAGGAGGTGCACCTAGAACTGGCACAAAAGCCTCTCTACAGGTTGTTTTTCTCCACCCTGGCCCTGCCTCTTGGATGCAGTAGCAGACTTTGGTGCCAGTTCCATAGGGCCACCAAGAAGGTAAGGCTTGAACTTCTGAGCGCAAAATGGGCTCCCAGGCCGGGGGATGTCAAATGTCTCCTCGGAACTTCCAGCCCACGTGGAGCAGCTCATAACCACTCCCTCCGTTAATCAGCCTCTCTGTTTGCTATCACGATGAGGAACTGACCATCCTGCCTTCTTTCTAGATTCTCTACAAACCAATCTACTGATCTATAACTTTACTGATAATAAAACAAATAACTGTGGTATTAAGAACTTACTTACACACTGGCTTAGATTTCTTAAATTGATCCATCTGGAGAAAGAGAAGTTAACTAAAACAGCAGGCTTCTCTCTTTAAGAAAAACATGTTCAGTGCACATGTGGGAAATCAGTTGTTTGGAATTCCTTCCAATGAAATACGAAATTGGAGCAACTAAAATTGGCAACTGGGATCAAAAAGAAAGATTAAGCCAAAAAAATTACTTGGAAAATTAGAAAATAAAGCCAGAACATTCTGGAAGGTCCATTAAACAGCCAGTTTCTTAACTCTGTTGTAGCTGTGTGATTTTTTTTTCCCCCTTCAGTCTTCCTGTTCTATGCCACTTCAGTTCAGGATAATGGAGTCTGCTTTCTAGAGCCGAAACAAGGACCTTCTCTGGTTCCGTACCTCCCTTCATGAGTTGGCAGTTCTGCAGGCTAGCAGTGCCTCCCTGGGCCCAACCTGAGTGGAGCTCGCTGTGGGTTGAAAACACTTTTCCTGAGCACAGAGATGATTGCTCTCTGCCCCTCTGCTCTCAGTTCAGGATCAGTTTTCTCAGAATGAAGATTTTCAAGCCCTTACCTTTTAAAGACCTTACTCCGATCACTGTTGTAGAAGACAAGAAACTTGGAATATCCATTGTGGAAGAAGATCTCCAGGGCAATGTCCTGTGAAGAGAAGCCCCTTTTAATGTCCTGATATTTTGTGGACTAGAGATGCTCCAGGGTGGCAGAGCTGCTGGAAATGGGCCATTGGGGGTCTCTGTGTCAGGTCACCCTTCCTGGGTAGTCCTTCTGAGCTCCCATGGGTGGCAAGACCTTGATAACAGGGATGGGGTGCTTCTGCAGAATGTGTGGGAGGGCTGGGGACATGACCACAGCTCCAAGTTCCTTTGAAGCAGGAAGCAAAAGGCCCACTTCAGGGTAAGCATGAGGCAGACATGGGAGAAAGCACCCATGCCAGCCTCAGACACTTTCACCTCTGAGTTATGGGTTTGGTTTCCTGAGCCAGAAGTCACCTTACCAGAAACACTAGGGGAGCTAGTTTGGTGGGTGCCGCTGGACAGCCTCATGAGCTGATCTATAGATGCAGCACTCTGCCCAGGCCATTTAAGCAGCACAGGGTGCTCTGCCCAGGCCATTTTGATGTGGCTCCACTGGCATAGTAAGGTTTTTATTAGGGGTACTTCCTTAATGCCTAATTAAAATTCACATAATTATTTTTTTTCTTTGTTTTTCTCTCATCTTATTTCCTCTCTAACTCCTTTCTAGTTTAAGCTATGTAAATAACAGATTTGGAATAAGAAAGAGACTGAGTCACCTATGGGACAAGCCTCAGGGATGAGATGAGGCCAAGGAGAGAGAATTTCCAGGGTGAAGAGAGGGTCAGGGAGAGGTGAGACTGGACATGGAGGGAGGGTGGGGTGGGCTAAGGGTCAGACTCAGAGGTGGGTACTGCATCCAATAATGGAGTACTGCCCTGCGTCTACCTGGCTGGAAGTGAGTTCTCAAAGTCAAGTTCATTAATTCTCCTGAGCAGAAGGAAGGTATGTGCAAGGATGTTGCAAACTTCCTGTCCTCTGCTAGTGGGCAGGAGAGGCTTGGATTTTTTTCTACAAATAGAAGTATAAATAATGTGGAAAACAGGAAGTGAATGCAGAATTTGTGGAGGGTACAGCTTGCCCTGGATGCCTGGAGAGCCAAGCTCTGCCCTTCTCCTGGGAGAATCCAGAGATGGACAAATGATGGCCTTGCTCATAAAGCTCTCCCCTTGGCTTCCACCACTTCAGGTGAACCAATCCTCTGGAAACAATCACCATGTACTAGGGGAAAAAACCCACTGACTGATACTTATAACTTATAGAGTACTGTATAACATTTAAGGTAGACATATAATCACAACAAATAATTTTGAGTACCGACTTTGTACCTAAAATTATACTCAAGGCTGTATGCATAATAGTGGGAAAGGAAGGATGTAACCTCCTGCTCATTGGAGGGAAAGGAAACCAGAGAGGTGCCCACAGGAGCTAACGTGGCAGAGCTGAGGTGGAGGCAAAGCCCAGACCCAGCAGCACTGAACCATCAGGGCAGGGCTGCTGCTTCCACTCTGCCCTTCCAGCTTCCTCACCCTGCAAGGGTGCTCAGGAAGCTCAGACAAAAAGAACCGTGTTGCAGGGAAAAGCAGCAGAGGAAGGAAGAGTGCTCATGAGAGGGCTGAGCAAGCTGCTGGCAAACCTTTGACAGCATGGCAGCTGGGACCTTTCAGAAATCCACTCCTCCCCCTTAAAGACCCCCCTGAGCTTCAGTTTCTTTTTCTTTTTCCTTTTTTTTTTTTTTTTTTTTTTTGAGATAGAGTCTCTCTGTTGCCCAGGCTGGAGTGGAGTGGCATAATGTCAGGTTACCATAACCTGCACTTCCAGGTTCAAGCAGCTTTCCTGCCTCAGCCTCCCGAGTAGCTGGGACTACAGGCATGCACCACCATGCCCGGCTAATGTTTGTATTTTTTTGTTTTAGTAAAGACAGTGTTTCACTATGTTGGCCAGGCTGATGTCGAACTCCTGACCCTGTGATCTGCCCCTCAGCCTCCCAAAGTGCTGGGATTACAGGCATGAGCCACCACACCCAGTGCTCGTGCTTTGGTTTCAGAGAATGATAATGAGACCTCTTGCAGGAAGGGTCACTGGATGAATCAATGACGTACCTACAGAAAATAGATTTACAAATGAAGACATCTAGTTCATCTAGGCTACGCACTGCTCCCTTGCTGGTCTTTGGAACTAACGGTGACCCTTCAGAGAGGGTGGAAAGGGATCCTGCCCCTCCTGTCACATGGTCCCTTAGATCCTCTTTTCTGCCAGCTATCCTGGAGGCCCAGGGGATGGGGATGCAGCTTTGCTATTGCTGAGCTTGGGATGATGAAGGCAAGGTGTGTTTGAGGTCGCTGGAGGCCCCTCAAGTTTACCCTGCTCCCTTTGCTGCTCAGGTGATGTTTCTAGAAAGTGTGATCTATATGTAAGGTGAGATGAGAAGCAGGAGGTTATGACCAGCCATGGCTGAGCTCCTCCTCTGAAAGCAGCCACCATCTCTGTTGCATGCCTGGCTAAGCCCTTGAAGGCAGTGGGTGAGACACTAAAAAACCCTGGTTGAAAGTGGCAGCTGGGAGATCCCTAAACCACTTAGCCCCATAAACAGGGCCGAGCAGGAGCTTGGCGATAAGTGAGCACCTTGGGGAGATGGGGAGAGTATGTCACAAGGGAGGTCTCGCACCTGTGGGCAGGGCAAGGCAGAGGGCACTCCACTCCCAGTCATCAACTCTACTGGGAGGCAATGCATCTGCCCTGCCCTGTATTCTTAAATCTCCAAGGCAGCTCTGGGCTATGTCAAGATCAAAACAGTGAAGCAGCTGAATCCTACAAGACACAGTGAAAGGCCCAACAGCGAATGGCAGGGACTAGGGACTGGAGAGAGTGGGCAGAAGTCAGAACTCCCACCTGGGACCAGGGCCAACATAAGCCCAGGGAACTCCCGGATGTCTCCTGAAGGGCACTGGGCTGTGCACAGGCACAAAGATGAGTCACAGAGTCGTGTCTCTGGATGGCTTCTGGATCACCTGTCCCATGACCCTGCCTCTCGCCGGCCCCAGGAGGGCCAGTATGCAGTGTGCTTACCTGCAGGAGGAAGCGAGCCTGTCGTAGCTCCCGCACATCAGCATAACCATGGCGCTGGCATGAGTAATGGTCAGAGGACCTGTCTTTGCTGCACAGGTTGAAAATGAATGGATCGCTGATGCTGAAAAGGAAACAGCCATGCAGGGCACATGTTCAGACATCAGAGTGAGGACACGTGCAGGCTTCTTCCTCTTCCTGCCCTCCACCAGCCCCACCCACATTTCCAAGGACACATCAGAGGGATGCGGTGGTCACTGCCAATCAGTGTGCTAGTCCCGCTCATCTGAGAAATCCTTGCTGAGTGCTTGTCCATGTCAGCTCTGGCAACAGTTGCTGACACATGAAAGCTGCCCTGCCCTGGAAGAACAGGGTAGGGTGTCCCAGGGGACAGCAAGATGATAGCACAGTTTTCAGGACGACACTGACGAAAGGTAGGGGAGTGGGAGTGAGAAGGCCCCTGGCCAAAAGTAGGGGGCAGCAGGGAGGGCTTCATGGGTCCTGTGCATGACCGTAAACCACACACAGGAGCCTTGGTGGATTCCTGTGGCCTCCCTTCACTGGCTTCCCCGAGCCTGTGCCAGCTACCTCTGCCCAGGAATGACAGTCTCAGCCCCAGGATGTCTGCCCTGTCACACACCTTAGTTCCTCTGCCCAAGTGTTCTTGTTTTGTATTGAACGAACTCTTTCCCTGGCAGGGCTGAGAGGCTGGACGAGGTAACTGAGTGAGATGTGGCCCGTGGCTGCCACAGGGACTGGCAGGACTCAGAGCCTTCCTGGCAGGACTGGGTCTACAGAGCACTTAGCAAGGAGGTTGGAAGGAAGCCAGGTGACCATGAGACTGAGTGCAAACCAGAGTTAGGAGGGGTCATGCGCCACAGGGAGAAGGAGGGAGGGGAGCAGAAGAAGGCAGAGAGGCCACTGGCGAGCCATGAGGGCAGTGCCTGGAGTGCATCTGCATAGCGCTTGCATCCTGAGAGGCCGCCCATCCTGTCTTGGGCCTTGGGAGCCTTTGGGATGAGTTCTCCTCTCCAGAGGTGAGTGAGGCTCTCACTGACACTGCAGAGTGATGTCTGATGTTAAACCATGGAGCTCCTTAGGACCCTTGCCCACCTTCCCCACATATTTGGCAGCCCTGAGAGCTTCTGGCTCTCAGCTGAGCTGCCCCTAAACATCTCTGACTCCCAGTGGGGCCACAGTGGTAATTCTTCCTACCCTTGGCTTAGGTCAAACCACATCCCAGGTCAAGGTGCTGGTGGGGATGACATAGCCACCAGCATCCCTGCTAGCAGGAACCACAGCAAATATCTTTTGCACCTTGGTTGCATGTCTGACTGGTCTCTCTCTCCTGCAGACCATACAAAGGCACCGGCCTGAGTTGCTTGGTATACCCAGCCCAGGACAAAGAGGTGCACTAAATTCTGAGGCAATTGCTCAATCACACAGCAGAAACAACTTCCTGAAAGCCAGAGCTCATTCAGTTTGCAAAACCCAGGCTGGAGACAGAAAGTGTAAGGGGTGCATCTTAAAATTCCCAGGCCAGGCCTTGAGTGGTAAGAAGAAATCTTGGAGAGCTGCTAAGGGACCCACTCAAAAGGCAGAGAAGGGACCCACATGTGACGTGGGTCCCACCTCCCAGGCGCCTGTAGGAAGAGAGGCATGCCTCCAGTAGGCATCAGGCAGTCCCAAGATGAGGAGAATTAAGAGGGGTGTGCAGGAGGCTTTCCCTGAAAGATCTCAGAGTGACCCCTCCTCCTAGAGAAGCAGAAGACAGGAGGAGAAAGGGAAGATAATAAATTTGTCCAAATATTTATTTCCAAAGAGAACAATTTGTACACTGGAAATAGCTGAAATGCCTTGAGCTAATCACATGAAACTCTTTACCATCTGGACACATGGGAACATGAGAAATACAGCTGATTTCAGTTATAGACAGTTACATTTCTGGACATCTGGGGCACACAGTCATCTTAAATTGTGTATACAACCACAACCATTTTGATAAAATGCCAGGATTGAGAAACGAAGGCCTCCCAAGCATGCCAGCCCTCAAGAAGCCTGTGGGCCAACCACAGGCCCAGAGAGCCAAGGGCTGCAAGGGCCCCTGCCCCAAGGTGGTCCTGCCAGCCCCAGCTCTAGGTGGCAGGGAGTGGGTGAGGAAATTGTTTCAGCTCCTCCCATTCCAGCTCCCAGTGTGGTCCCCATGGCCCAGCCGACAATGCAGACCATGGAGCCTCCATGTTCCACTTCTTGGGGAAGTCCAGAGAGGCCAAGCAGTCACAGAGGCCCAGAAGGAATTCTCTAGTCTACAGTCAGTGGCAGTCCAGCATGTACAGCACTAAGAGCTTGGACTTGTGCTGGGCAGCAGGGAAGGCTGTCCAAGTGAGACACAGCCTGAACCCCTTGCTTAGGCCCCTGAACAGCTGGACTTCGAGCCTGTAGATTCAGGCTCTCTGCAGGCCCTTCCCAGAAGAATCCTCCCAGGCCCTCTCTTCTAAGCCACGTCATTATAGGATAGATCAAACACAAAACACAGCTTTGGTTCTGGATGCTTCTGCCAGGATGCTTTAATAAAAACCTGCTGCTGGCTGAGGTTATTTGTCCATTATTAATGCCCCATCCAGATCTCAGCTGAGCTGCCCCTACACATCTCTGACTCCCAGCAAGGCCATAGAGACAATTCTTCTTCCTACCTTTGGCTTAGATCTAGCAGTATTCCAGGTCAAGGTACTGATGAGGATGATAAAGTCACTCCTCTGTGCTCCCACCGTCCCATGCTTGTGGGAACCACAGCAAATATTCTCCATACCTTAGCTGTGTGATTGGCTGGTCTCTCTCCCTTGCAGACCCTTCAAAGACACAGGCTTTACCCATGGCTCTCTGTCCTCTGTATCTTCCCCTGAGCTCGGGGCATGTTTGCTGAGTGACTGTCATGCTCTCTGGCCTGCCACACATTTCTCTATTTATTGTTTAATTGGATTCTCATAAGGAACCCTTATACTGAGCATGACTTATTTTTATTCTTATATCGTAAGTGAAGAAACTGCATTCCAGAGAGGTGAGGCTTTTCCAAGGTCATGTGGTCCGTAAGAGGGGAACTTGGAGTCAGACTCAAGTCCTCCGACTCTAGTACCCAAGCTCTTTCAACAGTGCCTTTTTTCCCTGGAGGCAGACAAGCTCCCTAGCTTTTATGGAGCTCTCCCACTGGCTCCCTGCTTTCAGTTTGCTCTGTGCTGACTGTTTCTGCAACTCAGGACTCTGAAACACAGACGACACATGGAAGAACGCTCTGGAAAATGGTACAAAGCTTTTAGGAGAAAAGATATGTCGAAATCCCAGTACCTCACATTGTGATTGTATTTGAAAACAGGATACTTACAGAGGTAATCAAGTTAAAATGAAGCCATTAGGGTGGGCCCAAATTCAACCTGACTGGTGTCCTTATAAAAAGGGAAAATTTGGACATGGAGACAGACACACAGAGGGGAGATGATGTGAAGACACAGGGACAGATGGCCACGTGCGTGAACCAATGCATCTCCAAGCCAAGGGAGGCAAAGGATGCTCTGCGAACACCTGAAGCTGAGAGAGGCAAGGAAGCGTGTCTCCCTAGAGCAGTCAGGGGAAGCGTGATCTTGCCTTGGTTTCATGCTGCCAGTCTCTAAGACTATGAAAAAACACACTTCTGTTTTTTTTTAAAGCCACCCAGTTTTTGACTGCCCTAGCAAATGAATACAGCCACCCTAATCAGCTAAGAAAGGGACCTACTACAAGCAAAAGCTAACCTTCTCAGAAGGCTGTTAGTTTCTGAGGAAATTTCCAAAGTCCAAAGTCCAATCACTGTCGAGAAGTCTGCAGTGTTCTTGAGTCTGATTTAGGATATTTTTATTGTACATCGGAGAGGTTCTTTCAAGGTCTAACGCGCAACTGACTCAATTTCATAGCAGTCTTTTAGAGAAACATTTCAGGTTTGACTTAGCTTTATTTTTAACAAGCTTATTCATGTATCTTCTTTAATCTTCATGGTCAAAATAAGACTTAATCCCCATTGATCTGGCATGATCTAATAGTCTCTCAGAACTGCATCTCCAGGAGTGCCAGCAGTTTCCTAGGGCAGTAGACAAGACCCCAGAGAGAAAGCACTGTCTGAGTAACAAATGTTTCTTTGAGGTATGGTGATTATAATTACCTGGGCACTTCCCCAGTGCAATTCCAGGGTAGTAATTTCTTCTCACTCTACTCCTGCTTGCGTTCTAGAAAAGTCCATTTTTCAGACCTTAGAAGCCTCCCTTGTTTGTCCTTGCCAATCAAGTGAGTACATAAAACCTGACCACTGGGGTTCTATTAAAAGTGCAGCTATAGTGAATTTGATCAAGATTAGATGTACCTCATAAACACAATTTACCTAATCAATAAGATCTTATCTAACACTAAGTCAATCTAAACCAGAGGTGAAGAGTGTAGCAGTGGATTATGCGAGTCATCATAGGGGCACGCTGTGCATACAGATAGAGCAGAAAGCTTTCATCAGCTCTTAGAGAGGCACGGCTGCAGGCCCATTGTCCATATTGATCAGTATCAATAAAACATGAGCAGTAAGATGGGATGAGCATGCCAAGTATTAATTATGCTTCTCCTGCCTTGGAGAAGCACAGAAGGCACAACAATCGGTGAACGTTTGGTATGAATAAAAGATCAAAATTAGCAGTGAGAAAAATGCCAAGTTTAAAGTATTCTGATTTAAATCACCCAAGGTGGGCTGACATCTACTCTTCCACACTCCCCCAACTCTTGCTTGCTGACATAGGCTGGAAGTGATAGGACGACTGGAAGTTAAGGTTCTTGGTTACTGGCAGATAAGACTCGGACTCCTCTGTCAGTAGTCTAAAACAGTGACTCTCAAAGTGTGGTCCCGGACCAGCGACAGAATCAGCAGCAGTGAGAAACTTACTAAGCCTAAGGCCCTGCCCCAGACCTACTGAATTAGAAACTAGGGTGGGGCAAGACCCAGGGGTCTGTGTGCTAACGAGCCCTCCAGGCGATGCTGGTGTCAGTTAGTTTGAGAGCCACTGGACTAAGAGGTCTCTTGTCATTATCTGAACCTGGGTCAACTGGAAAAGCAAGGCCTATCTGCATGAAGAAATCTGCATCCAACTATCTTCAAAGGCAATGACCAAGTGAAAGTATATACTTGACAGCTGTACTTTTGGCAAAAGTTTAGTCAATTTGATTTTGAATGGCCTTGCTTCATAAACACAGAATTGCACAATAATGGCTGACTGCACCCGAATAGACCAATTGCACTTGATCCTAAAGAACGCGGCATTTCCTGCCAAAGTCCTCTGGTATTTGTTGGTGCAAAAATGACTTCAAATTTCTTCCCAAGTCTCACCCATTCTGCAAGATCCAGATCTTGGTCACTTCCTCAGGTCGCTCTTCCCCACCGCCCCAGTCCCAGGCCATCCCTCCAAGCCTGAAGCCTGCAGAGCCCTCTCATAACACAGATTTTGTCCCATGATCATAGTGTGTGGCCAACAGTTTCCAAAAGAACCTGTGCATGCTTCCAATTGCAATACATCCCTCAGAAGAGAGGGGCGGTGCCTGTTGTCTTACACAGAATGAGCAACCAACATGTTGTTGAGTGAGTAAGTTGATGGCGACTGAATTCGGCCACGCAAATAACCTAAGGACTGATCTCTGAGTCCTGACATTCCACATCAGGAGAGACGCGAGGAGCTGCCACATTGGTACACAGTCCCAACCGCAGCTTGGGGGAACCGTGGCTATGGATGGCCTATGCCAGTAGGTTCTTCTGTTTTATCTCATGGCTCAGTTTCAGGCCCAAACCCAAGCCCACTGTAAGAACAAGGTGACAAGGGAAAGAGTGAGGGCGGCTGGTAAGGATGAACAGGGCTCAGGGAAGAATCTGCTGGAAGAAGTGGGTAACTCACTTGGATAAGCAGTGACGGGTACAGTAGACATCACCCGTGGGAGACAGTGTGAAGTTCTCGCAGATGTAGAAGTGTTGATGTCCAAAGAGCAGGACCCCTTCCGACACCAGGTGTCCCTGAACAGTCACCAGGGAGAACTTCTGTGTCACCTGGAAGGAGAGAGTGCCAAAATCAGGTGGTACACAGGAAGCATGCCCATGATTCTTGGGGGAAACAGGAGGGTAGTGACCAGTCACCCATGGGGCACTTGGAGGTGAGAGCAGTGCCTTGTATGAATGACAGTTCTGCTGCCCGAGACCTGTACTGCTCTTCACAGCCTGCATGGCACTTCCACACCCCACCTGGGCTGGTGTTTAATCTACCCAAGCTCACCCCTGCTCCCACCAAGGTGTGCGAGTGAGGGCTTACTGCTATATTCAGCATGTCAAAGTCCTTTCTCTCACTTTAAGCCCCTCTGCAACTATAAACATTCCACAGTTAGCAGTGAGGAAAGTTCAACAGGTAGGAGGCATCCCTAGTTACAGAGGAGAAGGAGCTTGTCCATGGTCCAGGGACCAGCTGGTACATGGTTGAGCCAGAACTAGAAGTCAGAAGTGCCCAGAACCACAGGTGCAAGACCTGTACTGCCATCTCTGCAAGGGCCAGGCAACCATGTGCAGAAGATGCACAGTGCTCTGCCCAGATCCTTCCTCTTGGACCGAGGCGTGCATTTCCCCTGCTGCTGGAAATGTTGGACATTCTCCAGAATTGCCTTAGCTGAATACAGCCCCTAGCCTTAGGTCACATCCTCTTCCCAGTGCCAATCTGGTCCCACAAACTGGTCAATGTGGGGTAGGAAGGCTTAGCTCCTCTGACTCAATTCAAGAAAACTCTAGCAACCATCTCAAACCTAGAGCTGCTCTGAAGTCAGCTGAGATCTTTGCTGAGACTGCACTGTGGTTGCACATCTCCATCGGCCCAGCCCTACAATCCTCATTCCCAATCAACTTTATGCATGAAGAATCTGACCTGTGTCAATGTCTGGGCATGACCCAGAGTTCTGGATGTAGTAAGAATCAAGTGGGTTCTTACATAGCAAACGCTAAAGAAACAAGTGAGTGAATCAACAAATTCTAGAACATGAGGGCATAAAGAGACCAAGAATAAGGTCAAGGCCAGCATTTTGTCACAGTAATTTTGTGCTAATTCCAGTTATACAAAAGCAGAACAGATATGTTTGGGAGAAAAAATAAAAGCGGTTCCATGAGATAAAATTCTTACCAAAGATCAGTCACCTACTAAGTGACATAGTCTGGGACTGAAGCGAAGCTCCCTGCTCACCTTTGAAGGCAATGACAAGACCACAGCGGTGACACCTGGAGAGCAGGCCCTGAATACCAGCTCTCCAACTCCTGCACCAAATGGGATTAGTGAAAGCCACAGCCGGGGCCAGAAAGCAAAGGTTCACTGAGGGTTTTGTTCCAAAGTAAGCATTAACCACTATGGCCCAGGGCAAGTCAGGGTTGAGCTGTTTTTCCTAAGTGAGGACTAGCCAAAAGCCTCTGTTTCTGTAACCAAGGCAGACAGGTGGCTTTCTTGGTCTATCATCATCAATCTACTTTGTCAGAGGAGCTGGCCCTCGAGCCACCTTCCAAGCCAGAATCCAAAGTGGACTCATTTCCAATTTCGTTCATTCATCCAGGTGGTCATCTATTTATCTGTTATGTATTCAGCCTCTGCTCCATGGCAGGCCTTGAGGCAGGCTTTGGGGAAAAGGTGGACAATATATACAAAAATCCTACCCTCACGGGGCTTAAAATCCAGTAGCTGGATTTTAACCAACAAACTATTACAACCTGTGATACATGCTAAGAGAGAAAAACCAGAGTGATCTTGACAAAGATAGGGAGAAACTTGGCGAGGGCACTATTCTACCCAGATCCTGAGACTTGAAAGGTGGAAACATGTAAGTTATGGAAAAGCTTGGAGAAGAACAAGGAACAGGGACATCTAGTTAAGGGCTTACAGGCAGGAAGGGTTGATCTGGGGAATATAAAAGTAGTCAGTATGGCTGAGATGAAGTTAGAAAGTAGGAGTACCTCCATCATAGGTGGTCTTAGGCAAGACCATTGGGTTTTATTGTGGTTGCAACAGAGAGCTGTGGAAGAGCTTACTTCTAAAAGATGACACTGACTGCTGGATGGAAAAGGCATTAGAAAGGGCCAAGACTGAAAGGAGGATGCCCAGTCATGTTGCTATTTCAGTGATCTGGGAGAGATGGCAGAATGCAGAGGGAAGGGAGTGGGTATATCTAAACAAGAAGGAGCTGCTACTGGACTAACTGGAAAGCAAAAAGGAGAAAGAGAAAAGGAAAGGGAAAGAAGGAAGGAAGGAAGGAAGGAAGGAAGGAAGGAAGGAAGGAAGGAAGGAAGGAAGGAAGGAAGGGGGGAGGGAGGGAAGGAGGGAGGGAGGGAAGAAGGGTTGGTTGGTTGAGGACAAATGATCAATGTCTACTCTGGGACTTGAGTAACTGTGTGGCATCCCCAGCTTCTCTAGTAGTTTTCCCCAGGGGCAACCACCATTACCACTTTATTGTATATTCTTCCAAAGAGACTGTGTGAATACATTAGCATGTTTATACATATTCCTTTTTTAATATACTTACATATTTATATTCATATACTTAATACTCTGCATCTAGACTTTTAACAATTCATCTTAGATAACTTTCCAAATCATTTATTATAAAGCTGTCTAATTCTTATTAATAGTTGTGGTCTCTTCCCTTCAATGGATGTACTACAATTTATTTGACCAGTCCTCTTTGATTCAGGTCACTTTCAAATGTTTTGACATAACAGGTGATGCTACAATGGCTGTCCTTGCAGGTAAGTCATTTTGAATACACAAGTAAATCTGAAGAATCGATTTTTATAAGCAGAATTGCAGGTCAAGGGTGTGGGCATTTTAAAGTCAGGTAGCCATTGCCAGATTACCCTCCTACAAGGTGACACCAATTTACACTCCCAACAGGACTATTAGGAAAATTATGCCAGGCTGCTTAAACTTTTTTTCCTGTTGTGCCTTTTACAGATGAGACTGAGATACCCCCATCCTCAGGTTCACATGGTGAGATGACGTGGTTCTGCAATGCCAGTCCTGGCCTATGTCTGTCCAAACCCTCTCCTCTCCCCGTGACACCAGGTCCCCACCACAACCTCCATGATGCCTGCGTCAGGGTCTCAGAGCACATGCCTATGATCTGGTGCTTCCTTTTGGGAAGACTTAAGTATCAACCAGAATAAACCAAACCACAAGAAAAATGTCTGGTGAGAGCTGGGTTAATAGCTTAAACATTGATTCTGCTGGAAAAGAAATGGCATTTTAAAAACTAGAAAATGAACCCAAGTGAACTATTACCTGCTATTCCATTTAAATTAGCCCTAGGAGGGCTCCATCCCTAAGTTTACTCATAATTAAGAAATCCCTCATGTCATGATTCATTGATCACTTTAAAGAGCAGAACTTTTGCTTCATAAGTAGAGCTTTTTTAAGATCATCTGAATGATACATTAGCACTCTTGATGGGTAAAATAACAAAGAAAATAGCCACAGCTAGCTCTGTGTATGATGACAAACAGGTTGTCCAGAAATCAACGAAATACTGGAGCTGAAGTTGGAGGGTGTCTTAGTTTATTTTCTGCTGCTATAACAGAATACCCTAGACTGAGTAATTTGTAAAGATAAAAGTTTATTTGGCTCATGGTTCTGGTGGCTGAGAAGTCCAAGAGCATGGCACTGGCATCTGGTGAGGGTCACCCCATGGTGGGAGGGTGGAAGCTGGAAGTGAGCGTGCAAGACAGAGAAATGGGGCTGAACTTAATCCTTTTTATCAGGATCCAATTCCCATAAAAATGAACCAATTCCTGCAATAATGGCATTAAACTATTCATGAGGGTCGCGATTTCATGGCGAAATCACTTCTTAAAGACCCCATCTCTTAATACTGTTACAATGGCAATTAAGTTTCCAACACATGAATTTTGGGGGACATTCAAACCATAGCAGGGAGACAACAGTCTACTGGGACATTCAGTGATAGCTCACACCAGCACATTCTTCTAAAGTCAGGCCTCAGTGGGTGCATCTATAAAGGGCAAGGTCAACTGGATGCTCTCTAAAGTTTTCTCTAGCATCAGTAGTCTGCAACTTAGTGAAATACCCTAATTTTATAGGTGGGAAAACTGAGGTCCAGAGAGGTGACTGAAGGTACCCAGTAACAGAGCTGACAATACATGCATTCCCTTACATTTGTGTATACAGCTAGTGAGTCTGCTGCAAAGAAAGCTTTAGCCATGCTCCCATTTATCATCTGCCCTCTTCCTGCATTATCTGCTTGCCTTGACCTTGTTCTGAATACATTCTGTTGGTACTGGGATATGGAATAAGTATTCTTACTTTTTAGAAAAGCACAGGCTGCTAAGAAAAAGTCAAGTATCAAACAGGGAAAGGCTATATAAATTGCATTCTTTTGTCCATCTATTAACTCTGGCATCTACTTTTTCTTAATTAGACAGAGAATTTAGTCATACTAGTAATCAAAGAAATGTATGTTAAAACAATAAGGAGATGTTATCTATCTAACTGTATCTATTTATCTATCTTTATATAAGTAGGAGATATAGCATCTCTTTATTGTTTTATGTTATACATAAATATAAATATATATAAATTTGGAAAATATGGAAAGGAATGTAATGTATGAATCTTTTTACATAAGTACATCTCAGGTTTAGACAAGGAACAGGGATGCCCCCTACCTGCCTGCATCTGTCACTTCCACAGAGAGTGTGCAGACAGCCACACCTCCCATCTTTCTCTGCAGACTCAGAGGAGAGCAGGTGGAAATGTTAATACCTTTGCTCCTGTTTGGTTGCACCAGTGAAATGTGAAACATTTTATAAGTCCCGAGGACTGCTCAAGGCACAATGCTCACTATAACCTGTTTTCACTAAGGACTGCTCATTGGCAACTGATTAAAATTAGAGCACATATTTAGCCAGGGTATCTCTGAATATTGTAAAACTTGGACTCAAGGATTTTGGGCATTTATTTGAATAGTTAGTATGTGTGAGAATCACATACTAACTGCACAGCTTGATAAAATTCATATTCCCAGGCTACATCCCCAGACGTTTCAATTGAACAGGTGCAGAGTAGGGCAACCTTAGAATGTTCATTTTAATAAGCAATCCAGAAGATTCTGATGCTGGTGATCTGAAGCCCATACACTAAGAAACTGACCCATGGTACCATCTAGACTAAGAAAGAAAAGCTTTCATCTGATGTCAGTATATTGCTCATAATTTACTCATTCATTTGTTCATTCATTTATTTAACAGGTATGTATTAAATGTTTAGCATATGCCCCACACACTGGGAGGCACAAAAGAAAATAAAACATGCCTTCAAGATATTTACAACCTAACAGGATACAGAGAGAGTAGGCTATCAGCTCTCCCAGTACAGTGTGGGAGGGAAAGCACAGGTGCTCTGGAAACACCCAGGAGTGTGTCTCACTCAGGCTGAGATGGAAGTGGGGGCAGCAGTGACACCAGAGAAATGGTTCCTGAGGAGGTGAGGAGTTACGAAGATCAAAAACAGGGAGGAGCATTCCAAGGCACAAAGTCTTGAACCAGCTGGACATTTTGGAGACTATAGGTAGTTCTGTATAATTAAAATATCAGTGGGGTGTGTATATGTGTGTGTGCATGTGCACACGTGTCTCTGTGTGCATATGTGTGCATGCATCTGGTGTGCATGTGTGCATGCACACATGTATGTGTGTGCATGTGTTTGCACATGTGTATCTGTGGATAAGAGAAGTAAGCCCAGGGAGACCACTGGGCCAGTTCTGGAATGGCCTTGTATATGAAGTATGATAACCCGCATCTCAGAAATATTAAGTAAGGATGGCATGTGTTGTTTGCATTTCAGAAAGTCATGGAGATTCAGAAAGGCAGAGAGTTACTGCATAGAAAGGTTAACCCCCTCACTTTCTACAAACAGCCTCAGCTAAAGATGCCTGGAAGGAGCTTGTAGAAGATACCACTCTCTGCAGTCCAGAGAAAAAATCTCTCCCTTTGAGCAGATCATTTCTACCAAGGTCAAACTCATATTTTACATTGAGTTTGTATGAAAAAAAAATCACGTTTCATTTTTCGTGTAATCAAAGAACAATAACAAAAGGAAACCTTCACTTGAGGACTGACTCTGGCCTGGTTCTGGAAGCTGTGCAATGGACATCCCAGCCATGTGGTAACTGACATGGACCTACAATTAACATTTATTAAATCAGGCACTCCTCAAGTCAAATGGAGCTGTTTGTAGAGAAATGCGTTTGTGGTCCTGGGAATCATTAATCAATGACGCAGAGGTGGCACAGAATAATTGAATAATTACCATCTCAGGTATCGCTGGAGGCAACAGAACTTCAATGTTCACACAAAGAAATGAATTAAGCGGCTGCCACCCTAGTGCCGGCACCACCAGCATCCCTTAAGGCTAGGAAGGTGCCTGCAGCTCCAGAGGCTTCTGTCAGAGGCGCACCACCTAGATGCCTGGAAAGCAGTCACGCCCTGGAAAGTCTCCTTTGCCGTGTGTCCAGCAAAGGCCGTATAAGTAAGCACTTCTGCAATGGTAGCAGGGGGAGGGGTGGGGATTCGTAGGTGCATGCACAGTCCTGCCATACCCCTATTGTGGGCATGTTTCACTTAGAAATTTAGAAAAAACACAAGGCCCACAAGGTCTCATGGTGACATCGGAATTGTGGGAAGTCCCGGCTTACAACCAATACTTGCTACAAAATGCCTCAACACAGGCTAATGAATGGTACAAGCCTAGAAAATATGAGAGTAACACACACACACACACCTTGCACAAACTTTTTGTATATTTGCTTGAACATGTTCATGGGTCAACAATCAGTGCACCCATCCTCCTTTCCTTGGCTCAAGTTCCTATCCTTGACACAAAACCATAGTGGTCCAGGGATAAGGCCACAGTGGACCAGGGGCTAAGGCACATGCAGGAGGGCAGGCAGGCACCTGCTTGACATGTTGCATCATAGGCAGAGATGCCATGTTGGTGAGGGACCTGAAGGCCCGCCTGCACCAGCTTTAACCACAACAGCTGTAGAGAAAGCAAATGGGGCCTGGAGCTACAACTCCACGTGCAATAAGGGCAGTCTGCTGAGGGGTAGGTTGCTGGAAAGGTCTGTAACTTGCCCAACACAGTGAGTTGGGAGACAGTCGAGAGGAGGCAAAAACATATGAACTGAGAGTAAGAGAGATCTGAGGTCAAATCGTAGCAATCCAGTGAGTAGCCACTCTGGGCTCTGTTTTTACTATCTTTATAATGGAAATAATAAAGTCTCCCGATACGGTCTAGACGTTTTGTTCCAAATCTCACGGGGCCTTTAGTGTTGGAGGTGTGGCCTAGTGGGAGGTGTTTGAATGATGGGGGCAGATCCCGTGTGAATGTCCAGGTGCTACCTTCACTGTAATGAATGAGTTAGTTCTCTGAGACTTCACCTGAGATCTGGTTATTTGAAAGAGCCTGGCGTCTACTCCCTCTCTTTCTCTAGCTCCCTCTCTTACCACGTGATGTGCTGGCTCCCGTTCACCTTCCACCATGATTGAAAGCTTCCTGAGGCCTCACCAGAAGCAGATGTCAGCACCATGTTTTGTGTACAACCTGCAGAACTGTGAGCCAACTAAAGCTCTTTCAATATAAATTACTCCATCTCAGGTATTCCTTTACAGCAACCAAATGGACTAACACACCTCTCACAGGGCCACAGTGAGGCTGAATGACTGCGTGAAGCTAACACAAAGCAAGGGCTCTGACATCTAGCTGTTCACATTTTGCTAATAATAATAATAGCAACAAGCAAACAGCAGAATGAGGCTCTCAATCCAGTCTATGCACTTTGCTGTGCCAAGCTGCCCTCCTGGGCACAAATGATGGACTTCTGCCTCCCTGGTGGTGGTGGTGTGGCAGCCTGCTCCAGTCCAATCAAGCCCCTCCCCAACCCAGAGCAGGCTCCTCCATGAGCCAGGTGCCCCCAGGGCATGCCCTCCCTCAAGCTGGGTCCTGAGGCACCTGAGCAGACCCAGGTCTGTGTGCAGGCTGGTTCCCCTGGAGGACCTCCTGACTCATGCAGCCCCATCAGGCCAAGCTCACCAGGTCTGCAGGTTCTTCCAAAGCACACACCCTGTGTGTCAGGGAAGGAAGGGATGCGAAGGAACCCAAGTCTCTCTGTACCTTCAGAGGAATCATAGGCAGGCTCAGAAATCATCAATCAGGCAATAAGAGACGGCTGGGGCAGGCCCAGGGGATGGAGCCACCAGCTATGCCCTGGGGTGGGAGTGTGCTGGGAAGGAGCACACCAGGACAGGTTCACCCAGGAGGCCCAGAGGCTGGGAGCCATGAGCGAGTGGGCGTGGGGCTACATGAACCTGGGTGGAGGAGGTATGAGGAGGAGGGGGAGTGCCAGGCCACAGAGAGGTCCCAAACGTCCCGCCAGCCAGCCAGAGTCCTGCTCCTTCAGTCTAGAGCAGAAGGACATTCCTCTCGTTCAAGGATTTTCTGATTCATGTGAGTTCCTGGGGTCTGCTTTCTTATGTTCTTCCCTGCCTGTGCTTTCTGTTTAGGGACCTTCTCGATTTCACTGCACATCAGTCCAGGCCTCAGCTTCATCCTAGAAACTTCCCTCTTTCTCCCAAAACCTTGCATTTGGTATGAGTGTTGGCACTCTGCAGAAACTCCATTCCAGCTGATCAGGCTCTTCATGGGCTCCACTCTGACCCTCTGTCTCATCCTTCACCATCTCAGCAGGACAAGCAGACCCATGGAGACCTCCAGAGTTTCCCATCTAGCCAAACACTCCCTGCAGCCTTTCCCCAAGACATGTGGCTTCTTGCCTCACAGGAGTCTCATTCTCAACAGGATCCTTCATCCTTCACTTTACAAGGTCATGCCTTAGGTACCAGTGTTCTTCCAAGGTCCCTTCTTACTTCCAGGAGAGTGAGAACAAATCCTTTGGGACAATGAAAAGACCAGCGACAGCCACAGCAATAATAGCAGACACCGGTGGCTGAGAGCTGCCTCTTCACAGGGCACGGTGTCAGACAGAGACACAGCCCCACATGGATCTCTGCCACAAACTAGTGAGACCAGGAGTAGATCCCCATTCTAAAGATGACGGAAAGGAGGCTGGGAATGGTTCTCTTACTCACCCAGTCGCTAGGCCTGTAAGTGCGGGCAAGAGAATTAGAAATGGGCAGGGTTTGTACCCTGACCCTGCCTGTAGCCTCCACTCTCCCCTCACCAGGGACCGTGCCCTGCCCCAACGTCCCCGGGCCTGCATCTCCAGGAGAAGGCGTGCCTGGTGGTTTGTCTTCACTGGCCCTGCGGAAACTCAGCTTGGGTCCAGCCTTTCTCACAATTCCCCATGAAGCCAGGGGCAGCAAGCAGAGCCCCATAAAGTGCATAGAGACAACTAAGGCAACGACAGATGCCCAGATAATGGCAAGGATCACCCTGTCCAGTCCTCCTCTGGGCCGGGAGCTGACACTCACGCAGGGTCCCTGGCTGGCCCCTCCCTCCTGCAGGTACTGGCCACCTGGCACTAAGTGGAAGCAGGGCAGCTCCCACTGTCTTCCCTCCCATCGCCCGCTGGGTTTCGCATGCTCCTGTCTGCACATCCTGGGGATCCCCAATGCAACAGCAAACTGTGTGCGGCGTTTCTGACAGCTTCCCACTGAGCCACAGGAGGGCCGAGGAAGACTGAAGCTTAAACAAAAGGCAGGGAGGAGCGGATGGGAAAAGAGCCCCTTTCTGGTTTTGTCCTGCCTCAGAGGCTGGAAAGTCAGTCACCTGGGGGCTTCAGATCCTTCCTGCTCCCCAGCAAGACCCCTGAGGGAAATGTCACCTGGTGGACAGTCAACGAAAGCAAGAAACAAGACTCTCAGGGACAGGACAAGTGTCAAAGGCCTGCAGGCTGTAAGAGGCCGGGCCGGGACTTGCTCAGGACTCTGACCACAAACTCTAGTCCAGCCAGGGTGGGAACTCCCAGCTGGCCTTGGATGCCTGAGGGAGTCAGGCCACCTGCAGAAGCTCTCCTGGGAGGCTAGGGACTCACCCTGGGAGACAGCAACCTGAGTGGTGCCGAAGTGGTAGGCTGTATTCCAGAGAAGTCCCAAGGAAGCTGTCCCATCCAACACCCACACTGCTCTGAAGGGATTTTGCAGATAAAATTAAGGTTACAAATCAGTTGCTCTTAAATCAGGGATGTGATCCTGGGTTATGTGTGAGTTAGTGCCATCTCCTGTGCCCTAGGCAGCAGCAGCAGCAGAGTCAGTCAGAGAGGTGATATGCGGGGAGCGGGAGGCAGAGGGGGCCAGGAGGACCTGAAGGATGAGAAGGATGCCACCTGCTGCAGGAAGTGAAAGGAGGAAGGGCCACAGGGCAAGGGAGTTGGGTACCCCAAGAAATAGATGAACTCCGGCAGCCGGCAGGCAGGGAACAGGAGCTCAGACCTACAGAAACAGGGACTTGGATTCTGCCGGCGCCGGAATGAGCTTGGAAAGGATGCCTTCCCCGAGGCTCCAGAAAGACACATGGCCCTGCGAACACCCTGGCTGCAACCCTGTGAGGCTCTAGCAGAGAATCAACTGAGCCCCGCTGTTCCCAGACTTTCCAGACAATAAATGTGTGTTGCGTTAAAATCGCTACATTTGTGGTAATTTCTTTTGGCAAAAATAGAAAGTGAATATAAAGCACTGCCATGGTTCTCTTACCAAAGCAATGAAAAGAACCAATATGGATACGCCACATAATCAGGAAAGAAGGTCAGCGGAGCTGGGGCATGACATCTGTTCACTGTGGATCCTTCCTGACACAGTGCTCAGCCTTGTCACCATAGACAATGTAGGGGCCTGGCAACAGACCTGGCCTCTGCCCACCGGGCACCAGGAGCACCCTCTCACCCTGACCATGGCAATCAAAAATACCTCCAGACAATGGCCAGGGACCCCTGTGGGGTAAAGTTGCCCCCAGTTGAGAACTGCTGCTCCTCTAAGGGCATAAAGCAAAGAAAAGTTTTTATGGAAAGAAAGCAGTGACGTCTTAGCTGTTTTTTCAATGGACAAGGTATTTACTAAATATCCATCTATCTATATGAGCATATTAATATATTGATATATCCCAACTGTTATGATCTGCTGTTAGTCCTCAGCAACTGGATACTATGAATACACACTTATGCGTACATGTGTGTTATAGATTTTAATATCCATTTATCAAAATTTCACACAGTAGGCATATAATACTTCTATAATCAAAATAAAATGCACATGAACTTAACATGTCATTCATCTGTGTTGACTGACTGACTGCTCCAGGCACGCCTGTGGTCAGGCAACAGGAGTCCCTCCTGTAAGAAGGATTAGTAGTGACAGAGGTATATGGGTGAAGTGCTGATGTCACTCTGTGTGCCAGCAGCAAGGCAGGAGGTGATGCAAGAAGCATCTGGAAGCTTTGGTTATGCAGGTATAAGAAAGACAGCAGTGTTATAGGACCACACCGCTTGAACTATGACCCAAACCTGAAAGCAGGGAAGCAACTCGCTGAAAACTCTGTAGCAGTCATTTGCTCATGCCCTCCCAGGCTCTCTGAGCTTCGGACCTACTCCTGGATGTCCAGGCTCCTCCCTCAGGAGGTAGAAACCAAGGCCTACCTACTCAAGGGTAGGTAGGCCTTGTTTCAGATCCACTCTCATTCATCCTGGGGCCAGACTAGCCTCTAGCTCCCATGCATTCATCTCTGTGTGTCCCCTGTGGCCCCCCAGCCCCAGCCTGCCTGCTCCTCTATGGGTCTTTCCTTCATTTACATCCCTACTGGAAAGCCCGATTCACCCAGAGACCCTGAGGCCCACCACCCTTCAACCACCCAATCCTCAGAAAGGGAAAAGAACTCCGCTTTGATGAGCACCTCTCTTATGCCTGGCTCTGAGCTAGTCCCTGGACTTCCATTTCCCCATTTAAACCTGAGCAAAATTCTATCAGATGGTAGCCAGAACTCCATACTGAAGATGAGAAAACGGAGGCTGACAAAGGTTAGGTGACGTGCCGTTTAATATGCGGCCAAGTTGGGACTAGAACTCAGGCCGGTTCTACTCTAAGACATCTGCTCCATCTTCCAACACATTCTTAGACTTGAGGAAGAGGGGTCCTTCTCTGGGGCCTTGCCAGCCAGGCCAACAGGATACACACACAAAGGGTGGGGCTCCACCAACCCAGCTCCAGGCACCCGGGACCCCAGGTTTGCCTGCCACCTGGTCCCAGCCTGCCTCCTGGGCCTGTGCACTTCATCTCCAGGGCCACCCTTTTGAAGGCTAATGGTGCCACAAGTGTGCTTACCCCTAGGCTTGAGTGGTGGCCAAGGTGAGGCCGAGGCATAGGGACAGTGTGGACATGTGGGTTGGGGTGTCCAAACACATGTGCTCAAGACCCCTCAAGGTGTGGAACCTCTCAGGGTAGTCAGGCCACAGGCAGGAGGCCAAGATGCTGAACTGCGAGAAGGTCAAGAATTCTCAACTTGAAACTTGCCTCTCAGTTTGTTACGAAGGTTGAAGTAGGACCTTAGAGCATTTTTCATTTAAGTTTGTTAGCTTGAGGTATAACTTTTAAATTTTTAGATGCAGGGTGCATAGACTTCCCTTTGCACCCATTCTCTGGGCCAACACATTTAGGAACCTAACCCTTTTTCTCACTGATTATTGTGTTGAAAGTTTTCATAGCAAATGGAAATCTCATTCCCCATGTAAATGAAGAAAGCTTTGTTTTCTCCTGTCTGACAATCTTAACAAATAACTCAAAAATCTTAAAGGACACTGCAGTGGGGTATATTACCTTTTCTTTATCAAGAAGCTCTTGTAAAATAATTTGTCTCTCCCGACACAGTTCCAAGAAGTCTTCTGAGTGCAGACTTTCGTGTAAGGCTGGGAAGAAGGTCAGCTGGGTGCAGTCCACCCCCACCTCGTCCGGCTCACTCTCAGCCTCCCTTGATGTCAGCTCATCTGCAGCAGCATAAAGGGACACACGGTGTTGACAGGAGACACCTGCCATGGTGAGAGCTGGTACACAGCACTTGCTTACGTCAGTGAGGAGCAGCAAGGCTCCAGAGCCAAGTGAAGAGTGCGGATCTCTCACTGTGCCCCTCCACTGCTTCTGGAAATGGACGCCACACATCTGGGGCACCCTGGGGTGTGGTCAAAATACCTTCCAATTGGCTCATCCTGGAGGGCCCAGCTATGCCCAGGCCTAGCTGCTCTGCCACTTCTGGTGACCACAGGACAACATTTCTAGATTCACCCTCGTTAGTCAGTAAAGCAACTCCCTAAAGGCTCAGCCACGATTTGCTTTTTCTCAACTTCACTTCATTCGCTCTTTGAATATTGCTGCTTTTTTCTAATGATAAAAACAATGTCTTTTTATTGTAAAAAAAAAAAAACTTGGAACAGATATGAAGTTGTGAGAAATAAAAGAAATCTAACCCATGTACTCAGAGATAGTGCCAACAATAAGAGCTACCATTTAGTAACTCCATTCTCTGTGACGGATATTTCTGATGACATTTTAAAATGTTTTCCCACCTAGGTTAGAGATACTCTTTCATCCTCACTTGACAAATGGAAAAATTGAAACAGGCTATTTATTTTGTAAAAGGTCATAGGCTGTCTAAGAACTAGAGGTAGAATCTGAATAAAGTCTCTCTGAGGCCAGGATCTGGTCTTTTCATCTCCAGTCTATTTGGCTCCACTATTTACAGTTTGGTCCATTTACTTCCATTATCTTTTCTGTACTTACAGGTATAAGCACATGCACATGTGCAATTTTGAACATAATAAGAACAATAATGCATTCACAGTTTTTCCTCTCTAATATTTTTTCCAATCAAGATTACATTATGAACACTTCCCAATTCTATTAAAAGTCCTTTGAACAACTTAATTGGCTTCGTAATATTCTATTATATAGCAGTTTCATACTCAACTAATCTGTCTCCTATTTTTGACAGATGAGATGTTTCTATTTCTGCACTATCACAACTGTACTATTCTGCAGTCATTTGCTTCCTGAGACAATTCTGGGTGGGTACACCTGGATCCAAGCTAAGCATGCAAGTTTGCAGATCTCCAGATCCTGCTTCTCCTCCACCTGTCCTGAGCATCACCTGTCCTGAGCATCATCTGACTGGAGCAGGCACACTTCACTTGACTACACAGCTGGCAGGCTATGGGCCATTTTTTATGTGTCGAGAAGCTCTCCTCTTTGATCTCCTCCCCACCTGGGAGTCTCACATCTAGATGAATGAAAGTGTCTGCTGCTCACAAAAACCCTCACATCTTTCCCCCATGCAGGGAGAACACTTCTGTAGGTAGAGATGCATAGGAGAGGTGGGGTGGTAAGCCACAGGGCCTTTCTTCTCCCTTGGCTGAGTTCCTTAATCAGGGTGCATACTAGAGACACCATGGAGTGAGAGGACACAGAAGCCCATGGCCATTGTCCACCAACTAATCAGTTCATGCTTTCCACCACTGCACTCTCTGCAACCCCCACCTCTGAGAGGTGGAGCAGGCAGACAATCATTTCATGTGAGGGTCATAGGGCTTGGGGTGGAGAGAAGAGAGGCAAACAGGTATCACAGTGTCATCCCATGCTCTGTGCTACAGTAAGACCCCAAATCACCTGGGGAATCAGAGCCCAGGATCCTCACTCTGGGCTTGCGTTACTGCAGACACACAAGGTAGTGAGCTCATTGCAAATCCTTTAGTCAGGAAATGAGACAAGTTTGATCAGCACTAAGAAGCAGTCACTGGTCAGGTGTGGTTGCTCGCACCTGTAATCTAAGCACTCTGGAAGGCCAAGGCTGGCAGATCACTTGAGCTTAGGAGTTGGAGACCAGCCTGGGCAATGCGGCGAAACCCCGTCTCTACAAAAAATACGAACATCATCTGGGCATTGTAGTGTGTACCTGTAATCCTAGCTACTCGGGAGGCTGGGGCAGGAGGATTATGTGAGCCCAGGAGGTTGAGGCTGCAGTGAGTTGTGATTGTGCTACTGCACTCCAGCCTAGGTGACAGCACAAGAAAACTTGTTTGGGAGCATTTTTAAGGTCTCCCTGGTATAGGAAATTGACAAGACTGTTTCTCCCCAAAAATTGTTATTGTTGCAACCTTAGTAGAAAATGCTTCTCCTAACAAGTGTCTAGGGCTGAAATAGACTTTTCTTCTTTCTGGAAGCACAGTAACAATAAAAAGAGTCTCAGGGCTGCTTACAATAACATTTTACTCTTCTAAAATATTAATTTAATATCTTTAATAAAATATTAAATAAAACCAATAATTAGCTTAATTATTAAAGGAAAAAATGGATAAACTGAATACCTTGGTTTACAGCATTTGCTTGAGAAATATGATCACTTTTGTCTTGGTTTTCCTAAAATAAGGACAGAGAAAAGAAAAATTAAATCCCAGATGCTACATATATGCTTCACCGCCCCCCCACCAATTCCAGATTGACAAACACACACATGAATGTGACCCCGTCAAATTATGCAAGACTCAGATGCAAAGGGAGAGAAACACTAAATCCTAAAGGACTACAATAAAACGCAAGTATTAATGTTCCTGAGTCAAAGGGGAAAAAACCCACAATCTTCCAGTAAGTAAGACTTACAGTAATTACCAAGGAAGATGCCAAAATGGGATTAGATAGCATCCTGGATGGCTCTGTGTGGGCCACCGTGGAGGTGTGACCAGGGGAGGCTCCAGGGCTGGACAGCGCCAGAGACCAGAGACCAGGTTTCGTGGCCAGTCCTTGGCTTTGTCACCAGCACAGTGAGCAGGCTACTTATTTTTCCTGCTTCCAATTCCTAAGAAATGTAGTGAGGGAAAATACTACCTACCACCAAACGTTTATTGACAATACGTAGAAAATATACGTGTCTACTGAATAAATGAAATATAATTTTTTCATTCGGTTTTATTAATGATTTTTAGCATGAGTAAAATATGCTGAAGTTAGAGACCCCAGAATAAACTCAACATTGTTACTCGTGATAAACGCAGAAGGAAAAATCCAGCATTCCAGTATTTGGAAGGCTGCCGTTGAGGATATTTTAAATTATGATCATTCAATGAAGACATGAAAAACTATTAATGTATTTTCTATATCTCCTACAAAATGACTCCAGCTGGCTTACTGTCTTTTAAAAGCCAAAATAGGAGTTTGGAGACACAGTTCAAGCTTCATTAGAGCAAACTCACAGGGACTACCCAGATTCTGTTGCTTGGAAAGTCAATGTTGTTTGGAACAAGTAGACGAACAGCTCAAAACTGCAGAAACAATCAAGCTCGTGAGATTTTCATCGTAAAAGTTGTTGTGGGATTCGCAGTAATGCTCATAGCAGTACGGGTGAGAACTGTCCAATAACAAGTAAGTCGTGTGCGTAGACAAGAGCCATCCCCTGACCCTTTCCAAACACTGGCATCCAGATGATTCCACAGGACTTGTGTGGACTGCAGTGCAGGGCTGTGTCCGTGACAAAGGTAAGAACCACTTACCCACTCAACATTCACTATTTAACCATTCATTCAGGCTGTAGGTATAGTGTTCCTGCTGTGTACCTAGGACGGCTAGTGATGCTTTTCTCCTCTTAAATGACATTGAGAATAAATTTTGGGACTCTCCTACGTTTAACTGTATGTGTTATCTTAGCCTGGAAAAGCAACATGCGATGGGGAAGCTCAGGAACTGCTTTCCTATCAGGCCCTACCTGGAACCAGCACCATCCCACTGCACCTGACTCCTACCTTGCACCTTCCTGGACTCAGAGCCTCCAGTGGAGATAAGCGTTTGATGCGTTTCCTCATTCGAGCTGGTCCTTCTCTCCAGTCGAGTTCCCACAGGGAACAGGGCGTGGCTTCTTCCCCCTGCCTCCACAAGCCCAACTCCCCAAAAAGCTGCTCCCGGATCTTGGCCCAGGCGTTGGCTGCCTTGATGTTGCCACATTTCCTCCTCTGGGGAGCAGAAACAAAGTCATCCTGGACACATTTGCCTTATGAGCCTTATGGGCCTGGCCCCAAACCTCCTGGGTGAATAGGTCAAGTCTCCCATGATTGTTTGAGAAAGATACTGTCTCTCTACACTCTCAGGATGTGTACAGAACCCACTGCAGTCAGGACCTCAGATCTTAAAGTTGCTCAACTTTAAGATCTCTTAATCCAAGTTAGGGGCAGAGAATGCTGTCTGCCCTTTGGCCTTCAGAGCCATGAGGCTACTGATGCTGGGCAGAAAGTTCCTGTAGCTGCTCATCAGTGTGGACTGTACGGCTATTTTACAAAATGGACATGAATCTCACCACAGTCTCATCCTTCAAAAATGAGGCTGAATGTACTTTTTCCAGTGGTCTGCACTGTGGGAATTAGCAGCTGTCAAGAAAATTGGTTGATTTGAGCAAGTCACTCCCATCTCTGGATCTCAGAATCTCTAACTAAGTGAGAGACTTGGCCTGAATGATGTCTAAGGGCCTTTCAGTCCTAAGATTATAAGATTCCAGAATGTTCAGAGATTCTAGAATGTTCATAGGAGCTAAAATCTTTCATAGTAATGCAAACAGTCCCACTTAATAGCTATGAGATTCTCACGGTTTGCATCTGTGGTCTCTGACTGTCACACTTGCTGCTAGAGTATGACTCAAACCTTTCTAAAAATACATAGATACCACAAACTGCTTTTATAGACCACATTGAAGTTTCAACCATAACCTGTCAAATAAGCAGTTCAATTCAGTTTGGACAGTAGAGTCAACTTTTCAGTATAAACTTTTGCAACTATTCAAACACTTGAGGGGATTTGTCCCAAATTTAATCTTTTCAGAAAATGGAAAGGTGAATGCTAATGACGAGAAGCATAACAACGTGAACAGGAAAGACACTCATAATCATGTGTTAGGCTGAGTCTTGCACATGCTTTATCTCATTTCCTCTACCCAGTGGTACCAGGAGTGTTTTCCATCATCTCCATGAAGATGCTAAGTCTGCAGAGGAGAAGTGCCTTCTCCAAAGCCAACAGGTGGCCAAGCAGAGATTTAAACCTGGTCTGTAGGATTCCAAAGCCTTCCTTGATGATGAGAGCTAGATTCTTTTGTGAGTGGCTGTTATTTTATGAGTTCATGGTTTCTACTAGCATTTCTAAAATACTGGAAGACTTTTAGACATAGGCCTTACAAATATTGGTCGTTTCAAATGAGTAAATTACTCTCTGAACTTGTCGGAGGCATTCCCATGAAAGCATGGCTTGGGGGCAGGGGACAGTGCTCAGCAGGTGGTTTCTGGCATTTGATGGACCTGGTCATCCATCATGTTTCTGTGAATCATCAGCAGTTCAATCTGGAGGATCTTCAAATTCCTCATCAGTCAAATGTGGTTAATAACAGTACCATAATAATAAAATAATGGGCTTCTGGAAGGATTAAATGGGACAATATTTTCAAGAGCTTAATATGGTACCTTATTCAGCTTAAGTAGTCAGTGTTATCATTGTGAATGAAGCTAATCCTATTTCAAAACAAGATCGTTTTGTTTCCCTACAGTTCTTAAATTCATACCCCAAACAGTGCTAGCATTTTATGTAGTACTCCAACTGGTTAATAAAAAACTCCAAGATGTACATCATAGCTCATGCCTCTGATCCCAGAGCTTTCGGATGCTGAGGTGGGAGAACTGCTTGAGGCCAGGAGTTTGAGACCAGCCTGGGCAACATAGCAAGACCCAGTCTCTACAAAAATTAAAGAAATAATTGGGCACATCAGTACACGACTGTACTCTCAGCTATTTGGGAGGCTGAGGCAGGAGGATCTCTTGAGCTCAGGAGTCCAAGGCTTCAGTGGGCTATGATTTATGCCACTGTACTCCAGCCTGGGCCACAAAGTAAGACCCTCCCTATCTCAAAAACAAAGGCCTCCAGAAAAATAATGACTATCCAAGTGACAATCCAAAACTTTTTACAGAGACTTGGTCACACGGAATGAACACTTGTTTGGTGGAAATATTTCAGTTCCCAGGAGATTGTAGTAAGATTTGTACATTTGCATTTGTAGTAACATATGGAGCTTCATGGAGGATGAATAATCCCAAGCTATTGGGTTGTCCAGCCTTGGCTTCAAATTAATTTTTCAAGAACATATCTCCACCCCAAGTCTCCACCTATGCAACCTGAAGATGCACAGCTGTCTGAGTCTTCAACACAGATCACACAGTTTGTCTTGAGTACCTGTAGCCAGACAATTGTGTGATCCCTGAGAGATAAGTGATTATTTAGTCCATGGTAGCAAGTTACATGTGGCCCAGGATGGAGAATGTCAGATGACTAAATAGCAAAAGTCCTGAGTTTCCAAACCTGCAAAGATGCTCTGAAATGCCCATGTTCCTGCACAGTGTAAGGCTCTCTTTCTATTCAAACCGTAGGTGGGCTAAATGCCATACTTAAGGCTCACAGACTCACAGGCAGGGATTCTATTATGCTGGGGGACAACTACAATTTCTTTTTTTTTTTTTTTTCAGAGACAAGGTCTTTTGCTCTGTCATACAGGCTAGAAGGCTAGAAGGCAGTGGCATGATCATAGTTCACTGTAACCTGTAACCTTCAACACCTGGGCTCAAGCAATCTTCCTACCCCAGCCTCCCAAGTACCTGGGATTAAAGGTGTCACCATGCCTGGCTAATGTCTTTTTAACTATTATTTTTTTAAGAGATGGGGTCTTGCTATGTTGTCCAGGCTGGTCTTGAACTCCTGGCCTCAAACAATCCTCTTGCCCAGCCTCTCGAAGTACTGGGATTACAGGCCTGAGCCACCACACTTGACTGGCTATAATTTTTTAATCACAGCAACCCTTGGATAGCAACACTTAGATTAACATTTGGAAACCCAGCCCTTCCCTACTTTCAGTCTCTGCTGCTTCCGTGGGGTTGACCAGGCTTCGGAGATGAATACTTCACCTGAGTCTCTATAATCTGAGTTGTCTGAATGGTTACAGGATGGGCTGATAGACACCACCCCCTAGGGCTGGGAATGGCACCCTCAGGAGCTCACACAGAGGAAGCAGAGCATGGAACTTGATCCAGTGCTGCTTGAAACCTGCATTTCCCTGGATTCTTCAGTAAAACAAAACATTTTCTTTGTTGCCTATGGCAGTATGAGTTGAGCTTCCAATATTTGCATCTGAGAGAGCTGTGACAAATACTCAATGAGTAGATAGAGACCGAACCAGAAGTGGAAACTAGAGGCCCTGGAAGAGAAAGGGATAGAAGACAGTGGCCATTTCTAGTCTTCAGGCGTCTCACAAAGAACTCCGACCAGTAAAGACTGTGTAGTCAGGATAAGTCATTTCTTCAAATTATAATGAAGATTCAGTATAAGAACTGGATGGCCTAAGTATGTAACAGACAGAGCAAGAGAGGCTGGGCCACAGAGAAAAGAATGCAGATAACGCGGACAAGGCAAAGGGGAATCTTTGGGCCAGACTGTAGAGGCCACGTTTTGCCAGAACTTCTTCACCAAAAAGAAATTTGGCTGATAAACTATTTGAATTGCAAGATTTTCTGTTGAGATATTAATGGGATATAACGATGTTCTGGGTAACTTCCAGAGCACGAGGCAATGACGCCTTGTGGTGCCAGGGGCTGCTGTCATCTCCAGTCACCTCTCAGTTGTGGGTAAAGTGCCCAGTTAGACAAGTCTTGCCTGGTGTGTTACTGGCTGGCCTGTGGGCAGAGGCCCTTGAATCTCCTCTTCTTCGGAGGGCCTCATTGGGTGCACCTGGGAGAAGCTGTCCTCAAAGAACATGGCAGATTTCTCAAGCCTGATCTCTGTCCAGAGTTTGGACCTGACTTCTGGAAGTGGACTGCGCCTTTGTTGGGAAAGCATACTGCCCCTTAGAAAAGTAGGGCAATGGTCCACATCCCATTATCTCTGGCAGATGGTTATTATATCTGCACTTTTCCAAATATCAAAACCACCTGTCTTTAATATTTAAATACTTAGAAAGTATCCTTGTGGATTAGCTTCCAAATACTGATTTTATCAAAAATACCTCAATCAACACGAAAACTGCACAACTTTCTCAAGTCCCTTCTGAACTCCAGTCAGCCCTGCTGCTGAAGATGAGACAGGCTAACCTTCCAGGTGGCTGGATTCCTTTCTTCTGGGCTTGAAGCCTCTGCTGAAGGAGTCCCATTCTTCCCACGCAAACCTATAATCTCATAAATTTCAAAAGAATTTCACGAAGTACCCTAGGGCACCTCTCTGGGCTGTAACTGTATCTCCCAGGCACTCTAGATCACATACCAATTCGGAAGTTTAGATAAACCGCATCCTCGGTCTCAAAACGGTGGAGTGGTGATGAGGATGTCCACCAATAAAGGATGCAATCCTGTAAGATTCCTCTTATTTGTCCCTCAATGGGAATTAAATTTGTCAACCATATTGCTAGTCTTGAGTGAAATCTGTCAATCCCTGTGGTAGGTCCTTGATGTGTAATGGTTTGTCCAATAGGCACAGATGACACCCAAATAAGCCAGCAAGGCCCCCTACCCAGCTATGCAACACAGTCAGCAATGTTGGAGTGGGGTAGGTGCCCACAGAGAAAACCCTTGTCCAACCACAGGGTCTGTGAAAAACCAGCTTGTGCACTCAGAGAAACTAGAGATGCCTGCTGGTCCCTCTGACCATCACAGTCATGAGCACATCCTGTACACACCAAACCTCCTTTCTCACAAGTGTCCTGTCTGATAAGCTGTTGCTCCCATCACTCATGAGAGCCTAGGAGGCTATGTTGCTAGGTTGTGTGTTTCTGGGGTGCAGGCTGCACATCCATGAATGGGTCTTTCCGGAGCATGTTGTGGGCTTCTATGGGGGAAATTAGGGCAACTCAGCTTCAGATGATTAGTGTCTCTTCTGTTTCCTGGCACTGGGCACCATGTTTCAGCCTTCCTGATCTGCAGCCCACACGGGGCACACTAATGGCTCCTTACACCCAATCACTCCTTTCCCAGTGGGGGAACATCCTATTATTGAGCTCATCATGTTTTCTGGGCATTTCTTTACTCTGAGTTTCATCTATAAGTTTCAAATATCTTCAAGACACAGGAGTATCTTTTTATACCTCACAGTGACTTTGGGACAAAGAAATTGTTGAGTAAATAATATATTCAACAGGGTTTTAAGACTGCATGATGTGTTCTATTTTAGCAATATGCTAATTTTTTGTTAATAACAGTAACACCAAATAAAAATAAACTTCTTAACTATTCTATAACCACACATGGAGTATCCATTTCCTATCAGCCACAAGTCTGTGTGCTTCACACTTGCTCTTAAATCTTCACAGGTAGGAGAAATTATTCCAGCTTACAGATAAGCACACAGAGGCTAGAACCCAGTCATAGGAAGGGGCAGACTTAGAATTCAAAACCCTAAATGCAATGGGTTGCCTTATCAATGGCAACCCATTGCATTTAGGATAAAATGAAAAACACCAATGCAGTGCAAGCCTGATGGGCAATCCAGAACTTAAACTGAAAGCCCTTGAGATTATTTTTCAGTTTCAAGGTGGATTCCAGCTTACTATATAGAGAAAGCCTGTGTTTTGTTTCTTACCTGCACATGGTCTTTGTATAAAGATGCATATAGTTCTTGTCCTCTTCTTCTGTAGTTCTCTATACATGACACAAAATCCTGGAGAAAGGAGAAAACAAGTCACAGCTTAATGATAGTTGTGATTTTATTTTATTTTGCTATATTTTTTGAGACCAGGTCTCTGTCTGTCACCCAGGATGGAGTGCAGTGGTACAATCTCAGCTCACTGCAGCCTCCACCTCCTGGGCTCAAGTGAATCTTCTGCCTTAGTCTCCCAAGTAGCTGGGATTACAGGCACCCACCACCATGCCTGGCTAATTTTTGTATTTTTAGTAGAGACAGGCTTCATCATGTTGGCCAGGCTGGTCTTGAACTCCTGACCTCAGATGATCCACCTGCCTTGTCATCCCAAAGTGCTGGGATTAGAGGCGTGAGCAATAGTTGTGATTTTAGATAAGAACTTCTCTATACTGATGAATTGATAGAGGAAATAATGGTTGCAGAATTTGTTGGTCAATTGGATTCATATAAATACAGGCTTCACCTATGCTGACACACTCACATATGAATACATTCACATATATGTTTAAGGCTTGCTTCCATCTCCATCTATGATGAGCTAGTTTGCAGCTCAACCTTCCTCCTAAGAATGACTGAAAAGACAGAGATTTGAACAATCTACTTTAAGACAGCAGAGAGCTACCAAGAGAGCTGAGATTTGAGGAGCCAAGATTCTGAAGAGGAACTCACTGAGTTATTACTGCTATTAACAAAAATGCCCAACATTTTTGCTTTTTTATATTTCTTGGACTTTGAGATATATGCAAATTTTCAAATAGGTCAAGGGGCTGGGAAGCTGAGGCAACAAAACAAACTTTGGTAAATTCAAAAGAATAGACATAATACAAAGCATGTCTTTTAATCACAATGGAACACATTTTGAAATCAACTATCCCAAAGAAATTTGACAAACTCAAAAATAAGTGTAGATTAAAAAAATGTGTTCCTAAGTAACTAATGGGTCAAAGAAGAAATCAAAAGGGAACTTTCTGAGATGAATAAAAATAAAGACACAACATACCAAAACACAGGCTATAACTAAAGCAGAGCACAGTGGGAAACTCATAGCTGTAAATGCCAGTATTCGGAAAAAAAGAAATACCTTAAATCAATATCTGAAACTTAAGAAACTGGGGGAAAAAAAGAGAAAACTAAATCTTAAGCAAACAGAGGAAGGGGGAAAATAAATATTAATGCAGAAAGTAATGAATTACTGAATAGAATAACAATAAATAAAATTAATTAAACCAAAATCCGGTACTTTGGAAAGATTGACAGAATTGGTGGTCTTTATCTAGGTTAATAAAGAAAAAAGAGAAAAGGCTTAAATTAATATACTAGGATCAGAAATGAAAGAGGAGACATTACTACTGACCTTACTGAATTTTTTCAAAGGATTATAAAAAATACTATAAACAATTTTATGCCAATAAATTAAATAGCTTAGATTATATGAACCAAGTCCTAGAAAGACACACCTTGCCAAAATTGACTCAAGAAGAAACTGACAATTGGAATAGACCAATAACAAGAAAATAAATTGAATTAGTAAAACAACAACATTGGCAAAACCTACCCCCAAGGAAAAGCCCACACCAGACCCTGATAGCTTCACTGCTGAATCTTAACCACCACTTAGTGAAGCATTAACAGTAGTTTTTCAAAAACTCTTCCAAGAATTAGAAGAGGACGGGACACTTACCAACAAGTTTTATGAAACCAGTTATTACACTGATACAGAAAACAGACAAAGGTTTCACAAGAGAACTACAGACCAATCTCTCATATAAATATGAATATAGAAATCCTCAACAAAATATCAGCAAACTGAGTCCAGCAACATACAAAAGAATTACATACCATGACCAAGTGAGATTTAGCCTAGTAATGCAGAGTTGGCTTAACAACTGAAAATAATTAATGTATTACACCACAAAATAGAACAAATAACAGAAACCACATAATCATTTCAACAGACACTGAAAAAAATGGACATAAATCTAAGACTCTTTTATGACAAAACGAAAAGTCAACCAACTGGGGGAAAAAAGAATTTTCTGAATCGCATAAAAGGTAACTACAAAAAGTCCACAGGCAACATTACACAACATTATACTTGCTGGTGAAGGACTGAATGTTCCTTAACATCAGGAACAAGACAGGATGTCCACTCTCAACACTTCTAGACAGCGATGTATTGAAGGTTCTAGACAGGACAACTAGGCAAGGAAAAGAAATAAAAGGCAACCAAATTGAAAGAGAAGAAAAACATTTTTTTCACAGACAGTAGGATTCTATATATAGAAAATTCCAAATAATTCATAAAAGAACTACTAGAACCAATAAATGAATTAAACAAAGTTTCAATGTACAAGATCAAAACACATAAATCCACCACTAATTATTAACACTAATTAGTGTTCCTATACACCACTAATGAACAATCCAAAAAATAAATTAAGAAAGCAATTCCACTTATAACATCATCAAAAGAATGAAATGCCTAGGAATACATTTAACCAAGGTGAAAAACTTGTACGTTGATAACAACAAAACATTGCTCAAATAAATTTTTAAAGACTTCAATTAATAGAAAGACATCCCATGTTGATGATAACACTATCTCATATTGTTAAAATGTCAATTCTACATAACATCATCTACAGAATTAACAATCCCTATCAAATTCCAATGACCCTTTTTGCAAAAATTGAAAAACCAATCCTCCAGATCATATGAAATTACAAGGGACCCCCAAAACCAAACCAATATTTTAAAAAAAGAGAATGTAGAAAGACTTATAGCTCCTGATTTCAAAACTTATTTCAAAGCAATGGTAACCAAGGCAGTGCAGCACCAGCATAAGAATAGAAATACAGATCAAAGAAAAGAAATTGAGAGTCCAAAAATAAAACAATTTGCCTTTGTTCAATTTTGTTTTTACAAAGGTGCCAAAACTATTCAATGGGGATGGAACAGTCTTTTTAACAAATGGTGAGGGAAAGCTAAATAGCCATATGCAAAATAAATAAAATTAAACCTTTACCTTATAACAGACAAAAATAACTAAAATGAAACAAAAACCTGAATATAAGAGCTAAAACTATAAAACTCTTAGAAGGAAACTTGAAAGTAAATCTGCATGATCTCAGATTTGGCATTTGTCAGATTTAGACTTGACACCAAAAGCATAAGCAACAATGAAAAGTGTTATGGTTAGGCTTTGTGTTCCCGCTCAAATCTCATCTCGAATTGTAATCCCCCAAATCCCCATAATTTCCACATGTCAAGGAGGAGGCCAGGTGGAGGCAGTTGAATCATGGGTTGGTTTCCCCCCATGCTATTCTTGTGATAGTGAGTGAGTTCTCATGAGATCTGATGGTTTATAAGGAGCTCTTCCCCACTTTGCTCAGGACTTCTCCTTCCCACCACCTTGTGAAGAAGGTGTCTTGGTTCTTCTTCACCTTCTGCCATGATTGTAAGTTTCCTGAGGCCTCCCAAGCCATGCAGAACTGTAAGTCAATTAAACCTTTTTTCTTTATAAATTACGCAGTCTTGGGCAGTTCTTTACAGCAGTATGAAAATGGACTAATACAAAAAGAATAAATTGGACTTCACCAAAACTAAAAATTTGTGCTTCAAAAGACACTATCATGAAAGTAAAAAGAAGACCCCCAGAAGGAAAGAAAATATTTATAAATTACATGTTTGATAAGGTACTCACATCTAGGATATATAAAAAATACTTAGAAATCAATAACCAAAAGAAAAATAACCCAATTTAAAAAGGGACACTGGATCCAAAAATATCCTGCTCTTTGAGGAAGATATTAAAATGGCTAATAAGCAGGTAAAAAGGTGCTTAGTTCCATTTGTCATCAGAGAAATAAAAATTAAAGCTCACAACAAGACCAATGAGATAGTCAACCAAGTAGGATGGTTAGAATCAAAATTTTAGATAATATAACAAGTTTTATTGAGAATATGGATAAATTGAAACTCTAATACACTGTTGGTAGGAACGTAAAATGATGTAGAACTTTGGAAAACATTCTGAAAGTTATTTGAATGATTAAATAAAATCCTGCTATCAATTCAGCAATTCCATTCTCAGGTATACACCCAAGATAAAAATTGTGTCCAACAAAAAACTTATACATGAATGATTACAGCAATATTATTCATAATAGCCAAAAGTTGGAAACAACCTAAATGTCCATCAACTGATGAACAGATAAACAAAACATGGTGTGTCTATATGATGGCATATTATTTAGCCATAAAAAAAGAATGCTGTATTGACACATGCTATAACATACATGAGCCTTAAAAACAACATCCCAAGTGAAAGAAGCTAATTTGAAAAGCCCACATATTACATGATTCCATTTATATGAAATGCTTATAGAGTAAGTATATTAGTGATTTCTTAGGACTAGAGGGATAGGGGCTAGAAGAGTGATAGCTAAGGAGTATGGAGTATTGGCCAGGCGCAGTGGCTCATGCCCGTAATCCCAGCACTTTGGGAGGACGAGGCAGAGGGATCATGAGGTCAGGAGATAGAGATCATCTTGGCCATGGTGAAACCCCGTCTCTACTAAAATACAAAAAATAAGTTGGGCATCATGGCACGTGCCTGTAGTCCCAGCTGCTTAAGAAGCTGAGTCAGGGGAAGTGGTTGAATCAGGGAGAAGGAGGTTGCAGTGAGCTGAGATTGTGCCACTGCACTCCAGGCTGGTGAAAGAGCAGGACTCCATAAAAAAAAATAGAGAGTATTTTTTTGAGGTTATAAAGTGTTATAAAATTGATTACTATGATGGTTGCACATATTTGGGAATATACTATAAACCAGCAGTCTTCAACTTTTTTGGCACCAGAGACTGGTTTTGTGGGAGACAATTTTTCCATGAACTGGGGGTAAGGAGTTGGGGAGGATGGTTTCAGAATGATTCAAGCACATTATGTTTATTGTGCACTTTATTTCTATTATTATTACACTGTAATACCTAATGAAATAATTATATATCTCACTATAAAATAGAATCAGTGGGAACCTTGAGCCATTTCCCTGCAACTAGATGGTCCCATCTGGGGGTGATGGGAGACAGTGACAGATCATCAGGCATTAGATTCTCATAAGGAGAACACAACCTCAATCACTTACATGTGCAGTTCACAATAGGGTTTGTGCTCCTATGAGAATCTAATGCCACCACTTATCCAATAGAAGGCAGAGCTCAGGTACCGGTCCATGGCTTGGGGGTTGACAGTCCCTGCTATAAACCATTAAATTGTTTATTTTAAATAAGTGAATTGTATGTTATATGAATTATATATAAGTAATCTGCTTATTAAACAAATATTTAGGGAAAAAATAAGATCCAGAGTCCCATGACATTGACTCACATCAAGAACCAGGAAAATCTTAAACTGAAAAGAAGACAATCAACAGATGTGAACGGTGAGATAACAGAAATGTTAGAACTATTTGACAAAGATTTTTAAAGCAGCCATCATAAAAATGCTTCAACAACTACAAACTAAAAACATTCTGAAACAAATTTTTAAAAAATTAGGGAGTCTCTGTTAATAAATAGAATATGTTATCAGAGAAATAGAAGATATAAAGAGGAACCCAATGTAAATTTTAGAACTAAAAATACAACAAAAGAGCTCAATGGATGAACTCAACAGCAGAATTCAAGGGACAAAGGAAAAAATCAGTGAACTGGAAAATAGAACAATAGCAAGTAGCTATTCTGAACAACAGTGAGAAAGTGGAATGGGAAAAATGGACAAAGTCTTAGCAACCTATAGGACTATAACAAAAGATTTAACCTTTGTGTCATCAGAATATCAGAAAGAAAGGGTAAAGCAGGTGGTGCCTAAAACTTACTCAAATAAATAATGGCTGAAAAAAATCCCCCAAATGGCAAAAGACATAAACCTACAGGCTTCAGAAGCAAAGCAAATTCCAAACAAGACAGCCCTGTGGAAATCCATGTCAAGACACATCATAGGCAGACCTCTGAAAACTAGCACAAAGAAAAACCTCTTAAACAGAGCAGGAGAGAAACAACGCCTCGCCTACAGAGGAAAGTCTTTAAATAATAGTGATTTTTTTTTTATCAGAAGCCATGGAGGCAAGAAAGAAGTGGCACAATATTTCTCAAGTGCTGAAAATAAAAAACTGTCAACACAGTATCTTATATCCAGAAGAAATACCCCTTTGAATGAAAGGGTAAATTAAGATATTCTAAGATAAAGGAAAATTAAGAGAATTTGTCACCACCAGAGCTACCCTATAAGAATAGTTAAACAGAAGATAAATGATAAAGAAGGAATCTTAAAACACCAGGAAGAAAAAAGGAATATAGCAAGCAACAGAAATATGAATGTATACAATATACATTCTTTTCCTCTTGAGACTTCTAAATTATTGGTGATGGTTAAAACAAAAATTATAACACTGTCTGATGTGATTTTAAATGAGTTTTGAGAAAATATTTAAAACTATTACATTATAAATGGAGGATAATTCCTCCATTTATTTAAAAAGCTACACAAAGAGGTACACTCAAAATACAATAAAGAAATCAAAATTTAATTCGAAAAAATTTTCAAGTAACTCACATTGGTATACAACTTGACCCAACAACAAGATAACACACATTCTTTTCAATTGCTCACAAAACATACACCAAGATAAACTACATCTCTGGCTATAAAAATTTAAAAAAAAATTAAAATAAATAAAAACATGCAGAATGTATCCTCTACACATGATGAAATCAAACTAGAAATCAGTAACAAAAAGATAAGAAATCCTCAAACTCTTAGGAACTAACAATAAACTTTCGAATAATCCATGTCAAAAAAGAAGTCTCTAAGTAAGTTTTTTAAAAAATACATTAACTTTAATAAAATTGAAATAGAAAATATCAAAATTTGTGTTATGTAGCTAAATCACTACTGAGAGGAAAATATGTGGCAAAAATGCATAATTGGAAAAGAATAAAATTATGTTATAAACTGAATGTTTGTGTCCCCCTCAAAATTCGTATGTTGAAGTCCTAACTCCCAACATAATAATGGTATTAGGAGGTGGGGCATTTGGGAAGTAATTTGGTTTGATGCAGCCATGGGGTAGACCCCCATGATGGTATTACTGTCTTCATAGGAAAAAAAAAAGACATCAGAGCTTTCTCTCTCCACCATGTGAGCATACAGCAAGAAGGTAGCCTTCAGTAAGCCTGGAGGGAAGCCTTCACCAGAAGAAAATTAGCCAGTGCCTGGCTCTTGGACTTCCCAGCCTGTAGAACTGTCAGAAATAAGCCAGCCTGTGAGTAGTAACTTGTAATAACAGCCTGAACTAATAAGACAAATTCTCAAATAAATAATCTAAATTTCTACTTAAGGAACTAGAAAAAAAGTAAAAAACCCAAAGCAAGCAGAGAGAAAGTCATAATAAAGAGCAGAAATCAATGAAATTAAAAAGAGAAAGACAGAAAAATAATTGAAACCAAAACCTGTTGTTTGGAGAGACAAAATTTACAAAGCTTTAGAAACACTGACATAGATGAAAAAAGAAATGACACAAACTGCAATTCTCAAAAATGAAACAGGGGCTATTGCTACCAACCTGGCAGACATAAAAAAAATAAGATAATACCATGAACTGTACACACATAAATGTGACAATTTAGACGAAATGGATAAATTCTTTACCAAACACAAACTACCATGACTCATCCAATATATGATAGATCATTGGCATAGACTTATAGATGTTATAAAATCTAAATTCACAGTTTTCTATGTCTCACAAAATAAATTTCCATATCCACATTTTTTCACTTGTGGATTTTATTAAAAATTTAGGAAAGAATTAAAATCAAATTTATAAAATATCATCTAGAAAATAGAGGAGATATTTTCCAGTTAGTTTTAGTTTTAGCAACAGTCTGACAAGAAAACCAGACAAACAGTATGAAAAAAGAGAAAACTATTTTTTCATGAATAGGTGCAAAATTTCTTATATTAGCAAATGGAATTCAAGAACACTCAAAAACACTGATATACGATGGCCAAGTGGGATTTATTCCAGGAATGCAAATCTGACAAATATCCAAAAAGTAATCAATCAATCAAATTCACCATTTTAGCAGGTTAAAGAAGAAAATCACATGGTCATATCAAGGGATATAGAATAACATTTGATACAATTTAACACCTATTCATGATAAAACTCTCAGTAAACTAGGAATAGATAGGAATATTTTTAATTTGATAAAGAGCATCTATAAAAACTCTATAGCTAACATCCTATTTAGTGATAAATGATACTTTTCCTCTAAGATTAGTATAAAGCAAAGATGTCTGCTTTCACTGCTTTTTTCAATATAGTGCTAGAAGTTCTATTCAGCGCAACAAGGCAAGAAAAAAAGTAAAAGCCATATACATTTAAAAAAAAAAAAGAAAGAAAAAAACTGTTCCTATTTATAGATGCCCTGATTGTGGTGAATTCCTAAGGTATTTACAACAAAGCAAAACAAAACAAAACTCAATAAGGTAAATACTCAAGGTATTTACAAAAAGTTTTGTGGTCACAGGGTATAAGATCAACATACACATATTAACTGTATTTCAAAATATTGGCAATGAACACATGGATGCTAAAATAAAAAACATAATTTTCAATTTCTCAAAAATAATGAAATACCTAAGAGTAAATCTCATAAAACACATGTAGGATGCACATATTGAAAACTATGAAGTAAATAAAAGAAGATCTAAATAAAGGGAAAAACATATGTTCATGAATTGGAAGACTCAACATACAAACATGTCATTTCTTCTCAAACTGCTAAGTATTTTCAATAAAATTCTATTAAAATACTAGCAAGACTTTTTCTAGATAAAAACAAGATTATTTCTAAAATTAATATCAACTGGAAAAGGAATTAGGAGATTTAAAACAACTTTGAAGTTGGGCGTGGTGGCTCATGCCTGTAATCCCAGCACTTTGGGAGGCCGAGGTGGGTGGATCACAAGGTCAAGAGATCGAGACCATCCTGGTCAACATGGTGAAGCCCCATCTCCACTAAAAATACAAAAAATTATCTGGGCATGGTGGCGCGTGCCTGTAGTCCCGGCTACTCTGGAGGCTGAGGCAGGAGAATTGCCTGAACCCAGGAGGCGGAGGTTGCGGTGAGCCGAGATCGTTCCATTGCCCTCCAGCCTGGGTAACAAGAGCGAAACTCCGTCTCAAAAAAAAAAAAAAAAAAACAATTTGAAAACTAAGAGTAAAATGAGAGGAATCGTTCCATCTGGTTTCAAGACTTACTATACACATGGTTACAGTAATTGAGAATGTGTTGTACTGAGAAAGGAACAGAAACATAGATCAGTGGAACAGAATAGAGAATCCGGAAATAATCCACACATGAATGCCCAACAAATTTTTGACAAAGTTGCAAAAGTTGTTCAACACATAGCTTTTCAGCAAATGGTGTTGGAGCAATTGGATGTCCACTGGCCAAAAAATGAACCTAAATCTCATATCTTATTAATTCAAAATGGACCACAGCCTTTAATTTAAAACATAAAACTATACATACTTTAGGAGAAAATCTTTCATATCCAGGGATAAGCAAAGAGATCTTAGATTTCTTAGATTATATTAAAAGAGCCATCCATAAAAGGAAAAATTAATGAATTGGGCATCAGTATTAAAATTTTGATCTGCAAAACCATGAGAAGAGAAGGCAATGACAATCTACAGCCTGGGAGAAAATATTTGTGAGATGCATATCCATCAAAGAACTAACATCTAAAATATATGAAGAACTCTTAAAATTCAGCAAGTAGGCCATGTGTGGTGGCTCATGCCTGTAATCCCAACACTTTAGGAGGCTGAGGCAGGCAGATCACCTGAGGTCAGGAGTTCAAGACAAGCCTGGCCAACACAGTGGAACCCCATCTCTACTAAAAATACAAAAAAATAGCTGGGCGTGGTGGTGGGCACCTGTAATCCCAGCTACTTGGGAGGCTGAGGCAGGAGAGTCACTTGTACCTGGGAGGTGGAGGTTGTGGTGAGTTGAGATCACACCACTGCAACAAGAGCAACAAGAGCAAAACTCCATCTCAAAAAAAAAAAAGAAGAAAAAATTCAACAATTAAAGAAGACAAAAAATTCCATTAGAAAATGTACAAAAATGTGAGTAGACATTTTACTAAAGAAGATACAAAGAACTTAGTAGACTTTGTTCCATCCAAGTCATTCATCTAGATGAATATACAGACTTTAATATTAATGCCTTTATATAATAGACTGGATAAATAATTTATATTTATATATTGAACATACTAATAATTCTTAAAATGTGGTCAATAAATTTCTAGGAATTCATGAGACCTCTTCAGGGCCCTGTGAAATTAAAACTACTTTCAAAATACTATGACATTTTTGCCTTTTCCCCCCATGTTGAAATTGCATAGATGGCCCCAAAGCAGTAGTGAATAGAACTAATGTCTTAGCATAAATCAAGGCATCGACACCAACTGTACAAAAATCATTATATGTATTCTTCACTACCAAGAGCTTATAGGAGGAAAAAAAATCTATTTTCACTTAAGAATGTCTTTGATGAAGCAGTGCAAATTATTAATTTTATTAAATCTCAATCTTTAATACATTCCTTTTAATAGTTTGTGTGATAAAATGGAAAGTCTGCATAAAGCATTTCTGAATACCAAAAAAAGGTGATGGTTGTCTCAAGGAAAAGCATGTGCCTAATTGTTAGTGCTGTGAGCTGAACTAGCTGCTTCTGTCAGAGAACATTATTTTTATTTGAACAAAAGACTGACAGACAAAATTACAGTTACTGGCATGTATTTGGCAGCTATTTTCCTGAAAATGAACAAAGCGAACCTGTAATCTCAAATCTAACAACTGACAGTATTTGCTGCCAAAGATAAAATTTGAGCAAATTTTAGAAAAATCGAGCAAATACTAGAATTTTGGAAAATTTGTGTCTTTCTGCCTCCCTGAGCTTGACAGCATCCCAATAGCTAAGAGATTTTCTGATAGGAGTGGTGGTAACTTCAGCATAATTTTTCTATATTGCATAATAAAATGCGTCAACAATTGGGAGATCTGTATAACTCAGGGAACCGGTATTTCCCATATATGCTACCTGTATGTTCTAATGCATGTTACAAAATCATGTATGGGTTAAAATATCCACTCAAAGTGCAAGATAGATCAACACATTTTAATGTAACGGAGCACAAAAATTGTACTGATACAGAGTTCAAGTGTCCTTTAAGAAATTACTACTTGTTGAGTTTTGGTGTAGTATCAAAGAAGAATATCTATAATTTCCTTAAAAGACTATTAAAATACTACTTCCTTTTCTAACTGTGTATCTGTGGAAGACCATATATTCTTCACCTATTTCAAAACATACTACAACAGATTGAATAAAGAAACAGATATAAGAATCCAGCAGTTTTCTACTAAGTCTTACTAATACTAAAGAGATTTTCAAAAATATAAAACAATACCTCTTTTCCTACATTTTTTGTTTTGAAAATATAGTCACAATAGTCTCTCCTTATCTGCAGGGAACATGTTCCAAGATGTTCCAAGAATGCCTGAAACCACAGACAGTGCTGAACCCTATATATACAGTTTTTCTACACATGCATACCTATGATAAAGTTTATTCTATAAATTAGGTGCAGAAAGAGATTAATAATTAATAATGGAGTGATTATAACAATATACTGTAACAAAAGCTATTTCAAACTCATTAAGTTGTTTATTTCTAAGATTTTCTACTTAATATTTTTGGGCCATGGTTAACCATGGGTAACTAAAACTGCAGAAAGCAAAACTGTGAGTCAGAGGAGACTGCTATGCTCATTCAAAATGCTATGTTTATACATAGTGGGTCTGTTATTTCTATTATTGTTATTTAAAATAAATTAACACATGCATTATTTTTAAAATTGTTTTTATTTATAATAGGGTAAATATCAGTAGATAAAATATGCATAAGCAAAAGCTCTCTGGAGTCCTTAATAATTTTTAAGAAAGTTAATTGGTCATGAGATCAAAAAGTTGGAGAACTGTTGCCCTGTCACTGAGAAAACAAATGAGCCAGTAACGTGGATAAACCTTACAAACATAATTTGCAGTGACGTAAGCCAGACCAAATTTTGTATATATGTTATTTCATTTATATGGAATTTAAAATGTGGTAAACTAATTTATGCTATTGCATACTAAAAGAGTGACTACTTTAGAGAAAAAGGTGCTAGTGACTGGAAGGAGGCGTGGTCAGGAATGCTACTGGGTACCATTCATGCTGTTTTCTTTTAAAAAAAGTCGGGGTGGTTATTACATGTTCACTTTGTTACAATTTTTAAATCTGTATATTTGTGATCCAAACATTTTTTGTATATTATCCTCCAATAAAATAAAAAAGTGTTTGTCGGCAAACACTAAAAAATATGAAAACAATATCATTTTAAAAACCCAATTACTGTTTTGGAGTAAGGGGAATAGGGTGATTTTATTCTTTTTCTTTTCTTTCAGTTTTTTTTGTTTGCAATTTTTTTCAATATTATTGTTACATTGTTTATACACATTTAAAAGTAAAACAATCATTATGAGCATTACAAGTGACATAAAATGCTGAAAATTTTGACTAATTCTACATCTAAGGCAAATGCCCGAACTTCTTTCTATTATGATACTTTGGAGATATGCAGCAGAAATACAGAACTCTTAGGGGACCTTGGATGCAAAGCAGCTCCCTTCAAATAAATGAGCTATCTTGCAGTAGAGGGATAGGCCTTATAGTGATGATACCCGTGGGTTAAGTGGGCCCAGGGTAGGGAGGTTCAGGCAGGCTAACTTCATTATAATAGCAGGAAAGTGCTCATGTTCTGAACACCGTGGAATAAGAGTGTGTGAGGTAGAAAGCACAGAAGTACAGACACCTCAGTTTTTGGTTCTTGGTAGTCCTATTACAGGAGAGATCACTTAATCTTTCTGAAACTTAATTTATCAACAATAAGATGAGGTTACTAGGACCTCTCTGTTATGAAGCAAGGGTGAGACAGTAGAATAAAAATATTTGTAAACTGCAGAGGATCACCTAGTGAGACCTTTGGAGTGTAAAATATTGAAGTCATGAATAGGATCAGTTGATAAAAAAGAGACTCAGGGCCAGGTGCAGTGGCTCACGCCTATAATCCCAGCACTTTGGGAGGCTGAGGTGGATGGATCGCTGGAGCTCTCAAGTTTGAGACCAGCCTGGGCAACATGGCAAAACCCTGTCTCTACAAAAAATACAAAGACTAGCTGGGCATGGTGATGCACACCTGTGGTCCCAACTACTCAGGAGACTAAGGTGGGAGGATGGTATGAACCTCAGTGGTAGAGTTGCAGTGAGCCGAGATCACACCACTGTACTCCAGCCTTGGTAATAGAGTCAGATCTTGTCTAAAAAAAAAAAAACGTTCTATGAGTTCAGTTATAAATATCTTCGTGCTTTGACTAAATACTTTAAATACCTTGTCTACAATAGCTACAGCCCAGAGTTGGTTACACTCTGGCTCAGATTCTCCATTCCGGGCTTCAAAGTTACTCTCTGTTGTTAAGTTCTACAAATATTCATTGAGCACTTACTATTTTCCAGGCAATAGAATACAAAGATGAATCCCATACCTGGTTTCATAGAGCCTAATGAACAGACAGATTGCTATCAGGTAACATGGTCAATGTTGAGGCAGAGACCACACAGTGACACAAGTACAGTGAGGGGCTCACAGAAGAGGGGGTCCGGCATCATCCAGTGTTCAGAAGGTTGAGATGAGGCTTTAGCTGAATCTTGAATGAGAGCTTTTAAGCATAAGGCTGATGTGGTTCCATTCTCTGATTTTAACATTTTTTGATTTAATATTTTCGATAGCTTACACCAACAGTAATTTGGAGAATGGATTTAATGAACGCAAGTCATGACAGTCCAGGTGACAGTTCACACTGTGGACGCAGTATTGTGGAAGACCCACACTCAAGAACTATCTAGAGAGTAAGTTGGTAGGAATTGTTGATTGCATTAGAGGGCAAGCAGTACTGCCAAATTTCTGGTTTGCTTGATTGAGTGGATTCAATTAGATAAACTAAGAAAAGTTAAGAGATCATAAAAATAAGAGCAAGTTTGTGTGACATGAAGACATTTTGAATTTGAAGTGTGGTGGCACAGCGGGATATCCCTAGAAGAAAGCTCAGGAGAGGGGTCTGCAGTCAATATATACCTGCGAGTCATTAGCAGCCACCAGGTGACAGAGACCCCTGAGAGATAATAAGATCCTTCAAGGAGAGTAAGGACAGACAAAGTCGGAAACCTGGGAAACACCAGCAAAGTTTAGGCCAAGAGGAGAGGGGCTAAAGAGGCTTGAGGAAAATCACGAAAACCAGGGGTGGTTTAAGCATGGTGAACACATCAGAGAAGCCCGGTAAGATGAGGCCTGAGAATGTTCAGTGGGTTTGCTGTAGAAATTAATCATTGGTAATTTTTGCAAGAATCATTTCAGAGGAGTGATCAAACAACAATGGGTCCATTCGAGATCTGGAGATAAGGACATGAAGACAGAGCATACAATATATTAGAGGTTGAGAGGAGCTTGGTGGTGGACAAGAGAAGGTCAAAAAGCAAAGGAAAGAGAAAGGAACTGAGGGTTCAGGTTCTAAAGGAGAAGAAAAGAAAGGATGAGACACACAGCCCATGCAGCAGCTGGGCTGAGCGATGAGGAGGGGAGAGGCTGCTCAGCCCAGGAGCTTGCAGGAAGAGCTTGAAGATGTCTGCAGATGGGGATGAGGCTGTAGCTGGTGCATGGGAGTGAGGTGGTTCACACCTCATGGCTTCCATTTCCAGAGTGGAGTGGGAGGCAAAATGACTGCTTCCTCTGAGAGTCGAGCAGCGCCTCGAACAGAGTGGTGAATGATTGGGAGAATGGGACAGGGAACAGACTGAGAGCACATCAGTGGATTATCTAAGAGTATTGAAAACCCAAGTAGATATCACCCCTTAGTCTGTTCTGTCAACATTACTTCCAATTAACTATCATGCACACAGAATTTTAGACTAACAAAGAAGTTATGCATGTGCACATTTAAAATGTATCCTCCTGCCGGGTGCGGTGGCTCAAGCCTGTAATCCCAGCACTGTGGGAGGCCGAGGCGGGTGGATCACGAGGTCAACAGATCGAGACCATCCTGGTCAACATGGTGAAACCCCGTCTCTACTAAAAATACAAAAAATTAGCTGGGCATGGTGGCGCGTGCCTGTAATCCCAGTGACTCAGAAAGCTGGGGCAGGAGAATTGCCTGAACCCGGGAGGTGGAGGTTGCGGTGAGCCGAGATCGCGCCATTGCACTCCAGCCTGGGTAACGAGCGAAACTCCGTCTCAAAAAAAAAAAATAAATAGATAAATAAAAATAAAATGTATCCTCCTGACAAATGTATATGATTACTCTCATTTTACAGAAGAGGATATCGAGGCCAATTGGGGATAAGTGACTCTGTCAATACAGGAAGTGGCAGAGTCAGAAGATGAGTCTTTGGACTCTGTCACTGTGGGCGTCTGTCTCTCGTGCATTTCCACCGGGTGTATCTACACCTTCCCACTGACCTTTAAGTCCTTTATGCCCTGGAAAGTTGTCATACTCAGGGATGTGGAGACAGGAAGAAGGAGATTTGTGTCAGGGCAAGGGCAGAGGCCCAGCTGCGTAGACTGCAGTGAATGTAGCGTATCGAACAGGGACAACTTCAGAGCAGAGTGCTGCATTCCTTATTGGGGCTAAATAGCGTTTGCTTAGCAACTGCCAGCACATTAAAAAGTGTGAGAACCTTTGGAGTAGAACAAAGGGCCTCTAAGAGCTGTTTGGAGATTTGAGAGGCAAAGCGGGTCTGGACCCTGCTCTCCCAGTGCCTCTTCAGGGAAGGGCTTGGCTGCAGGAGACAAGTCAGAACTTGGAATGGGAAACTGGGCACAGTCCACTTGAGGGTCACTTCTAAGTGGACTCACTAAAGCTTGGTGGTGCCCGCCTTTGCCAGGGGTGCCCTTAGGGCTGGCCAGCTGCTGGTACACTACTGACCAAGCTGTCCCGCAGGAAACACCCGTGAACCACTGATGACAGTCATTATGTTTGTTTGTTTAAAGCATCATTAGTCCTGTAATCACAGTTGTGTGGCCTCACAAAAATGAGAAAGGCTGATATCTGAAGGCAGCAGCTCAAATCCTGCTCGACAACTTGGTGCCAAGACAACAGTTACAGGTCCTGGCCTCTCCAGCCACGTCTGAGACTAAACTCAGAAGGGAGGGACGTGGAGTCCTCACCTGCACGGTAATGGTCATGAACAGACGTGTGATTACCATTTCACCCTTCGACTCATCTTTCTCACTGCCATTCATGTATCCGAAGGAAATAAGATATTTGCACAAATAGTGGACATTTGTCACCATCCTATTGATAGCAGCGCAAAATGAAACAATTTAAGCATCTGCACATGGGGGATGGTCCATCCCTGTGATAGAGCGCTGTGCAGTCAGCACAAATCAAGTTCTCACCAACAGCTGCCCCTAGCCATGCGGCACCTGGGCATCCCCTTTAGGTGGACACTATCCTGACCCTAGATGGATGATTTGAACAGTGGAACAAAGTGTGAATTTCAATTTCCTTTTGCCATTCTGGCCAGATCCTCTTGTGTACAACCTACATAATCACGCACAGCAGTCCTGGTATCAAAAAGGACCTATTGGTGGGCACCAGGTTCTTGCTATATCAAGATTTTAAAAGTAGGCTAGAAAACAGTACTCTTACAAGAACAAGAATTAAATCTGTGTATATTTGGCTAGGAAAGAAATACTAACAGAATATACAATGTGCTGGCCATTAGAGTTGTTTGTCAAATATTTCCAGGTCTTTATTCCTGCAGGTAATTGACATGATGAAACTTCCTGCTACCTTTGATCCAGGTGAGGCCAGGGAGGGATGTGTAGAGCTTGAAAGCAATTTGCTGATCTCTCCTTTTTAGCTCTGTGTGGCAACACTTAATGTTCTAGACAGTGGCTGCACCATGAGCTAGTGTCGCTGAGTGAAAATAAGGTATACAGAGTCCCGGGCCAACTCACAGGGTACTCATAGCACAAGTGAGAAATAAGCATTTGCTATTTTAGGCCAGTTAGACTTGGGAGTGTTTGTTACTGTAACATAACCTAAGACTTTCTGAGTAATACACACACCAAAAATGTTAGAAAGGGTTATCATGGAATTGCATTAAAACATAATTGTGAGCAGGAAAAAATTGAGATCAAGACAGTTATGATAAAAGCATGTATGAGATCAGTTAAATACTATGAGCAAAAAGCTGGAACCGTTTGAGCAACAAGTAAGTAACTTAATGGGCTTAATGGATTATAGCCCAAATTCTAAAATAAATGTGAATGGATCGCTACTGACATAAATAAGATTAAAGAAATAAATGGAGAAAAAGAGACAAAACTTCCTTACAGAAGAATTTTAAATTATATACTTAAAATTGGAGCTTAATTGCTCACGCCCCTGGAAGGTGGGATGGATTTAGTGGCTTGATTCCAAAGACTCAAGTGTGGAAAGGCAGAAACAGTAGCTTTACCGTAGAGGAATCTGACAGACACTACCTTAACTCCATGATAAAGGTTAACATCAACACTGATGACGTTATACGGACATAGTGTATCCCCGATACCATCTGGTGAGACAAGCACACCATCTTTGTGGTTGTCCTTCCAAAAACCCATAACCTCAGGCTGATCATGAAAAAAACATGAAGCAAACCAAATTTAAGGGACATTCTACAAAATGTCTGACCATACTCCTCAACACTGTCAAAGTCACAGAAAATAAAGAGTATCTGAGAAATTGTCACAAACCAGAGGACACTAAGGAGACAAGATAATTGAATGCAACGTGGTACCCTGGATTGAGTTCTGGCTTAGTAGAAAAACTGATGAAATCAAAAAAGTCTGGTGTTTAGTTAATAGTAACATAACAATGTCAATTTCTTAGCTTTGACGAATGTGCCATGGTAATAAGATATTAACAATAGGGAAAACTGGATGGGGAGGACATGGAAGTAGCGAATGTGAATATGGAAAGTATCCCAAAATAAGAAATGATTTTCTAAATCACAATGGGAATTCATTCACCCAACCCTCCATCCTAAGCTCCATTGTGAACCTGGGATGGAGAATGGGAGTCTCTGCTCCTCAAGGAGACAACATCTCACAGTCTCTCCTGCCTGTCAACCGCTCATTGTATGAAATGTAATTCTGTTTAAAAACAATTCTTTGGGGGCATATGTTGTCCGCTGAAACTGCACAAGCCAGTCACTTCATCTGGTGCTTAGCAATAAAAGACTGATTGATGGACAAAATGGTGGAAAAGCTGCCTGGTGGATGTGCAGAAAGACAGTGCAGAATTCACCAAACTGCAGATGGTCATGTATTCTACAGAGTTTGAGAGAATGTTGAGTATTGCTGACAATTTGATTTCCATTTTATAAATAGACTTTAGAACTTAACTCCACAGGCTGTCTTTTTAATAATTTTTTAAAAAGTTTCTGTGTATTCACCAACAAAAAAATTCCATAAAAGAAAGCAATGGCCATGCTGCTTGATTTTAGTGTCAACTCCAGATTCCATTAGCATCTGACTCTCCCTGACCAAAGACAGATTCCCGTTAAGCTCAGGCGATCCCTCATCCATGGAGGGCAGAGTGAAACTGCTGCAAGGAAGATACTTCCCCGAGAGATCCCAAGTCCTCACTGGTCATGCTCATTGGATGCAATGGTCCCTCACTGGTCACCTGCCCTGCACCAGTGCTGGCTGAGAGGATGAGGGATCTGGTGACCACACAGTTGCAGCAGTGAGGAACAGAGAAGCCATACCCGTGCGAGCACTCCGTGGTTATCGTGTAAACTAATTGTTGTTATGAATACTCTCTTTCCCAGCATGCCTCCTGGGGTGCCACAGCAGTAGGTACGCTCTGCAGGAGCAGCGCTGTGCGTCACCATGAGGGAGTTCCCCACCGGCCCCCCAGAACCAGCTCCTCAAGGGCATGATCCAGGGCTTCCCAAGAGGAGGCAGTGATCAAACTTTGAGGGACTGAAAAGAAGCTCACAGACCTTCCTCACACACTCGGGCCCAAATCTCCACATCAGGTCACCCCCTGCCTGGAGTAAAACACTCCAGGGGTCAGGGTTAAAGAGACCCAGCAGGACCTGCTGACAACACCTGCCCTGCGAGGAGCAGGGTCAGGGTGAGGCAGCTCCTCCCCTTGTTTAAGTCCATCTGCAATGCGGTCTTTTGCTAGTTGCAGAGGATCCAGACAACAGATGACCTAAACAGTTCTATTATGTGTCCTCCACAGAAGGCTGGCATATCCACGTTGGAATACAAGTTCTTAGTAGAGGTCTGGTTTTAGTTGAATGAAAGAAGCAATTAATGAGAAAACCATGAAATGAAATGCTGTCCCTGTTTGTTGGTAAATCATGTGTATACTATCCCTATGTGAGCCCAGAAAATGCTGGCAGCCCTTGAGGAAGAAGGCACAGTGTGTACTAGTGATGGGCCAGCCTGGGCTCTGCAGCAAGCCACGGTCAGGGTGCAGGGGTCTTTGGGGGGATATCTAGTTGGATGACTCAGGCCAGAAAAGGCTCTTTTCTCTGAGGGCCCAGGTAATTGCACTTTTCTCTGCTATGGAGATGCAGCCCCTAGATTCTTAATAAATGTCAAGCAATACCAGAGTAATAATCATATTTCCATCTATAATGACAAACAACTGGTGCTCCGAGCGGGTGAAGAGGGACCAGACCACCTCGGCGCAATTCATCTCTTGTTAAATTCACTCACATATTAATTTCTGAGATGAACAGTGGTTTCTAATTTGTCTTTTTTGAACTGTGATGTTTTTATTAAAGTCAATCATCATGAGTACATGAAGAATGACTACTTTAAAAATCCACTCTGGTGTAGCAAAAGAATCCTTTAAAATTGCAGGTACCATGCGTTCTCAAGGAAGCCACCCTGCCTCCTGTCTGCCTTCCTCTGTGGGTGTCAGGTCCTCTGAGAGCCTCAGAGAGGCGGGAGGTGTTGCCACGCTGGCCTTTCCTGAACTTGCCCGTTCTCATCCTGTCTCTGTTGGCCTCATCCTCACAGATAATGTTCTTAGAGACTCACCTCCTCAGGCAGGGCAAGAAGGTTAGGGATTACTGGAGGGGGTTTGGATGAGAGATGAATGTGAAGATCTATGCTGGGGGCAGAGGAGTTGCAGCTCATGAAATATCTTTCCCTGAATATGTATTGAGACATGAGGCACTGATATGGACTAAATTGTGTCCCCCCAGTTCATATGTTGAGGCCCAAACCCCTACTACCTCAGAATGTGATAGTATTTGGAGACTGGGCCTTTAAAGAGGTGATGAAGTGAAGACATTAGGGTGGGCCCTAATCCTATGTGAGTGGTGTCCTTATTAGAGGAGATGAGGACACAGTCATGTACAGGGGACAGACTATGTGAGGACACAGGGAAGGAGGTATCTCTGAGCCAGAAGAGAGGCCTCAGGAGAAACCAGCCCTCCAGCACTTTCCTCTCAAATCCCCAGCCTCCAGGACTGCAAGAACATAAATGTCTGTTGTTGAAGCCACCCTCGCTGGGGTACTTTGTTATGGCTATCCCAGGAAACGAATATAGGGACTTTCACTTTAAATAATTCGCCCCTCGCACGGAGGGACCTGGACCCCAAAACTGACATATTTCAAAGACAGATCACAGCCAGAGCTGGAGTCCATGGGGCTATCTCTTCTTCAGGCTTTATGAAGAGCAAGAAGGTCACCTGGGTCAGGACCGCCCCATTGCTGCTGGCTCCAGAGAACAGCTGTTGGCAGCACTGGCTGCAAGCTGCCCCCACTCCAGGAGCTTCCTGAGGCCACCTGGCCACATGCCAGCTCTAGGATGCTGCACAGCCACTCCTCCTGGTGTTCTTGGGTGCCACGCTGTGACTAGCCAGTTGGCTGGTCCTACTGTATAACTCACCACTGGGCTGCCGGAGGGTTATCAGTAACCTGTCAACACCAACCTTTCCCCATCCTTTAGGCTGGGTCCCTGTAGATGCAGCCATTGTGCATAAAAAATAGATAAGCCTGAAATAGATATACCTGGCTTCTTCCTAGCAGTCTCTTTTCAGCCAATGATTTGCAGGTCCTGTGCAAGCCCGAAGGCCTTCAAGATGAGTAGGGCACAGGGCTTGCCCACCAGGAACTTAAAACTCTTGTGAGGGAGTAAACAAGAAAATAACTTGCCCACAGAGGGGACCATACCAGCTCACAGCCAGGCCGCAGAGAACTTGGTGGGCTTTCAGAAGGGACAGAATCCCTGCAGGCCTCCTCTAAGCAGAGAGGACCACATTTCTCCAAGGGTAGAGACAGAAGAAAAGAGCCTGTTAGGAAATATGGAAATGGGTCTGCCTGGAGCAAAGATGCCACGTGGAACTGTGAGCGCACATGAACTTGAATAAGCAGTTGGGGTCAGCTACACGTGGCTTTTCACCTCCATTGGTATAAGTCTGAGTCTGCACAGCTTGGGAACTAATGATGGCTTTTGATCAGGGGCATGACGTCATCAGTTCAGATCTTTAGAAACTCACAGTGGGGTTGACATGATGGCAGGATGGAACAGAGTCAGCTTTGAACAGAGATCATCTGCTTTGCTCACCCTGTGTCCCTGTTCTCCAGCCCTGGTCCTGGCTCTTGGCAGAAGCACAGTTGATGGATGAGGAATGGACGCATGAACCCTCTTGCCTCCCACTCCACAGTGGCATCCAGGAGGCTGGGTCACAGCGCTGATATGTGACAGTGAGTCTTTATAGACTGTATATGCACGATCTGAATTTCCTAGGAATTGACTTTCTCCCATGATTATTTTCTTTCCTGATCTCATTTCCTTATTTTATCACACACAACCTCATCTAGGGGTACCATAAAGCCTCTGGGAACAGAGTCGGAATATAAATAAATAAATAAAATTAAAATGAACTGGATAAGATACTCCAGTAATGTCAAGCCAGCACCTGGCCCACAAGGCAGATGATCATGAGGGTCCATCCTTTGCCATCTGGAGAGGGCTCTTCCTCGCCATCAACCTGCCCTCTCATCTTTCCTCCTCCACCTCGTCCTCCAAGTCTCAGATCAAGCTCCTCCAAACCAGACTTGCAGACTTGCACTCTCTCTTCTGGGCCCCTCTTGTTACAGCATGATTATTTCACCAGCGTAGGAGCAGGAAGGAAGACCTCCTGGGGAAGACTGTGCACTTTTTCGTCAGTATTCCCTGGCCTTAATCCAAGGGTCTGATGCATGGCAGGAGATCATGAGTGATTATGGGAGGCTGAAGGAAGACCTCTCAGAGTGGGGACAGGGGTTTGGAAGAGGAGAAGGAGAGCCAAAGCCAGATGGAGATAGAGATATGGAGGCCGTGGAGTCACAGACATATAGAAGTTCTCCAGTTCCCTGAAGAACTTGGAATGATGCTTGGTGGCTGGATCCTGCCACCTCCTCTGGGACACTCCTACTACCCCATGGAGTGTCTGTGCCCAACCACATGGGCCTCTCTCTGCTCTCAAATATAAACCAATTCATACCCCAGAGCCTTGGCATGCTGGGTCCATTCCCAAGCTCCCCTTCCCCAGATGTTGGAGGGCTGTTCCTTCATCTCAATTCATTACCATCTCTTTGGAGCAGCCTTCTTGGACCTTCCAACCTACATCCATCACAAGGCAAGGCTCTGGCACATCATCTAGGTCCTTCAGATTACTTTATGTACCTAGTATTCTCTCATCCATTCCATGTTGCTTGCCATCTGCTTCCCCTCAAACAGAGTGGGAGCCTCTCTGTGTTACTGCCACCTGAGCTGCACAGCAGGCCCTAGGCTTGAGGAAGCCCTTGAATCCAGAACGGATCCGACTCACGTTAATTGCTCTTTCATTTGTCTCAAGGATCTTAATGATTACCACTGACACTCCCTGAGACAGCAGAAACATGAGCACCTGGGAGCCCCAAGCCTCACTCATAGGCCAGGGCTAGACTCAGTACTCTTTTTTTGGAGACGGAGTTTCGCTCTTGTTGCCCAGGCTGGGGTGCAGTGGCATGATCTCGGCTCACCGCAGCCTCTGCTTCCTGGGTTCAAGTGATTCTCCTGCCTCAGCCTCCCAAGTAGCTGGATTACAAGCATGCACCACCATGCCCAGCTAATTTTTGCATTATTAGTAGAGATGGGGTTTTACCATGTTGGCCAAGCTGGTCTCGAACTCCTGACATCAGGTGATTCACCCGCCTTGACCTCCCAAAGCGTGAGGATTGCAAACGTGAGCCACCGCGCCTGGCCTGGACTGTGTTTTCTTCTGCTGTCTCCCCTCTCTCCTCCACATTCCATCTCTCCTTCTTTCTTTGACAGGCCCAAGAGCCAAGTTTACATCAACCCCATCAACAATGGCGAAGAGAAGGAAATTTCAGAACTTCCTGTTCTGAGACTTTGAAAGACTTTTTTAATTAACCAAAATGGTTTCTCATAATAGATGGGTCCCAGGGCGAGGAGGCGGCTGTAACTCGTGCGCCAGGCGCCAGGCGGCCCGGCTGTGAGCGGTGGGCCTAGCGGGTTGTGAATGGCAGCAGCGCCTCAGGAGGGCCCCAGACTGATTCTCGCTTCCACGGCCATCTGCCGTTTTATCTTTTATACCGTTTGGGACACTTCTGTCTTTTGAATGCTAGAGCGTTTTTGCCTTTATGAATATGTTTTTGAAAATACTTAAATTTATAGAAATACACAAAAATATGTTTCCTCATGACTCATAATTAAAAAAAAATTCAAAGCATCTCCTGGGATGGTGATACCTTTCCCCTCAACCGCTACTTTAATTTTCAGAATGCAGGTGTGCCCTACATTGGGAATTCCAGTATATCTAAATCTGAACCTCAAAATAGATGGCTGCATGTAAGTATCCTTTAAAGAACTACATCCAATTTTCAGCAGGATTCAACTCAGGATTCCTTTAAGTTGCCAGATTCCTATATTAATTTCAAACCTGCCTTCCTTTACAAATCTTGATACATACAGTGTCCATTTTTTCTGAACTCCATCTACTGTTATTTTTTTATGTCATCTATAGGGAGATAAATAATCAGACTATAAGGACCCTTTAAATATAAGGACATGTGTTATTCATCTCTATGGTCATAGAGAAGAGTGCTATGCCTACTCAATACTTCATGTATTGTTGAATTGCATATGATAAAGTATTTAAGTAAATTAAAATATTGTGAGTTGACTTGCAGACTTGGTCTCTGTATTACTCAAATTTCTCCTCAATCACAGCCTTCATATATGGCATATAAACACAGTTCGCCTGACTTTGTGATAAGTCACTACAGAGCACGAAGAAACAAGAATCTCAGTAAACACCTAGCAGATGGAGGTGAGATCTGGTTCACCTTTCCAAATCAGGCGTTTCTGTTCAGGTTGAAGTTGTTGGGGAAGGAACTGAGTATCTGTCCCCAGGGACTTTTCGGTGTCATTTAGATACAGTGCACCTTTAAACGGGCAGTGGTTATTACCTCGATGGAGAACATTCCACTGGTTCATGGAGCTTCTGTAACCTCAGTGCCTTCCTTGTGGGAAGGATTCTCCGATCATAGTCTCCTGGCCAAAAGCAAGCCAACTTTAACCCCATTTTTTGGGAGGACGCATGGCCAAAAGAACAGTCAAGAGATGGCATTTGGACCACTCTCAGGTTGCAGAACCTGTGGTAGAGAGACAGTCTCCTCCTTCAGTGACAGTTGTAGACCAGGAAGAGTATGACTGGCAGGAGATAGGACTGCAAGCAAGTCGTGGACAAAGCAAGCCACTGTTGCTACTGAGTATTCATTAAGTGTGTGGATTTTGCACTTACGTCATGACATGGCAGACTATATTTTAAGATAAGATTTAAAAACAAGAACAAAAATTTCTGACACAGAAAATTCTTGACAAGTAGCTGAGGTAGGAGCTTGCTGCACATTAGGAGAAGATCAGCATCATCCAGTTTAAGCATCAGGGCCCCTTGGGTAGTTCGGGGTCTCTGCTAGTCTAGCCGCTGTCCTTCGCATGAACTTGCAGGAAGAATCCCCTCTGGACATTCAAATGAGAACAAATCGCCCTCCTCTGGGCAGCCATGGATCACACCACAGCTCAGAGGTTGCTGCAGAGCTCAAAAGTCAAGGCACACCTGGCAACTGCTGTCTCTGGGGTGCCCTGGTCTGGCATAGGCCAGCATTCCCTGCAGTGAGGACACCGCTTGCCACAGGCCAGCTGGTTTCACATTTACCACCAGCTGCTGTGCAACGACGATGCCTGCCTGTCTCTGCTTGGGCCCTCAGGATAGCTGCCTGCACCCACATTGATGGGCTGTTAGTGGTTGTGCCAGTTCTATTCAGAGCGAGGCCCTGACACTAATGCTTTGAAGGGGACAAACGACCCTGTATTTGCTTTGCATTTATCTGAAGTCTTCACCACACAAAACTGAGGGGCCTGGATCCAGTACCAATTATTCCTGGAAAAATCACCCAAGAAGAAGTTGAGAGGGCTCAATGTCATGAGTAGACTTTCTTTCCCCCGCTGCATCAGGTGACTTCAGCATGATGCTCAAGTTGTCCGGCATCTTCATGTACAAAGATAACAGAGTGGACATCACAACCACCCAATTAGCTGCCTTAATAATAGATAGGCATTCAGGATTCAACCAGGATTGTTTAAAAAATGAAAGCTATGGAGACTTGAACATGGTGGCTTCTATGTTGGGTAGCTTGTTTTCCAGCAGGTGTGCAGTGACTCTGTGAAGATCCCTAGTCTAAAAAAGTTAGTGCATTAAGCACTACAGTGTGCCCATTCCAGTTATAATATTTTAATCAGAAGCCATCGTGACCTCAGGTGGAGAATATTCCATTGATTCACAGGGCTTGCACAAGCTCTGTGTCTGCTCTCTATCCTAAGAAAGCAGGAAAATGTGAACTTACAACCAAGGATGGCTGGACTCCAAGTTTGATATGTGCAGTTTCTCTTTCCTTCATAGGCAGGGGAATGTGTGTAACCCATTTTCAGCAAATCATGGATGATATTCCCTGAACCTAGCCTGACAGAAAACATACATTAGAAGATTTGCCCTAAAATGCCTTTAAAGGAAAGCTTAGCTAGAGAATTTAAGACAGGAATTACAGAAGCTTTTCCGAAAAAACATCAGTTGTGATATTTTTAAACATGAAGACACAAATATAAACAAACATTAAATAAAATGATGAAATAAGAAAAAAGCACAAAATGCAGTAACAAATATATCCACAGAACAGTTCGTGTCCTGTAGTACTATGACCTTGCTGCCACTCAAACGCTGATAGCAGAATGGAAACTAATATATACCACTAGCAGCAAAATGACTGCTTTTATTGAAGAAGAAACAAACAAAAACTATGTTGCTCTAAGCAGTTCTGAAATGAATATCTGATTCAAAACTTCCCCTGTGCATATAATTGCATGCTAATTTACATTTTAATTACTTCCTAAGAAATCAAAAGCATTTGTTGACAGTAGAACATAATGTCAACTTCACGGTGCTTTGTTGGTGGATCCTTAATGAACTTAATTAGATAATTAGTGATGTTAATTATCCTTCTATTATGAAGATAAAGATGTCTCACAAATGATACACTCAGTAAAGAAACATTATTAAAGGTATCAGTGTTTGCTTTGTTCATTTACATCTATTTTTCAAAGTCCTGTAACAGGGACTTACAATAGACCAGAGACACTTAAGACTTCTTTAAAATGGAAAAGGAAAGGTCACTGTCTTTCTTCATCCTGCTCTTGTCCTTCCCCCTTATCTGGATACCAATGCTATACTCGTGATGCTGCCACTTTTTCAGAACCTGGGCTGTAGGGAACTCTCGCCCTTGTTCAGTTCTGCTGCTGAGTTTCTGGTGCAACTGATCGGACTCTTTCCTGCTTCCTTCTCACTGGTGTGATAGGTGAATTCTAACATCAATTGCTTGTACGATGGAATGTATGTGTATGGGGTGAGGAGGGTGAGTGTTCATGTGTGTGTGGGGGGGGAAGAGAGGGAGGGTGAGAGAGAGAGAGTGTATGTGTGTGTGTGTGAGAGAGAGAGAGGGTGAGTGTGTGTGTGTGTGTGTGTGTGAGAGAGAGAGAGAGGGTGAGAGTGTGTGTGTGTGTGTGTGTGTGAGAGAGAGAGAGAGAGGGTGAGTGTGTGTGTGTGTGTGTGTGAGAGGGTGAGAGTGTGTATGTGTGTGTGTATGTGAGAGAGAGAGAGGGAGGGTGAGAGTGTGTATGTGTGTGTGAGAGAGAGAGGGTGAGAGTGTGTGTGTGTGTGTGTGTGAGAGAGAGAGAGAGGGTGAGAGTGTGTRTGTGTGTGTGTGTGTGAGAGAGAGAGGGTGAGAGTGTGTGTGTGTGAGAGAGAGAGAGAGGGTGAGAGTGTGTGTGTGAGAGAGAGAGGGTGAGAGTGTGTGTGTGTGTGTGTGTGTGAGAGAGAGGGAGGGTGAGAGAGAGCGTGTGTGTGTGTGAGAGAGAGAGAGAGTGTGTGTGTGTGTGTGTGTGAGAGAGAGAGAGAGAGAGTGTATGTGAGAGAGAGAGAGAGGGTGAGAGTGTGTGTGAGAGAGAGAGAGGGAGGGTGAGAGAGAGAGAGAGAGTGTGTGTGTGTGTGTGAGAGAGAGAGAGAGAGAGAGAGGGTGAGAGAGAGAGAGAGTGTGTGTGTGTGTGTGTGTGTGAGAGAGAGAGAGAAAGAGATGGGGAGTGAGAGAGAGAGAAAGAAAGAGTGAGTGTGTGTGTGTGTGTGTGTGTGTGTGTGTGAAGGGAAAAGTAAAGATGAGAGAGAAGGCTCTGGTTGAGTGTCCAGAAAACCTAGAAGGATAAGGCAGCCCCTCCCCACTTCCCCAGCCTGGTTGCATATACCTGACACTACGGTGTGTCCCCACCTCCATCACCAGACTCTGTCCCTCTGGAGGTCATTCTGGGTGTGGTGTGGGAAGCACAGCTGCCCGTAAGACTGAGGGCAATGATACAGACCGCACAGACTTTACTTTCAGTTGAAGTGAAAACAGAAACTTCTGAGGTTTTAAAAAATAAAACAAAAGACTTCATTACTTTTTTGTTCCTTCATTGCCCCCAAATACCACCATAATCACAGCATAATGGATATCCTGTCTGTAAATAGTCCTAGCCCAGACAGTACGATGAAGAGCTCTCAGGCCAGGCTGGGGAGACAGGCATTATTTTTAGGGTCAGTTATCTCGGGAAAAGCACCAAGAGCAAAGAGGTCCTTGGCAGCATCGCCTACCACAATTAAGAAAACCAAGACTCCATTTAGCAGAAGGTCTCACAACATCGCTCGTGCCAGTAGAGCAGTTTACACTTTTTTCAAAGTGTTTTTTAAATCATACTTTCCTTTGTTTCTGAGTGGTTTTATTCCTCTAACAGATAGCCCTATTTAATTACTTGCTCACAAGACTTTTCCTACCACTGAACACAACTGGGTTTTCCAACAATACAGCATTGTGATCTCTTATAAAGTCTGTTTTCAGGTTTTCTGAGTCTCCCTTGTCTTTTCTGCGGTTTTCAATAATTTCTCCCTCCAGACTGCTTTCTCTTCATCTGTGGATACAAGCTGGCCTTTTTGCTCTCCTGCCACGCCAGCAAGAACCTATCACAAGATCTCGCCTTTCTCTGGGTCCTCTGACCCTTCCATTTTAGAAATCCTCATGTGTCTTCATTTTCCTCCAGCTTCAGGCCACCTGCCTCCAAATCCCTCTCTTAAAGTCATATTCATCTCCTTTCTCTCTCACCCACAAACATTATGTTGAGCCTACTACAGCTTTAAGTAAAAATATTTCACAGGATGACCTTCTGAATATCAGATTTTTAAAATGTCCTGCAACCTCAAAGATCTTTGACTTTATCTCTTTTTCAGAAGATTTTCTCTGAGAATTCTGACTTGTTTTCACAACTGCATTTTGATATCCTTAGCTCAGCTCTGTTCTACCACTTACTTCCCCTGCATTTCAAAGCCAGTTCTTTCTATTTTCAAAAATCCATTCTCACCCCAGTACTCCCTGGGCTCATGAGCTTTTTATCCCGAGGAAGTGAAATCTGAGGCCTGCACCTGGAGTGCTGCTCAGCTCCTGAACATGGAGACCCCAAGCATTCAACTAGATAGCAGCTGTGTCATCAGCAGAGCTTATTGTCATTCTTCCTGAAACTGCAGCATGGGTTTCTCCAAGCCTCAATGTACCCTCAGCCTCAGCAAGATCCTCCCCTCATTAGCAGGAGACAAACACAATTGTGCCACAAAGCAAGACCAGGTGCCATTCGATCATTCCTGCAATGATGGCTAAAGCCTTGCTGTTCTGCACACTTGCTTTCTCTCTTTTTTTTTTTTGTTGTTGTTGTTGTTGTTGTTGTTGAGACAGAGTCTTGCTCTGTCTACAGGCTGGAGTGCAGTGGCACAATCTCGGCTCACTGCAACCTCTGCCTCCTGGGTTCAAGCGATTCTCCTGCCTAGCTGGGACTGCAGGTGCATACCACCGTGCCCAGCTAATTTTTGCGTTTTTAGTAGACACGGGGTTTCATTATGTTGGCCAGGATGATCTTGATCTCTTGACCTCACGATCTGCCTGCCTTGGCCTCCAAAGTGCTGGGATTACAGGCGTGAGCCACCAAGCCCAGCCTCTCCTCTGCAATTTTTATTTGGGTCCCATGATTTCTTTGAAGAGAAAATAGGTATACAGAAACAGTAATGCATGAAATAATATGAGGTCTGGGATGTTGCTTTAGAATTATTCAGTGCTCAGGGGGAGACTGGGAAGTGATAAGGAGAGAAAAGTGGCCATGAGTTGAAAACTGTGGAAGTCAAGTGATGGATAGATACATGGGGATTCATCACATTATTTTCCTACTTGTGTATATGTTTGAGAATTTCCACAATGATTTTTTAAAAAAGATAATGTGTGAAGTGCTCAGAGGGGATAGTCAAAAACATCATTTCCTTCACCAAGAACCTCAGCCAGAGCTATCCTTAGCAGAGCTGACAGTGAGTTGCTGGCCTCAGTCAGCATCTCGTCCTCTGCCTGGGCAGAGCTGCTCCATGCTGGGGTGGGCTGGCACCTGGTCAGGGAAGGAGCTGATGACAGACCCCAGGCACCCTGCCCACACAACTGTCCTACCTCTGAGGTCTCCAAGACCCCCCATGGTGGGCACTGCTGGTCTCTTTGGGGGTCTCATAAGGCAGCCTTTAGAGGACCCCTGGGGAAAGTGTGGGGCAAACTTCTAATGTTGCCTGCCCTTGCCAGGGCAGACGTAGAATTCCTACAGAAAGGTTGTGTTTTTTTTTTTTTTAATTAAAATGTTTTTCTTTATTGAGCAGCATAGAACATTTCCTTTTCATGGTGATCCAGGGATTTCTCTCCCTTCCTCCCTTTCTTTCCTTCTTTCCTTCTTTCTTTCTTTTTTGAGATGAAGTCTCACTGTCTCCGGGCTGGAGTGCAGTGGCGCAGTCTGGGCTTACTGCAACCTCTGCTTCCTGTGCTCACATGATTCTCCTGCCTTGGAATCCCCCTACACCACCCCAAGTAGCTGGGATTATAGGTACATACCACCACACCTGGCTAATTTTTGTATTTTTAGTAGAGATGGGGTTTCACTATGTTGGCCAGACTGAGGCAGGTGTTTTTGTTTTTGTTTTTGCTTTTAGCAACTCCAGCGGATCACCCTCCTGCTTCTGGTGTCCTCTCATCCCCTTCTGTTAATTCTTACACAGCCCTGACTTCCCTACATGGGCCATTTCAGTTTGCTAATACATGGTTTTGAAAACAGCAACTGGAAGCTTGCTCAGCAATCTCCTAAAGCCATGGAATTGTGGGGAACACAGGGCTCAGCCCTTCTCCATGTGAATCCTGCTCTTCTATAAGCTCCCCAGTCTTTGCTGGCTGGCTGGTGAGTGGGTCTCTCTCCTCTGGTGGGGCCTGCCTGGCCCACTACCTGGGATAATTGTCCACATCTGTACAGTTGATCTTAGGAGGAAAGCAGGCTGAAATCCAGCTCATGCTCTTCGTACATAGGTCAGGGGGCTTCCCAGAGGGGGCTCCCATCCCTTTAAAGGGCTGGAAGTGGCCTTGCACGCTCAACCCCCTTCCTCTGGTTCTTGTTTCTCCCCATTCTTTGCAGAATCCAACAGACCATCTGAAAGTCTCCCACCCCGGGTGCCCTCCCTTCTCAGAGCCAGGCCTGTCCTGGGTGGCCCTCTTTTCTCACCTGTCTCAGCCTCAGTTGAACAGAATTTTCTGTGTGTTATTGATGTTCACTACTCCAACTACAGCTGCTGCAGCCCCCATTATCTCCGACCTGAATCACACTACAGCCGCCCGCCACCCCTGGCTTGGTTCACCACTAGGGGCCCTCACCTGTAATCTCACCTGTTGGAGCAGATGCCAGGCCTCTGTTTAACCTCTTGCCTACAGATAAATGTTGAGTGTCTAGGCTGGCCTGTGGTGCCCCCTGACCTGGCTTTTACCCACCGCCTTGGCCTCTTTCTTACCACCCGAGAAGGCCCCTGGCCTTCTCCCTGCCCGAGAGCCCTCCTCTGCCCGGGCTTTGACCCCGCTCCTCCTCCCAGACTCAGCTCTAGGCATCACCTCCTCCACGGCCCCTTCCTACCCAGCTTCCAGCCTCCTGATTCCTGTGCACATTTTCTGATTGCTAATGCTTTTATATAAACAGATGATGACACACTTTGTATTTTGGAATTCTTTCAATTTGCATAAAAGTTACAAAGATAGTACAGAGAATTTTCGCCTACCCTTCACCTGGTTTCCTGTAAAGTTAATTAACTTCCACATTGCCATGTTGTGTCTGTCAAAACTAAGAAACCAACATTGTTGCTGATGTTCTTTCAACTTGTTTCTAAACAAGGAAGTCTGGAATTGAGCAGGTAAGGGGAGCTGGCCAGCCTGTGCAGCCCAGATTCTCCAGGCAGACGGTAGGCATGAGAAGGTGGCCTACACCCTGAGTTGCCCTTTGGTGGCCTCAAGAGAGCCCAAGTTCCCAATCTCTGTCCAACAAGTTGACACCCGCGGCCTTGTAAAGACGGTGGGTGACTTCACAATGTGCTCCCGCAAGGGACTGTAATGGTGTCAGGGGGAGAAGAAGAAATAACATCTATCAAATCAGCCCTGCCTCAAAGTTTAGCTCACCTGCCAGGAAGAAAACATTTTCTACAAAAAATGAAGATAGGTAAGAGGAATTATGAGTCCTACATCATATGTCTCACTCCAAGGAACAATTTATCAGTGCTATAGGGCTGTCAGCTGCTGACATGATAAGGAATAACACCAAATGAATAATGTTTCCTCCAATACCAACTCCTTTAATTATAAGCCTCTTCTTTCCAGAAGAGAGACAGAAGATGCAGAAACCCCAATTTCATGCACTTGTGCCTGAATAATGTCTCTGTGCTGCTTTTTCCAGATGGCGACCTTCTCACTGGAGGGACTAATGATGTGGGCATATTTAGGGAAAAACCAATAACGGAGTCTTTAACCTTCAACAACAAAAAGCATGTTGTACAAAATGTTCCTTGGGATACATTAGAAAATATCAATTACATTGCTCACTGAGGTGTAATCAGCTGTAATAATCAAAATTAATTTTTAAAAATAATTAAACAGACCCCAGGGCAAATAGTTGATGCTCTTATCCTATGGTATCACAATGTACATATGTACCTGAGAAGTTGTGCCTTCTGTTAGCGACAAAGGCATCTCACGGAGTTGAGTGATGGATGCAGTGTCTGAAAGCTGGTGAGTTTCATCTCAGCAAAAGGAGGGGGAGCGTCTACCCCCTTGCTCTAAGCACTTCCATCTGCATTCTTTAAGGGCCTACCATGTAGCAGGCACGGTGCCCATCCAAGGCTGAGTTACCAGTACAAGATGCTGCTAAGCAAAGATGCAGTTAATTTTAAAGATTAAAACACTGTCCTCTTTGTTTCAAAAATAATGTCTTTTAAAATCTATGAGATAATTTAACGTGTAGAAAGAATAAATGAATCAAATTGAAGGGAAAGTGTGGTCAACGGAGAAGGAAGAAGCCAGGGAGAAGGTATGTGTGTACTTATTTGTATGTGTAGGTGGCTCGGAAATTTAGCCCACTAGTTGTGTGCAATTACAAAAGCTGAACCATGCTTATCTCTCTGAGCTTCCGAGTGTCCAGATCAAAGAGAGAGACATAATCTGTTGCCAAATTTCTGCTCCTCTTGAGTTGCTGAAAGTAGTTCTTCCTGGTTCTGGAAGGTGAGGGAGAGATTCCCGGTGGCTGCCTGGAAGCTGGGGTGACTCTGAGTGATGAGTGACTCCCTCCACTTCAGTCCAGCCACACCGGCCTTGCTGCCCAGCACACACCTAGTTCAGTGCCACTGCCCAACTGTCTTCTCCGCCTAACCCTCTTTCCAAGAACATCTCAAAACTCGTGTTCATCATAAATTCTCTCCTCTGCTCCAATGCACCCTTGCCAAGATGGCTTTGCTGATCTTCTCCATCTAAACAGCCCGGCGGCCCCTCTCTCACCACCCTCCCTGCCTTACCCTACCGGTTTTTTTCCTCATTGCCATCAATTCTCCCAATATTTACAAATTTATTTGTTTATTGTCTGTCTTGACTCCCTAGACTGCAGCTCCATGACAGAAGAGAATATGTCAGTTTTGTTCTCTTCTGTAACCTCAGTGCTCAGAGCAGGGTGCAGTGTAAGTACTCAATAAATGCTTGTTGAATGAACAAGTGAAGAAGACCTCAATGAATGGAGAAGGCAACATCTTCAACAGCCTGCCCTCACCCAAGACAGAGCGGGCTTTGGATATTCTTTCTCCCAGATCTCTCAATGTGAGCCAAGAACAAACTGTTAAAAGCCACTTGGGACACCTACATGGCCCCAAACATGGTCATCTACTCAGGCTTCTTTCAGATGAGCTGTTGCTCAACGCATGTCCCCAGGACTTGGAGGCAGCCGAGCTGTGTCAATGACACTGATTAGAGGGGAAGGTAGAGGGGCAATGGCAAGAGGTAGTGTCAACAGGTGTGAAGGTCCCCATGAGATGAATGCCCATGCCCAGCACCCCAACATCCCTTCCCTAGCTCCCAGCCAGGCTGTCCTCACCTCCTGGGGACAATAGTCAAGGAAGAGAAGCTCCAGGATGAAACCAAGCAAGGAGAAGCTGGACCCCTTCTGTCCCAAGTGGCATTAGTCAGGAGCAGGTATCTGGGCACAAATGGGAGTACTCCAAGTTTTAGGAGTACATATGTCACCTATGGGATGATCTTGATCTTGGCAGAGAGAGCTAGAAGGCCAAACGGAATTTGTAAACAGTCTCCTATTTCTAAAGCATTTACAGTTTCCAAGGGCTTCACATGCTCTACCATAAACAGAGCATAATTCCAGTTGTAAGTTCAGGAATGGAAGCTCTGAGAGGTTCACAAATTCCCTAAGGTCCTCCTCAGCAGCACAAAGACGGGATCCTATGTTCACTCTGACATTTAATGGCTGAAAAGCCCTTAACTTTTTTTTTTTTTTTTCAGATTCAGCTTCCACATTCTTATAACAGAGCTATAATACCTGTGATGCAGCTGTTATAAAATCTGAGTGAGTTACTCACACATTCACGTATTCAATCAGTGAGTCTACCATTAAACTTACCAGACAGTGCCTTTAACAAGTCAGTTCCCTGAGAATGCAGCCTGAATAAGACATGTGCTTTGCCCTCAATTCTCAGCACCAGGTAGGTAGCCAGCCCACCCAGTTCATTTCTGGCCTTCCCTTCTACATCTGAACTCTTTCTATGCCCTGAAGCCTATGAATCCTAAAGCCTGGGAAAAGAAAGCCTCTTTCCTCAGCTGTCTGGTCACTTATAGGCAGTTACAGATTCTGAACTGGTGGGATTTGGGCTCCACCTAATTTCCCAAAGTTCATGAGCCAAGAGCTGGGATTATGTTAACGTGTCTGTCAGCTGTCTACTTCACCTCTCTGGGGAGCCTTCCCAGGTTCCCACAGTTATTTTCCTACTGGGGAGTTAAGTAAACTTCCCAAGGTCTCCTGACCCTACAGTCATGTCCAGCAACAACCACAGTCCACCTCTGAAGAAATCAGTGGCCCTGGCATTAGAATATATCACTGGCATAGAATATATCACAGATCACGCATTTCCAAAAGGACCCCAGCAACATTTCTAGTCCCACATGTTCTTGCAGAACCTCGCCACTCCCCCATGAGAAGGTGGAGTCTATTCCATTCCCTTGAACTTGGGCAGAATGTTTTGGCCATCTTGACGGAGGTGACACTGCATGGTTTCTGAAGCTAGATTATAAAAAGTAATGCAGTTTCTGCCTGGTGAGCTCTCTCTCTCTCTCTCTCTATTATCCTTTGAAACCCTGCCACCATGCTATAAGGTAGCTCAGTTCCCATGAAAGGCCATGTGTAGGTATTCCAGCCAATAGTTGCTGTTAAAGTCTCAGACTAAGGCCAGCAGCAACCACCAGGTATGTGAGTAACTCAGCCTTCCAATAATCCCAGCTGAGGCCCCAGACACTGTGGGGCAGAGATAACCTGTCCACCCACCCACTGTACTCCAAATTCCTCACAACAACGTTCCTGATTGCACATGCACACACACATACACATTGTTGGCGCCAATGAGTTTTAGGAGGATTCAGTTTGCAGTTTTCGAGAAATTGATTAGAAAACCATAACGGGTCTGCCCCACACAGTCAAGGGGGCCCACCCAACACAGTCAAGGTGGTCCATCCCTGTGTCTCCTGGCAATGAAGTCAATGTTTCTGTTCACCTTTGCTGGGCTCACACCCCTCGCTGCTGCTGACTGGTGGGCTAGTGCCATCTGAGTACATCTGATTCCAGTTGACAATGGGAACAAGAAGCCAGCCTAATACCTAGCTACCCTAGACATAGCCTCAACTGGAGAGCTACAGGCATACCCTAAAATGCTCACAAGACGTGGAGTTAGATCATGTACAGTGACAGGCAGCAGAGAGAAGACACAACTCGTGGGATCTGATGCAAAAAACTGATGCTTCTCTAAGGAAAAGGGGTATGGGCTCACCTCTGTCTTGCACTCAGGGTCCTTGGCCTGCCGCCCGGGCATCAGTTTCATGGCTGAGGACAGGCTTCCACTCCACAAAGTGACTTTGCTTTGGTGTGCAACATTTGAACGACTTGCCAGTGACTTCTTCTCAGATGCTGAGGGCAGAGAAGCAAAGAATGTTGGAGGTAAAGTGAGAACATACACTCTTTTCCTTTTTTTTTCTTTGAGATGGAGTCTCGCTCTGTCACCAGGCTGGAGTGCAGTGGCACCATCTCAGCTCACTGCAACCTCTGCCTCCTGGGTTCAAGCATATGCCATCACTACCGGCACGTGCCACCACGCCCAGCTAATTTTTGTATTTTTAGTAGAGACAGGGTTTCACCATGTTGGCCAGGATGGTTTCGATCTCTTGACCTTATGATCCATCCTCCTCAGCCTCCCAAGTGCTGGGATTACAGGTGTGAGCCGCCATGCCCAGCTGCACATACTATTTTCATAGCTAGCTTGGCTTTCAGAGGGCCAACCAGGGCACAAGCCCCCAGTGGTTGCCTCCAAAAAGAGAAACAGCCCAGGCTACAAGCTCACGCTGCCATCTCTGACTCTCCTTTGGCTAAGAAACACGGTAGGCTTTGAGGTCACCAGACTTAGCCTAAACTCCTAGCTCCATGGCTTGTTGACCCACAGTGAGATGTTGAACAGGTTAACTAAAGTTGCTGAGCTTCAGTTTTCTCATCCTGTGAAATGGGGATAACAATATCTGATTGATATGTCATGAAGATTACATAAGATATGTGTCTAAAGACCCTGGAACATAGAAAGTGTTCAATATATGATTATTGGCAAAAAGAGTCATTTGTAAGCTTTACAATTTATTTTACTATTTTATTCCACTGTATGTGCATGGATATGTGTATCCTATTTTATTTTACTTTTCTCTGAGATAGAATCTGACATTTTGACTTCAAATATACATGAAAGTAGATAGGTATTGCTATCATTTGAATGTGTGTTCCCTCCAAAATTCATGTTGAAACTTAATTCCAATTGTGGTTGTACTAAGAAGTGGGATCTTTTGAACAAGGTGATTAAAACATGAGGGTTCTACCTTCATAAATGAATTAGTGTCCTATAGAATCGCTGAATGGCATCATCCCAGGCTCTTTTTGCCCTCTGTCTCTTCCACCATGGGAGAACACAGCATTTCTCCCTTCCAGAGGATACAGCAACAAGGTACCATCTTAGAACAGATGCCAGACACAGCCCTCAGCAGACAACAGATCCGCTGGCACCTTGATCTTGAACTTCCCAGTTTCCAGAACTGAGCAAATAGATTTCTATCATTTGTAAATCACTTAGCCTGTGGTATTTTGTTATAGCAGCATAAATGGACAAAACTGGGGATGTATATACACATTTGCCAGTACTAATTTAGAAAGCCAATTCGAAAGCCATTCTGAGCCACTGGACAGTCTGTGACAATATACATGGAAATAACTAACTCTTGAATCACTGTAAATTTTGTGATTCTGGAAGATGTATAAGTATAGGAGATGTAAGTTGAGAGCAGTGATCACCTTCAAAACAAAATTAAAACTTGATTCTTGCAGCTGCATTGACTAATATGCAAAAATGTTATTTATTAGTGCCAAATACTAATATGGTAAACATGTTGAGTCACTAACAGAATGCAAGGGACATTAATAATTTTGGGATGAAAACTTTTACTTTTTGAAGTGAGGGGACATAAGGAACTTAAACTCAAGGTCATTGCATGACTTAGTGGAAGATTTCAAAGCTGGTAGGTATCAGGGTATCAGGGTAGGACCTAGAACCTCAAGTTCCTGAGTCCAGGCAACAGACTCCACATCTGTCTTTTCCTCTAAGAAATTACTGGAATCTTCTCGCTTGGTTGGCACTTCTGGCCTTGCTTTCACCCAAGGTGACATGTGACATTCATTCATCATGAGGAAAGATACATAAGATTTCAATGATATAAATGCCATCTACTTAAGGGATAAGACAGAGGGTCCAGGTAGGAAAGGCTCTGGGCCCTGAGTGGAAACTTGGGGGAGTCTGGTTCTGTAAGACCCAGGAGTTCCCATTCCCTGGAGCCGAGTGGACAGAGACCTAAGTAATGCTGCCAGGCCTTGAGCATCGTCTCCTCCCAGAGTGGTGTGACTTCTTCAATCTTCACTTCCCTCTCTCCAGGTTTCACAGAGAGATCGATCTTGAAGGCATCCTCCAGTGTCTGCTGCCTCTGTGCCACCAGCTGCTGCCAGAGAGTCTTCACTGTCTTCTGGATGTTGTGCTGGACTAGCAGAGAGAGAACATGGCACATTCAGGATGGCCTCAGTGACCCTCCCAGAGACGGCTGGGAGATGGCATACCATGAATGGTTTTACCCACACCCTTCTCACTTAAGGTCTTAGACATCATCCCAGTTTTGCAAGCTCCAGCCAGAAGCAATCAGTGTGGAGAGCCATAGGCCTGACAACGCTACCAACACCCATGTGAGCTGGCCTTCCTCTACCTCTACCTGCCTGCAAACAAGTCCCGCCTGCCTCACATGTCCAGGACTGGGAAATATCATTTATGAGTGCAGGGAGCCTCACTCCCTACTCCTAATTCTGTTAGATACCAGAGGGACACCTGGTGTGAGCTCTGGGTAGTCAAATAGCTCCACTCAAACAGCTCCTTACAACCTTCCTTTACATGTTGACCTCTCAGGGGAATGGACACCAAGCTCAAGGCTGTCCTGTGGCTCAGGGCTCAGGAAACAGCCAGTCCTCTTTCCTGGACCTTGCTTCTCACTACCCATCCATTTCCTGGAATTGTTTAGGTGTAAGCAGATCTAACAAGCCAACTGTGTCTGCTGTGCCCCACATCCGTAATCCCCTGAACCAAGCCTAAATTTCCTCTGATCTTGGACCAATGAGTCCCCTCTCTGGTAACAGCCCCTAGAGACTGTTTTTCCCATCCTAAGGGGATGGACAGTGCCTAGCCTAGCTCCACCAGCTAAGTCCCAAAGTGTGTACATCCGTGTTGTAATCAACACCATGTCCAACAAACTTTAAAGTCGTAAGATTTTTTAGCATGGCAGCCACCTAACCAGAACATGAAGGTCCTGTATGTACAATCTTTTTTTGAGACGAAGTTTCGCTCTTGTTGCCCAGACTGGAGTTCAGTGGTGTGATCTTGGCTCATTGCAACTGCTGCCTCCTGGTTTCAAGCAATTCTCCTGCTTCAGCCTCCTGAGTAGCTGGGATTATAGGCACATGCCACTATGCCCAGCTAATTATTTGTATTTTTAATAGAGATGGGATTTCACCATGTTGATCAGGCTGGTCTTGAACTCCTGACCTTAGGTGATCCACCCACCTCGGCCTCCCAAAGGGCTGGGGTTACAGGCGTGAACCACTGTGCGTAATACAAGATTGTTGTGTGTACAATCTTGTATCACAACATATCACAAGTTAAGTGGAACAGTCTGCAAACCAGACTGGCAGAAGGAGTGGCAGAGCTTCTGCTTCCTGGACCAAGAGAGAGCGTAATCACTCAAACACATAGAACCGGCTGCCAGAAAAATAACTGCTAATCTCTTTAACTTGATTTGAGATTAGTAAATCCAAGATAAACGTCATTAGACCAAAAGTCTTATAGAGAGTAATTGGTTTATTTACTCCCTTCTCACTTACTAGGGAATGAAGCTGAACAGTAACTAGGTAATGGCTTGAACTAGGTGAGATAGGGTGTGACAGTTTTAATTTACAATAGAGACCCTGGATCAAGCTTCTAGTCAAACCAAGTCCCACAGAGCTTTCTCTTCACCTATACATCCATTTATTCCTTTCCATTTCATTTCTAATATACAAAGACCAATCCAATATTACTTCTACCAGCTTGCCTTGCTATACTAATACATAATTACTCTAGGATTTCCTAAGTCTTCTTCTGGCTTTTTGAAAATGTCATTACTATTATCGGCTTTCTTATTTTGGGAAGGAAGAACTGAAGAATGCACCTCATTCTTCAGTTCTACCTACGCTAGTAGGTACCAATATCCACCCATCACCCCTCACACACACACACACACACACACACACATACACAGTGACAAATAAAATGTACCATCACTCAAACTTGGCATGTCTTCTCTTTTTTCTTTCGATTCTTCATTTGGGGAAAGGAAGACTTGATGGTAAGTAGACATTCTAGGCTTGGGCTCCAATCCAAATCCCTCTGGGTAACTAGTAGATAAGAGATTTTTCATGAAAATCCAATAAACTCCAGTTTCCTTGAGGCCATTCCATTGTTCTTTATTACAAATAATCATCCTCCAATAATTCTCTATATCAATATGGAAAAATAACTTGTCTAATCAATTAAAGCAAACACTTTATAAGAAATTCCACAGTGCCTTTGTTTGGCACTGATTTTATGCTGTCTTGAATGGGGCCAGGGTTGGCTTCATGGGCATGCAACCTGTGCAATTACACAGGGCCCTGTACTAAGAAGGGCCCTGTTTTGGGGCTCTGCTGTCATCATCTTGAAATCTTGGGTATTTTTGGACACAAGCCTCACATTTTAATTTTGCTGTAGGGCTCACCTATGACGTAGCCAGCTCTAAGTGGAGACATGGTGGTTTATACATTAGGCTTCCCATGAACCATGTGTTCTGGGGGGGTCCCCGTTGTATTAATGTACAAGTGGCCATTTTGACACAAAACAAATAGACGCTCAGTAAATGTTCATGGATTGAACTGAAAATGACAAACATGAACAGGAAAATAACCTGACATATGAGAATGCCTATTTTTGAAATTTCTAGAACAAAGTCAATCTTGCTAAACAGAGAGACCTGAGGAGGGTGTTCTCTCAAGCACATGATTCAATTGTCATTCTGCTCCTCTTTACCCGTGCTTTCAGGATGCATAAGGCCTAATTCCTGAAAAAGGAAAAAAAAAAAAAAAAAAAGGAAAAAAAAACCTCCCCAAATTAAACCACATACTGAAAATGGATTCTTTTCTTTTAAACAAAGACAAGTGCCTCCTCTGGTCTAGGAGGGTTCCCGAGGGTTTCCCAAAAGGGTTTTATGGGAAGTCAATGCCAGTGTTTTGCACTGTTCAACAGTCAACACTGCAGGATGTGGGGGACTGTTTTTTTAAGTGATCAAACATAATTTTTGTTAGGATGAATATAATGAAGAATAAGGACAAGAGCAAAGTGTGACATCCCATACTCCTCTCTCCCTCTATGCTTTCACAGCTGTATTCATATGAGAACATATTCACAGGCAGCATGATGCTGAGATACTGGAGAATGTGTTACATTCACACTGACACACACAGAGAGACAGAAAGTGAACATAAGAAAGGAAATCTGACCTATTTCCAAACTTGGGGGTTCAGGAAAGGGACTTAAATCTTAATTTAATAGCTTTATAACTAGCACTTTTATGGATGTCATTTTATATCATACATTGTATGCATATGTAATTTTTTTCTGAAATCAAAATTATTCCCACATTGCATAATACAATATATTATATTTTTATTTTTTTCCACTCTAAGATTGCAATTATCTAATGATAGTGTTTCTGGAATTTGGTTGCATGATAAAATCAATGTGTATATTTAATGTTGGCATTTGCTGCCTCAAACACTAAATTAATGAGGTATCATACAATCTTAGAATTGTGGAACTGGGGTAAATTATTATTTCTTAATGACTTTAGCTGCCGTCACATGGACAGGGATGGGGATGACTTAACATGTTATCAAACATTTCACAAAATATGGAGGACCAGATAAACAAAAGGATGATATCATTTATACAGATCTCAATCCTCAATCAAGTGCCGCTCTAAATCTCTCCTTTCTGCATGGACCACCAGCAGACAAGGAAACAAGGGGGAAGCTCTTACCTTCTCGCATGGAGCAGCAAAAGGCAATGCATGAGACACAGAAGGAAGCTGACGTTGGAATTGTAGGTGGCAAAGACGACATCCCAGTGCTCTTGCAGAAAGCCCAGGATACTGAGAAGGCTGAGGCATTCAGAGAGGGACTGCTGGGGCTTGGACAGGCAATAAAGAATGACTTTATTTAAACTGCTGTATAAAGCACTGAGGACAGTGTCCCTTTGAGAAGAGCCAGTCTCAATGACCTGTCATTAAAAACAAAACAAAACAAAACAAAACATATATATACATACTTGTTAGTGCTTTGCAATTTTAGACACAGATCCAGTTTACTACAAAAATAATATAATCAAAAAGTGACATGGCTTACTGCCCAAAGTAATTAACAGACTCAGTGCTATTCCCATTAAACTACCATTAACATTCTTCAGAGTATTAAACAATTTTAAAATTCATATGGAACCAAAAAAGAGCCCATATAGCCAAGACACAATCCTAAGCCAAAAGAACAAAGCTGGAGACATCATGCTACCTGACTTCAAACTATACTACAAGACTATAGTAACCAAACGATGTACTGTTTTTGTACAGTACTGATATAAAAACAGACACATAGACCAATAGAACCGGATAGAGAACTCAGAAATAAGACCACACATCTACAACCATCTGATCTTTGACAAACCTAACAAAAACAAGCAATGGGGAAAGAATTCCCTATTTAATAGATGGTGCTGGGAGAACTGGCTAGACATATGCAGAAAATTGAAACTGGACCCCTTCCTTATACCTTACACAAAAATTAACTCAAGGTGGATTAAAGACTTAAATGTAACACCCAAAACTATAAAACCTCTAGAAGAAATTCTAGGCGATACCATTCAGGACATATGCATTGGCGACAATTTCATAATCAAAACATCAAAAGCAATGGCAACAAAAGCAAAAATTGACAATGGGATCTAGTTAAACTAAAGAGCTTCTCCACAGCAAAAGAAACTATCATTAGAGCAAAAAGGCAATCTAGAGAGTGGGAGAAAAATTTTGCAATCTACTCATCTGACAAAGGTCTAATATCCAGAATCTACAGGGAACTTAAACACATTTATTAAAAAAAAAAAAATTAAAAACTGGACAAAGGACATGAAGAGACACTTTTCCAAAGAAGACATTCATGTGGCCAACAAATATATGAAAAAAAGTGCAACATCACTGATCATTAGAGAAATGCAAATCAAAGCCACAATGAGGTACCATCTCATGCCAATAAGAACGGTGATTATTAAAAAGCCAAGAAACAACAGATGGGGTGAGGGTGCAGAGCAATAGGAACGCTTTTACACTGTTGGGAATGTGAATTGGTTCTACCATTGTGGAAGATGATGTGGTGATTCCTTAAAGATCTAGATCTAGAAATACCATTTGACCCAGCAACCCCATTACTGGGTATATACCCAAAGGAATATATATTATTCTGTTACAAAGATACATGCACATGTATGTTCATTGCAGCACTATTCACAAAGACATGGAATCAATCCAAATGCCCATGAATGATAGACTGGATAAAGAAAATGTGGCTTATTTATACCATGGAATACTATGCAGCCATAAAAAGGAATCAGCTCATGTTCTTTGCAGGGACATGGATGGAGATGGAAGCCATTATCCTCAGCAAACTAACGCAAGAACAGAAAACTAAATAACACGTGTTCTCACTTATAAGTGTGAGCTGAACAATGAGAACACATGGACACAGGAAGGAAAACAACACATACTGGGGCATGTCGGTGGGTGTGGGGAAAGGGAGAGTATTAGGAAAAATAGCTAATTCATGCTCAGCTTAATACCTGGGTGATGGGTTGATAGGTGAAGCAAACAACCACGACACACATTTACCTCTGTAACAAACCTGCACATCCTGCACATGTACCCCAGAACTTAAAATAAAAATAAAAGTAAAAGTGATATGGCTGGGTATGGTGGCTCACAGCTGTAATACTAGCACTTTGGGAGGCCAACGTAAGAAGATCTCTTGAGGACAGGTGTTCAAGACCAGCCTGGGCAGCAACACAGTAAGACTCTGTCTCTCTAAAAAGTTTTTAAAAATATGATCCAGGCAAGGTGGTACATGTCTGTAGTCCTAGCTACTTGGGAGGCTGAGATGGGAGGATTGCTTGAGCCCAGGATTTTGAGGCTGCAGTGAGCTAGGATCATGCCACTGCACTCCAATCTGGATGACAAGGCAGGACCTTGTCCCTTAAAAAAAGAATTAACATGACCTGAAATTCAAATAGGACTAGTTTCCTCTACTTTCAAGCCTCTATTTAAGGAAATGGTCAATCAGGGCTATGCAGAATTTGGGCAAAAAGTTGTGTTAGAAAAAGCTAAAAGTTTATTAGAGTCATATTATGAAAAAAAGATTCGGTGACCTGAGATTTCTGACATACTAGCAACGTGATTGTCATTCAATGTATGAGAACATGCTATTAGCAGTATCTAATTTAAAAAATAGATATGTATAATTATTAATAGTTACCATAGAATTCTTACAGTATTCTAGGAGTATGGGATTACACGCGTGAGCCACTGCACCCAGCCAGAATCTGAGCTTAACCCTCACAGAGCTGACAAGGGCTATTTCTCCTCTCTTGGCGTTGTCCCTGAAGGTATTATGCTAAGCATTTGCATAGATTTACATATATTGCCTGTTTGTCATAAAAATACCACAGACGCTAAGTTAACCCACTGCCGGGATAAGAGGCTAAGGGTCAGAGAACTGGGTGGTTCAGCCAGGGTCAAATGCACACTGGACACAAGCCATGCTCTTAACCACCATATCATCTACCAGGGATGTGTCCAGCAGGTTTTAGTTCAAGAGAAACTTAGAGGGAGAGGCAGAAGACTGATTTGTAGCCTTAGCACAGACTGGTCCATATATCTCCAAACATCTGTTTGGCTTCTATGAAAAGAATTCATAATACAAAGAGTATGCACAAAGATTTTCAGTCTGATAGAAAATGAATTTGTTATAGGCTACTCCCATAGAATTTCACGGGTAACACAATGTGTCTGCTTATGAAGTGAAGTTCTATTTAAACCTGTTAGGATGTGGGATTCATTTCTTTATCATGGTCCTCTCCTGCTCCTCAGATGGGTCAGGACTCTGAAACTGAGGTTAAGAGGGGCAGACATCACAGAGAGTAAGCAGGAGAGGAGGCCAGTGGTTATGTGGGGAGCTGAGCCCTCAGGCCTGGTCCCCCTTAAGGCACAGTGGATTCTTCTCACAGAAGCCAAACAGATGTTTGGAGATGTATGGACCAGTCTGTGCCAAGGCTACAAATCAGTCTTCTGCCTCTACCTCTAAGTTTTTCTTGAACTAAAATCTGCTGGACTCATCTCTGGTAGATGATATGGTGGTTAAGAGTGTGGCTCAAGTGTCCAGTGTGTGTTTGACCCTTGCTGAGCCACTCAGCCTCTCTGACCTTAGCCAGGGTCACCTATGTTTGGGATATTAGCTGGGAGTCCATGGTTTAGTCATAGGGGGCTCAGCAGCTTCTTTCCATTTGCAACACAACTTAACAAGAATCTGATTTTTTTTTTTTTTTTGAGACAGAGTCTCACTCTATGGCTCAGGCTGGAGTGCAGTGGCGTGATCTTGGCTCACTGCAACCTCTGTCACACTGATTCAAGCAATTCTCTTGCCTCAGCCTCCCAAGTAGCTGGGATTACAGGCGCCTGCCAACACACCTGGCTAACTTTTGTATTTTTAGTAGAGACAGGATTTCACCATCTTGGCCAGGCTGGTCTTGAACTCCTGACCTCGTGATTCACCTTCCTCGGCCTCCCAAAGTGCTGGGATTACAGGCATGAACCACTGTGGCCGGGCCAGAATTTGATTTTAACCCTCACAGAGCTGACAAGGGCTATTTCTTCTCTCTTGGAGTTGTTCCTGAAGAAGCCTCTGAATTCAAGTCTTTCCAGGTTTGCCAGGACCTGAGCATCAGAGAAGTAAAGATGGCTCTAGAAATTATGCGGAGGCCCAGTCCTGAGGTCTGTGGGTGACTGCAGTCAGAAGGGTGCTGAGAGCCAATTTCACTCTCTGTGAGATGTAAAGAGGAAGAAGAGTGGTCCTCCTGGGTTCTGTTGCAGAGGGCATGCCTAGGACTGCTGGCAGGAGCTGCTCGAGGTAGATCCCAGCTTGGTAAGAGACAGTTCTTTCCAAGAATCACAGACATCTCCCTGGGAGGGACAACTTGAACTTTAGCGGACTCTCTATCACAGGGAGGGTTTGAGCAAAGGTCGTATGGAGGTTTGTCAGGAAACGTTTCTAGCTTGTAATGGGGCTGAGATCAAAAAAGGTCTCTTTCTATGCTAGAATGTTGAGATGGTATGATTCTCTCATGCACCTACATTCAACAGTGGCCCTATAGACATTCATTTGTACAGGTAGGTATGTATGTGTATCTGTTTATCTGGAAAGAAAGGGCACAAGCAAGAATAAAAAGACAAGGTTAAAATAGATGCCTGCCTCCACTGCAGGAAGGCACAAATACGACAGACAGAGTGAGTACGAAGGAAGAAAATAAAATTGATCTTGCGGAGACAAAAGGCCTTTGTGGCCCTTTCTTAGCTGCGGAAGCATAACAACAATTAAGGTCAAATCAACAATTATAATAAAAACTCAAAGGGGAGAAAGCGGAGTCTAGGAGTTTAGAGAGTTCAGGTGCAAGTGCAGAGAGCTGAGGCTTCCAATCCCTGAGACTGGGCTTGAGTGGCCTGAGGTGAGAGCCCTGCCAAGCATGCAGCAGCCTCCAGGTATTACCTGGGCCTAAAGGGCCTCCTCCTTCCTCCCACCTGGCTCAGATTCGGCTCCAGGGAGGGAGGCAGATGCAACGGGACCAACTAGACAACAGCCAGGAGCACATCATTCAGATCCACACGGAACACAGTCAGTGAGCAGCTCTTACCACCGTGATGTGCTCCAGGATGAAGAGGAGGATGTGCTTGGGGTCTGCTGAGAACATCCTGCTGTACAGCTTCTCCACCAGCTTCTGGGTGAAGCAGGAGATGTTGGCGAGTGAAGGGGCAAAAGTGGCTTCTGAACTTGGTTGAGGCTCTTTGCCATCTGTGGAGTGAGGGGACAGGCAGAGATGAGAGTCTAAACGGACTTCTCTCCGTGGCAGTCCCCAAGTCCCTTGTAGTTACTAACTGCATCTTACGCACCTCTGTTTAACCCCATTGCGCCAAAAATGGAGTCTTGTACTGAGGAGGTGCCCAACACACACACATTAATCAAAGTGAATAGATTGTGAGTAATCTGGTCAGTGATATAAACCAAGTGGTGAGAAGGCAAGCAAGGGGAAGCATTTCTTCCTGTGGCTTCTGGGAGGAGGATGGGGAGAATGTGCTGTCTGAGACAAATGAGCAAGTATCGTGATGACCGGAGCCCTGCTGCTACACTAGGCAGAGGATAAAGCCATCCTGTCAATATCCGTCTATGCTCACCAACACAGCAGGCACTGTGCTCAGCCATGTGTGTGATGATCTCAGCTAACCCCTAGCACAACCCTGTGAGTTCGCCATGACTGTCGTCCTCACTCACAGGTCCAGGCACCTGCCTGGAGTCACATGGCTGTCCAGTGGCAGAGCCAAATCCAGAACTGGCGTTGCCAAGTGCACACTTCACCACCCTGCTACTCTCCCACATTCCAGTCTCTCCATGAGAAAGATCATGAAATCAGCGTTTCTAAGTGGGAAGAAAGAAGTCCAGAGGAGGACTCATATCACTAGGAATTCCTGTGGTTTGGGAACCACAGAAAAGGCTTTTGTCTAAGCTTGTTGAAAAGGTACACTGCCTTGGAACCAAGGTTTTTGAATGAAGCTTCAATTTTAAGCTCTGAAGGGGCATGGCAGGGTCTTCACCCAGGTTCATTGTTTAAGGAACATTGGCTGTGCGCCTATTCTGTACCCAGGCAGAATACTAAGGATGGAAGGTTAAATTCCAGCATCTTGGCTTCCCTTATGGGAAGCAAGGGGAAGCAATTTCTACTGAGGCTACAGGAGAGCCAATTTTTGCTCAGAGGACAAAAGGACTTTCTGTCTGCAAGTGGCACAGCAATGACAGGGGTGTCATGGAGAGTAGCAAGCACCCCTCCACTGGGCCCCAAGGCAGGGGCCAGCGAGTTCTTGTTGATGATGCCTGGAGGGACTGAGGCCAGGTGGAGGCAGCATCCCACAGCTGGGGTTAGCCCCTGGCGGGCATGCTGGTGTCATCCCAACTGTCAGCAGCCTCGTGTCTTGAATGGGGAGGACAAGTTGCCCCACTCACCTTTGAGCATCACTGTGTCGCCTCCACTTATCTTGTGGAATATTTCCATGGTGGAAAGCAGGACCTCAGACTGGAAGTCTCGTTTCTGTTGGCTGGTGGCATGGTCTGGAGAAGCCTGGAAGTACCACCCTGGACTGAGAGCGCAGCCACAGGGCCATGATGTCCACCCAGTGTCCGCTGCCTCCCTAACCTGGCTGGGATACCTGTGCCACTTCTGCCAGCAGTGTGAGCTGCTCACAACTGCCCTTTCTCTGGGGCATCACCCTCTCCTGACCGAGCTGCCTCGTCCAGAAGGCAATGCCCACTTCCTGGGATGAGGAGGAAAGTGGGGGGAGCCCATGGCCCATGGTCACCTGTCAGGTGCCACAGGAGGGGCCAGCTCTGAGAGGAAGAGAGCACTCCAGAGCCTCCCTTGGGCCAGGCTCCAGCTGGGACCACTTCTGGGCTAGCTTCACCTCCTGCCCCTCTGCCTTCCTCCCTCCTTCTCCTGAGAACACACCCCCTCCAACCCACTGGCCAATAACTCACTTCCACAAAACTCCTGCCTCAGGCTCTGCTTCCAGGGACCTTACGCTCACTCCTCTATCACCTGTTGCTCTTTGGGGGCCCATGGTTCACATATTCCCCTTCACTCCCATTGCTGTGGCCCCCAGGCCCTTGGTCTCCCTGGGTGCATCCTGCCCTCACAGTGCCTGTATACTTGCAGCCGCCACAGCACATGGCCCAATGTCACCTTTTCCAACCCACCTCCAGGAGCACCTCCAGGAGCAGCCACTGCTTGGGGCTGGAGGTTCCAAGCAGGAGCTCCCTCAAGAGGAGCTGCATGAACTCCCTCAGCTGCCTCTGGGCAGGATGTGCCTTGGCCGGAGCTTGGAGGCCCTCCACTGTGCTGTCGCCTTCAGCCGCGGCCTCAGGACTGCTGGCGTTCCGGGCGGACTCAGCCCCAGGCCCCTCAAAGACAAGAGAACCCCAGCATGAGCGGCCTGCCCTGCCTCAAGCTCTTTCCCACCACCCTGTGCCGTGTGCTTGGCAGGATTATTGTCACACCCAGTGACATGTAGGGAAATTGAGGCTCCACACAGGAAAGCCACTCGCCCAGGGTCCAGCTGCTCATAAGCTGACCTGCTACAGTTTGAGGACATGAGATGCCCACTACACTGTTGCACAAAGAAGCTAAACCACAGAGTCAGAATGTTATCTGCAATGTTCATGATGAACCCCAGAATGTGCCAGGGGCAAGCTGCTTCATGCCTGGAAGCCACGGCTCCCCATCAGTTAAATAGAGACAATAAAAACCATCTGACATGGGATCTGTGATAATGACATGAGAGACTACAGACACGGCAAGGCCTGGCCCCTTGTAGATGGTCAGAGAGAGTTGGTGTCCACCTTGTGATGGGACCCCACCTCTACTTCCTGCCCAGGCTCTGCTGATGCCCACAGACAGGATCCTCAGGTGAGAACGGTGGAGAAGTGGGACTCCGAAGTCCTTTCCTTTAATTCCTGAAGCGCTCTGGCATCCGCTTTCTCATTTTATATTTATAAAATGCTGGGTGATCAATGAGACAGGGGTCATTACCCCAGATACATCCAGTAGGACACAGAGATGCTGGAGGCTGAGTGATGCGCCCAAGGACACACGGCCAGGGACTCCTGACTCCCGGCCCGTGAACTTCTCCTGCGCGTTCATCTGTTAGCACCTCCCTTTGCTCATTCATAAAATTAATGCAGCCATTCTTAATTAAGCCATAAAATGAATTTAATGGCACCTAGGGAGGTGGTGACTGCATTAATTAGCTCCATGCGGCCTTGATTGGAAAGATGCCATATAAATTCACAGCAACTCCAAGCCTTTGGCCACCAGCCTTCTGCATGAAGAGAGTCTGGCGTGTTTTCTGTACAACAAAGGACTTGGCAGATCTGACTTGGAGCTGAGAAAGGCAAGGATAGCTGGGAGGTGCACCTTGGAATTAGAACCAGGAGCCCTAAGACAAAGGCTGACCTGTGGTCAGCTAGGGATGTGGCTCTCGGCCAGACCCTCCCCCAGAGTCATATCCCTGGGAACCACTGACCATGGGGAGCAGGAGTCCTGGGTCAGAGTGTGCAGCTGGGCTGCCGGCAGGGGCACTCAGCTGGAACCCCAACTCAGCAGATGGCGAGCCTGGCTCTCGGGCTTGGGGGCTGAGCTGGGCATCTGGGTAGAGAATGTTAGGCTGCTGGACCCCTGCAGAAAACCTGCCAGGGGAAGTGTCAAGGGGCCGCCTATAGGCTCGCCCTTGCTCTCTGCCTGGCCAGGCTGCCTGTGCCTCTGGCTGAAGGTCCTATCCCACCGCTCTCCTGCAACCAGCAGTGCATTCCTTCACCTTTGGTTTCTTTGCTTTTCACCTTACTTTTTTCGTAAGTTACCTTACTTTCTATGAATTTGTCAAACTATTTCAAAGCTGTTATCTTTTTGTGAAACTTCTGGTCTTTATATTTAGTCTTTTTATTAAAACTAATTACTCTTAAATTTTATTTGGCCATTTAATTTTATTTTAAACTGACTGTAATATAAAGACAAGGCTTTGGGGTAAGAGAGTGAGACTTAAACCCTGTCCCTGTCACTTGTTAATCCTGTGAAGTTCAGTACATTTCCTTCTTGCAATCATCTGGGAGATGGGTTTTGTGACCCTCCCTAAGCCTGAAGGAAACTGGTGAGCACTGCTTCACCTCTCTGAATCTCAGCTTCGTCTTACAGACACCACCTTGGTCAGGTGGCAGTTCAGGTTCTATAAAGCACCAGTTTCAGGAGACGGAGGCCGTCACCATGGGTATTCTTCTGGAAAAGATGAGCTAAGAGAACACATTGCTCATTCATTTGGGCATTTAGCAAATGTTTATGGAGCAACCACGCCAGGCTTTGCATTGCACTTGGCATGGATTATAACCCCCCTATGTAGCATGGTTCGTCTTTCAAATGCGCTGCTTTAGCTACAGTTAGCAACTTGCAGGCAGACACAGTTAGCTCGCTTGCCTTCCCTGCGTCTCCACTTCCTAATCCACCAGAGTGAGGGTGGCCACGTGAATTTCTGCCCTTCCTCCTTCCATATCTGACCTTTTTGCTCAGTCTTTACCTCGTGCTTGCCTCTCAGCTCCCAAGTGCTCTTAGCCTACCTGAATCCCACACGGTCCTGATCCAGTCAACCCTTGATCTACTGGGCCTGGCTCCAGGCCTCAAACTCACATGTCTTCCCATAGCCCCTTCTGTAACCACCAGAGCATATGACCCAAGACCTCATCCTTTAATCAGGCTCTGCCCTCCCCTCCCTTGGCTCATCGGGCTGTAAGCTGGGCCTCTGCAAACCCACGGCCTGGAAGGACACACAAGCCATGGCCCAGAGGCCTGCAAGTGGGACGAGGGTCCTGGGAGCAAGACACCTTGCAGAACGCCCTCCCAGGACCACCCCCGACCCCGTGTGGTGCACAGCAGCAGGCTTCCTGGATCCTGGAATGGCAGTCACTGTCTCCCCTTGTCAGTGCCTGTGGATGCCGCAGAGAATGGACTTTATCTGCCATCAGCTTCTCGTTACTGAGATTCTTAACAGCTCAAAAAATTATTGAATCTCAGAGCTGAAAATGACCTCGAACCGTATCTCAGCCAAAACAGGAAGATTACCCAAGCTTCTCATGCCATGTTCCCCTCAGGATCCCTTAAAATGTATTATAATTTTAGGGGAGTGGGAGGGATTTAGCCCTTTGCCCTTGAAGGATGGTGACACTCACACCTACTCTCTCTTGGGTGGGGCAGCAGTGTGTCCTACCTTTTGGACTCCCAGGGAGAAGGTGGCTGTGGCCAAGGTCTGGAGGAACTCCGGGGCTCGCCATGCTGGGTCTTGGGGGTAGGTGCGGTGCACGAGGCTGAGGAACTGCAGCACGCTGGCCGGAAACGTCTGTGCCCAGGCGCCATCCTCAGAACCTACAGGGGGCTGAGGCACACTTCATGAGAGGTGGTGCAGGCCAGCATGATAGGGGTTGCCTCACTAACCAGGGGAGCTGAGGTCTAGGGAGAAGACTCCTTCCTGAGACTTTCAACAAGATACATGATTTAAGACTGCAGATAAGCACCAGATGCCAGTGTCAACTGGGGAGGGGTTCAATATGTGCAGATGTCATAAGGGCTTTGTATATATGCCTCTTCTCACCCCACAGCAACCCTCTGAAGTAGGGTCTATGCTTACCCCTATTTTACAGGTAGAAAAACAGAGGCCCAGAAAGATCATCCAGTGGGTAAGAGTCTGAGCCATGAACTGAACCCAGAAAATTTGGCTCTCAAGCCTGTCTATCTCTGTGTGATTAAACATGGCACTTGTGTTCAAGGAACTTTCCTGTCAGGGGTAACCTCCACCTTCCCTAGCCCAGCACTGATGTTCCCACCTATAAACTTTGCCAGGGCCAATATCTGGGCACAACTTGTCTTGAGCTGGTATGGCTGAAGGAGCTTCTTCTCTACCAGCTGGGGGTCTGGATGGATCTTAGTGCATTGAGCAGGTACCCAGCACCCTGAGGAGGCCTGGGCACCAGTTTGCCCATGTACACTGTAACGTGGGCTTGACCACATGGCAGAGCCTCCACCCTGAATCCTGCCTGAACCCTAGTGCTTTCTGGAGCCCACTCCCTTGCCCAACCTTGCCCAGCCAGTCTGTCCAGAGACTGATACTAGCCCCAGTGTGTCCAGCTGCTGACTGAGGTCCTGTAGTCTTGAGTTGATACCCTGGCACCTCAAAATTGACCAGCCTTAACCTCGGTGTTATTCCCTGCACAGTCACACCAATACTTAGGCTGAGTGATTCTCGGCTAACTCCTGTAGCCACTGTGGGTGGACATCAGGCTCTCCTTTAGTGAGGCCAGTTGCTCATCCTCAGCCCATCCCATCAATGTTGTCTTCATTTCCTCACCAGCCTGTGTTCAGTCCCGGCCCAGGGTATTTGAGTTAGAATGCCCTGTTCACCAATTAGCTATTGAGTGCCTGCACTGTGACTCACACTGGAAAACACAAATCTAAACGTACAAAGAAAGGTAATATGCACGGCACCATTAGCATCACATTTCCAGGATCTCACGAGGGTTTGCTATGGGCTGGAGCCGGCAGGCAGACAGAAACTGTTTCTGAAGCCATTTGCACCGGCGTTTTCTACTAGTTTCTTGCAGTACAATTTTAAATTTAGAGGAAGCGGTGAGAAATAGGACTGCCTGGGTGAATCTGTCAAGAGTTAACCTCCCACTTACTAACCATGAAGCTTTGGGCCAGCTCTTTAACCTCTCCACGCCTTGGGCTCCAACTCTGTAAGACAAAGGCTATAATACGGCCTATTCCAGAAGGTTATTGTGAGGATTACAGGAGACACTTTATTGACTTGAGCTTATTTTCACAGTGACTAGCGTGGGGTAAACAGAATAAGCTGGAGGAAGAGGTCATATCCGGAGGACATGGACTTTTGGAAGAGGAATTTGGAATTGATGTGGCAAGCAACAGAAATCCTCTGAAGGTTCTTAGCCACGGCCACAGCCAGGAATGTGGCACTGAGGCTGGACACACAGGCCTTCACCGTGCCCGTGCCTGTGACCTTGCTTGGGTGAGTTAACCCTTCCCCAGTTGACACTAGTGTCTGGGGCTGATCTGCAGTCTTAAATAATGTATCTTGTTGAAAGTCTCAGGAAGGGGTCTTCTCAAAGATAAAAAATATACAGATCACATGGTCTGAGCAGGGCAAAAGCAAAACTAGAAATGGAGAACGAAAGTTTAAAAACCAAAAATCTCCACTGCATGAACATCAAAAAATGTGAACCAAAGCGACCTTCAAAACTGCAATTGCTGTAATCCCAGCTACTCAGGAGGCTGAGGCAGAAGAATTGCCTGAATCCAGGAGGTGGAGGTCGTGGTGAGACGAGATCGCGCCTTTGCATTCCAGCCTGGGTAACAAGAGCAAAACTCCATCTAAAAAAAAAAAAAAAAAAAAAAAAAAAAAAAAAAACTGCAATTGCAGAAATTCCAGAACACAACAAAAAATGAAGATGCCCAAATCAAAATCTTAGAAATTGACAGAAAAAAAAAATCAGGAGACTGATAAATGTACCCAAGAGCTAGTTGTTTATATAAATCCATAGCCTTCAACTCCCTAAGTCACAAGAGAGGCTGAGAAGGAGAGAACAGGACACAAACTGAGAATAGGAAGGGTGCAACAATCACACAGAAAATGACATGAGTTAAAGGAGACCATTTGTGCAAATTAAATGAATGGGAAATTTTTTTTAAGTATCAATTAACTGAACTAGGTCGTGAAGATATTTAAAAGCCTAAACAAGCCAGTAATAATGGGACAAATTTAGGCCCAGGCACTTTCATAAGACCAATTAAAATAATACAAAAATCATGAATTTAACATCTTGTTGAATACAAAGAAAAGACAGAAGTCTTTTTTTATATAAGATTAGCATAATGCTGATGTCAAAACGTGAAAAATATATAACCAGAAAACTGTAAGCTTATATCATTTATAAGCATGCATGAAATCATAAATAAAATATTTACAAACAGAATAAGGACACCGTGACTAAATGAAGTTTTTGCAAGAATGCAAAGAAATCTATTTAATCATATGATTATGTAATTAATCATAGGAAACTGGCTGAAAGAAAAAAAAGCACAGGATTATCTAATTGTGTGCTAAAAGAGTATTTAATAACAATAAAAACACTTCTGAGCCTGGCCAACGTGGTGAAACCCCGTCTCTACAAAAATACAAAATTTAGCCAGGCATGGTGGTGCCTGCCTGTGGTCTCAGCTACTCAGGTGGCTGAGGTGGGAGGATCATTCGAGCCTGGGAAGCAGAGGCTACAGTGAGCTGAAATGACACCACTGCACTCCACCCTGTGCGACAGACCAACACCTGGTCTCAAAAAAGAAAAAAAAAAAAATCTGTCTCAGAAAGGATAAAAAGTGGGATCTCTACTTTCTCAGCATAATTACACACACCAAGAAAAACTGGCAAAAGATATAGCCAGGCAAATGACAGGAAAATAGACAGAGAGGAAAATAAAGATAGCTAATAAACATATGAAAAATGGTTTCAGCCTCAGTAATAATAAATGCAAAAGAACTCAACTATGAAGCCATCATCAGTCTGGTCATGCTGTTGAGGCTGTAAGGATGGGACTGAGCCCTTCTGTACAAGATATAGAGTTAGATGTTCACTGGTGGGATGTGTGTGCATAATGGCTAATGCAATCTTTCTGAGAAGTGCATCCAGAAGAAAATGCGTGAAGGTACACTTTAACCTGCTATACCACATCCCAGAATACACACTAAGGAGGTCATCAAGACAGAAAGAAAGATATTTGTTTTAAAAAGTTCATTACAAACATAACAACAAACACTCTGTAAAACAACATAAATTTATATTACAAATATAAATGATTCTCATATTTTTTTACTTCATTTGGATGAAAAGATGTCCACAAATATTGAGGAAAAAAGACAAAAGGGGTGCATATGGTCTCATTCTCTGTGAGGATACGGTCGAATCTTGGATAAGTGTCTGGGAAGATTCAACCAAAATTCACAGTGCTCATTTCTGGGTGGGTGTATGTCAGGTGGATAATGTTTACTTCCTGTTTTTCTCTTTTGTTTAAATGTTAAAGGTAATCATGTATAATTTTATAAAAGCATTAAGTTTCCCCATACAATCAAGCCTCCAATTGCCTTTGATGCCTACAGGATGAGGTCAGAATTTTCAGCCTCTTTTGGAAACCCTTCCTGACCTGGCTCACCATTAGTTATTCCTGTTCACAAGTCACACGACCTCTACCCCATGTCTAAAATAACTCTTCCACTCACCACTCACCTCTACTGGACTTTGAAAGCTCAAATTAAAGGCTTCTCCCTCCAGAAGCCTCTCCATGCTTTGCTTATAGCTGGCGGCCATCTGCCTTCTGTAAGTCAGGTCCCTTCCCCATAGGTCACTCATGAGCAAGAAGATGAACTCCTTGAGAGGAAAGGCCCCTCTTCCTCCTAAGAAATGTTCCCTTTGACCGAAGGCAATAAATCTCCCAGTGAAGAAACCCCATGTTTAAACAAATGATAAACAGATATCACCTGCAAAAGCACAGAAAGCTCAGAGACCTATAGGCTGGGTTTTCAGTTGTGCCCCTGAACCACCTCTAGGAAGCTACCTCACCTCTTCTACAGGACTTTGCTCATTACTGGCATTAATGGGAAGCTGCTAGGAGAAAAGTCAAGGTGACCCTTCCAAACTGGCCTTCCCATCAGAACCTCCTCGGGGCAACATGTGGGGAATGGGTCTCACCTGGCTCATGGTGGCTTTCAGCATTTCCAGGAGCAGCAAGGCACCTTCTGTGCACAGCCCAGCCTGGAGGACTTCTTCCTGGTGATGCTTCTGCAAGAGCCACTGAAGCATGGCATTGAGGCTGTCCTGGAAGAGGAGGCAGGGGCTGTAAGCAGACCTGCGGCTACACACCAAGAGAAGCAGCTTTGCAGCCAGTGCATCACCTTTGCAGGGGGCCCCACTGGGAAAAGCAAAAGAGCACAGTAGCAGCCTAGGTGGTTGGTCCATAGGAACAATTTCACCCCAGTAGATGGTGCATAAGGGAAACACACACCTCTAAGAAGGTGCTGAGGGAAACACGCACCTCTAAGAAGGTGCTGAAGACCCCCTAGCGACTGGCAGCTAGTTCAGTTATTTTGGTCTGACATCATAAGTCAATATGCTTATCACCTTTAATGAACTTTTGTAAATTAGATTATGTAAGACAAATGAAGAATTCAAAGGTTTCAGGGGAAAGTGTGGTGCGTAGAGGTTTAGAGAGATTCTAAACCTAGGGTTTACAATCAGAATGGCCTGACTCTGCCTTTTTAATAGCTGAGCTCAGGCAAGCTAGTGAGCTTGTTGGCAGTTCAGTTTCCTTCCCTGTGAAATGAGAATTACATTATCTACCCCATAGGATTGTTTAAATATCGAGAAAAATAAAATATGTAAAACATCTATCCCAGGGTGCAACACTTAACAGACATCTGTTTCCGGAGACATGTTAGTGAAATAAGAACTCACAGTCTCAGTGACCTTAGCATAGCATATTAAGAACTTTATTTTGAAGTGCAATCTACAATGCTATTAGCATATGTCAAGATTTAGATCTGTCAACTATAAAGATATATAAGAGGGGTAGATTTTTAACCTTCTCTTTGCAAAGCCACACCCCTCCCATATTTCAACTCAGTTCAGTTTAACTCAACTCAGTTGAGACCAAGAAATAATTAATGATTCCAAGTTGGTTATTTGTCAGGTTCCAGGAAGCTGAGTGAAAGGTGGGTCCATTCTTCAGGTGTTCAGTTTCTAAGGAGGCAGGCACACATTTGTGTTGTGTAAACAACACAATGTAAACTACACCGAGGCACAAAGGAGGGAATGGACTCCTCTGTCTGGGGTCTAAGCAGGAGGTAGCATCTGAGCTGAGTGCTGAGGGAGGACACTTCCACCAGGCAAACGATGGTGGGAAAGAGGAGTAAGAGCAGCAGGGCAGGTGAGCAAAGAGCAGCTGGTCTTACTGGGGGATGATTTAGGAGAGTCACAGCTGAGGGCAGGTGAATTGCAGCTGGGTTGGAAAGACACATTGGGCAACCAGAGATGAGGGAGCTTGGTGCCAGCTACCAAGTCTGACCCTGATGCTGCAGGTGTGAAAGCCACCTGAATTTAGTGCAAAGAGAAGGTGCATACGGTGAGCATAGACTCCTCTTTGGAGAAATGTGGCCAAGGAAGGATAGGAAAGTGATCAGTAGGCAGCAGTGGGTCGGGTGTGTGATCAAGGGACGGCCTCTGGTTTTAAGTCGGATGCAGTTGAACATAGTTGTGGCTTATGAGGGAAGAGTTGGTAGAAAAGAAAAAACTGAAAATAGAAAAGAAAGAAAGGGCCGGGTGCAGTGGCTCAAGCCTGTAATCCCAGCACTTCAGGAGGTCGAGGCGGAAGGATCACCTCAGGTCAGGAGTTCAAGACCAGCCTGGCCAACTTGGCAAAACCCCATCTCTACTAAAAATACAAAAATCGGGGTGATGGATTAAGCAAACCACCATGGCACGTGTATAGCTATGTAAAAACCTGAACGTTTTGTATACGTAACCCAGAACTTAAAGTATAATTTTTAAAAATACAAAAATTAGCCAGGCATGGTGGCGGGCATCTGTAATCCCAGTTACTCGGGAGCCTGAGGCAGGAGAATCACTTGAACCCAGGGGGCGGAGGTTGCAGTGAGCTGAGATCATGGCGCTGCACTTTCTCCCCAGGGTGACACAATGAGAAAGAAAGAAAGAAGAGAAAGAAGAGAAAGAAAGAGAGAAAGAGAGAAAGAGAGAAAAGACAGAAAGACAGAAAGAAAGAAAGAGAGAAAGAGAGAAAAGACGAAAGAAAGAAAGAGAAAGAAAGAAAGAAAGAAAGAAAGAAAGAAAGAAAGAAAGAAAGAAGAAGAAAGAAAGAAGGGAAGAAAGGAAGGGGGGGGAAGAAAGAAAGAAAAGATGGGGTGAGTTCCCCAAGGAAGGAGCTGAAAGAAACTTGGAAAGTCTCCCTGTCCTAGCAACAGGGGCAAGAAGGCGATGAAGAAGGTCACAGCCTAAGTGGGTGGTGGAGGATGGGGCGCTGAGGCAGGGCCACCCCAACATCATGTCATTTCCCTAGCTGTGCCCAAAAGGAAGGTTTAAAAATAGAACTGATCCAAATGAGAGACTGGCTAGGAGGAAGGATGGGAGCAGAGGCCGAGGAAGTCAAGTGCCTGGCAGGAGAGCATTTGAAGGGCTGGCCAAGGGTGTGGGCTGCTAGTGAGGAACACCGGCCAGCACCCCATCTGAGCTGGGTGCTCTGAAAACCTACCTTGGGCCCGTCTGTCAGCTCTGTGAGTGGCATCTTCAGGAAGAAGGTGGACACGATAAGGTAGACCTCTGGAATGTGGATGTGGTGGGCCAGAAAGTCATTCAAGATGCGGAACCCAGGAAGGAGGCACGGGCTCTGCTCGGGCAGTGGCTGGTGGCTCTTCAGGTTGTCTATTGATCAGGCAAAGGGGGCACAAAAGCCAGCTGAGAACAGCTGCTGGTCAAGGCGGGGTCTGGACACACAGGGAACACCCGGCCATCCACCCATCTCAGAGAAATGCTGGATGATAAAATATATTCACACATAGATGAGAGCAAGAAAGCTTTCAACAGTAATTCCCTCCCTGTTCCTGACATGCTCATTCTTTCACTCAGAAACATACTTGAGTGTTTTTGAGTGGATCAATGAGAATGACCTCACCCCATCTTTTCTTTCTTTCTCTCCTTTCTGTCCTTTCTCTTTCTTCTTTCCCTCTCTCTTTCTTCCTTTCTTTCTTTCTTTCCTTCTTAATACAAACATATACCTTTGTATCAGGCAACAAGGGCGTAGGGTTTCATCCAAATATACAGAATTGCAGGCACTCATGAAGCTTGCATTGTAGTGGGAGGGACAGACATTAAGCAATTAAATACTCAAATATTTATGTGCTTGTGAATTTTGATAAGCACTATAGAGAAAAATACTAAGGGCAGAGATAACATAACAGAGGTGCCCCAATTCAGGGAGACCCTTCATCTCCTGGAAGAAGTGGCATTTGAACTGAGATGTGAGGATGAACCCACATCGGGAGAAGAAGCATCCCCTCAGGAAGAGGAAGCAGAGTCTACAGTGCTCAGGAGAACAGGGCTGAGCAGCTGGGAGGAATGGAAGGTAGCCTCCAGCGTCTGTGCAGCGAGGCTGCGGGGGATCCTGTAAAGGAAGTCAGTGGGGCTAGGCTCATTTGGATGTACGCCTTAGAGTCAAGGCTCAAGATGAGCCTGCTGCTGCACAGAGCTGTGATGGTCTCAAATAAGAAGGGGCCTGGCTTGGTCCTCATCCATATCCCAGGACTAGGTGGTGCCCCACTTACTGGAGACAGCCGTGTGCTCACCCATTACAATGTTCACACCCTCGGTGCTGTGTTCCACCCAAGATCCTGCACACAGCCCATCTCTAAACCGTGTGCGGAGGGAGGGGCTTCCCAGAAAGTGCAGCAGCAGCGTCAATGCCAGCACAGTGGTGCTGGCGTGCAGGTGGCCCTGCAGGAGCAGCAGGAACCAGTCAGGCCCCAGTTTCAGAAACACCTCTTCCTTTGACCTGGGGGATTAATAAATGCAGTCAATGATCTCTTTGTCTGTGAGCGAGTGACATGTCCAGAAAATATGAAATGTCCAGCCTCACAAGTCACCAAGGAGAGGCAAGTTAAGGTTAACATCACTGATTATTCAGTACATTTCAAATGGTTGGTAAAATGAAATGCTGGCAAGATTAATGCATGGTTGATGCATTTGTCTATCAATGGTTGCAGCATTTCAAAGCCATTGGAACCTGGGTATTCACATATGTGAAAATGTGCATGCTCCCTTAATAGTCCTACATAACTACCATTCATGCTTACACAGTGGATGACTAGCCATCCATCTAATTTAATTACCATCAATGTAGTCACATAAAACACATCATGATTATTTACCACCCTTTCTAAAGACACTGGTCAAAATTTATCTAAATGGAATAGTCCAATATTATTCATTTTTATAAATTTTAGCACCAAAAAACCCCGATTAACTGTCACTTTCAAAAATGATGGGTCTGGAGAATACAGAATTGCTGATGGGACCCGGATGAAACTGGAGGGCAGGGAGATGGGTGGCCAATCCTGCAAAGACAATGGGCTCAGCAAAGGACCCAGACTTCTGGGAGCCAGTGAAGGCTCCATCTGTGTTCTCAGCTGGTGAGAATCTGGAGGACATCCACTGAAATGAGCCCCAGATTAAGAGTGAGGAGAAGAAACTGTCCTCTTTTCTAGCCCTGCCTCTGATGTTTAGCAACTGGAGAACTTTGGCAGAGCTTTTGATGTGCTCTGATCATTTTCCTCAGTGATGATGTTGATAATGATGGTGATGATATTTACGGTGATGGTGGTGATGGTGATTAATGTAGTAATGATGATGGTGGTGGTGGTGGTGGTGATGTTGATAGTGGTGGTGATGATGATGATGGCGGTTGTGATGATGATGATGGCGGTGGTGGTGATGATGGTGGTGGTGATGATGGTGGTGGTGGTGATGATGGTGGTGGTGGTGATGATGTTAATAGTGGTGGTGATGATGATGATGGTGGTTGTGATGATGATGATGGCGGTGGTGGTGATGATGATGGTGGTGGTGATGGTGGTGGTGATGATGGTGGTGGTGGTGGTGATGGTGGTGGTGATGATGGTGGTGGTGGTGGTGATGGTGGTGGTGATGGCGATGCTGGTGGTGATAATGTTGATGGTGGTGATGATGATGGTGATTAATGTTGTGGTGATGATGATGGTGGTGGGTGTTGGTTCTGGTGATGGTGATGATGGTGGTGGTGATGGTGATGATGAAGGAGATGGCAATAATAGCTTACAGATAATTTACAGTATTCCAGGCACCATCCTCAGGATCATCCATATATTAATTCATTTCATCCTCACTATAGTCATCTATTGACAGTATTAGGTTGGTACAAAAATAATTGCGGTTTTTGCCATTAAAAGTAATGGAAAAAAAACGCAATTGCATTTGGGCCAACGGAATACAATTTTTATCTTCATGCAGAGGAGGAGAGAGAGGCATACAGGGCTTAAATAGCCTCCCCTTGGTCCCTGGGGGCAGGGCTAGGATTTGAACTCAGATGGTATGGATGCCAGAGTCCAGCTGTTAAGCACTACACTATATTTTCTCTCAAAAATATGGAAAAGAAAGTGGCTGCACTATCTCATTTCCAAGGCATCTTCCAGTTCTACCATGTTTTGATTCTAGGAAAATAAAGACTTGTAGGCTGGTAAATTATTAAACACTATTTATAAAGCTGCTTTACTGAGGGGTAACTCCTTACCCCCAACTCCAGATGCACATGGGCAAGAATCTGGGCTGACTTGCTCAACATTGCATCCTAGGAGCTGGGAACAGTGTCTGGCGTGCAGTAGATACTCAACAAATGAGGTGTCACACGAATGACTCCAAGGTTGCAGGTAAAGCAGGCAGGCAGTGGGGAGAGTTAATGGAATCAGCTTTATGATTTCACATGATTTTAGAAGTTAATTGAAGGTAGATACTTCTTTTTCCAACTTGGAAAAACAACAAACTCACTAACAGTAAATCGCAGAAGAATTTGGCAAGACTTTTCCTGGATGGATGTTATTTAGGCTCACCATTTCCTCATTCTATTGTCTGCCAAATACAGGACATCAAAATCAGTAATTGTCACAACTGCCAAAAGAATAACAATTACACTATAGCAATGGTGACAAAAGGAGTTAATTATAATTATACCAAATCTGTTTCCAGTTATTCATGCCCACTTAACATTTGCATCAGAATATCTCAGGGCAAGATCTGGTTTACTGGGTAGAGAGAATATAATTTTCTTTCTGACTAGTGCAGAAAACAGACTCAGAGATGCTAAACTTTTCATTAAGAAAAGATTTAATGCCACACCCTCTATGAGGCAACCTCCTGTCAAATTGCTCTACTCACTCAGGGGACAGATGAAGTTGGGGGGAAGATATTACACTGAGCAGCATCTCCAGCAACTGGTTTCTGAGCCAGATTGTCTTTCCAGATGTTTGGCTTCCAGCTACAAAAAAGAATTCAGATTTGAGAGAAAACGGATGTAAAGAGACATAATATCTGCTGCAGTAAGCAATCATATTCACCAAATGCTTATTTCACCCAGGGATTGTGGCAAGGCTGGGACTCAAAATTTTGGCATTTGATTCTCGCCTCCACACAATGCTTAAAAGGAATTTCAGAAAATGTTACTAAAGTTTGCTTTAATTAGAGATGTCTGCAAAGCTGCATATCCTCCAAAAACCAAAAATCCTAAAAATAGGGAAAATATATTTTTCAGTAGGAGAATTTTGTAAATTATCATAGGCTGCAACATTTCATAAGCACCTACTATGCACTGGTATTATGCAAGTAATCAGAAACGGAGTGGTGAAGACCGTGGTCTTTCTTCTCTTTGTTCCCGCTTTCAACTGGCTTCCAGGAGAGGCTTTTGAATGGCTATGCTACAATAAAAACAGAACTCAAATCATAGCAAAGGTATATGGAGCCAGTGGAAGAAGAAGCTTCACTTCTGAAGAGTGATTAAAGCCTGAAAGGACATATTAGCAATGTTTTAACATGTTGGTTAGGTAAAAATTTCAGAATGCAGTCCTATGAGAAGGAAGGTTGACTAAGTAAGTTCACTATTGGCCCACTATCCATTTGTTCATTCCCTTGATTGCCAGTAATTTCACAACTAATGCAGGGCACACACCCCATGCTGCAGAAATAGGACTGACAAGACAGCCTGGAGAAATGGAGTCACGTTTCCCTCTGTTTAGATTTTGGCCCCATCTTCGATTAGCTCCTAATCTCATTGCACCTAAGTTTCTCAGTCAGCAACATGGGAATAGTAACTTCTTGTGACTTGATCTAAGGATAAGAGATGATAATTTATCTAGATTAAATAATGCTGTCCAAGAGATTCTTTTGTGTTGATAAGACTGTTTTATATCCCCCTTGTCCAGTAGAGTAGCCACTAGCTCAGGGAGTTAGTGAGCACTTCAAATATGGCTAGAGTTGAGGAATGAAGTTTTTAACTGCATTTAATTTGAATTAGTTAAAAGTTGAACTTAAATGGCTATACGTGGCTTAGGGCTTTCATCTTGGACAGTGCAGATCTGTAGGGCCTGGGACAAAGTGGTTGTGATTGTTGCTGTCACACTGCCCTAGCAGAGGGAACAAGTTGAACAAGACATAGCTGCAGTTCTGCACCTGGCTGGGTGAAGAGGGAGACTCACATAAACAAATTACAAATGTGTCCACTAGGGTAACCCCAAGGGGCTTTGGAAACACAGAGAAAGTGATTTAATCTGGCTTGGTGGGACTGGGGACCACTAGGCTAGTGGAAGAGCGGTGGCATTTCCCTTGAGTGAAGAGCACGTGCCAAGCACGGATGGAGGGCAGGCCGTCACCTGTGGGGGCCTGCACGTGCTTCAGTGCTGGAGTTGGGGCTTGTCAGGAAAGTAAGGGGTAGTGGGGATTCAACTAGAAAGTGAGGCAGGACCCCAGATGCCACATGCTGGTTTACAGGGAACTGATTTTATTCTGGAGGCCTGGAACACCAATCCCACATTACGGAGCAGGAATCCGTAATTTTACTTGATTTCTGACCCTCATCATAAAACGACAACCTCACAGGCCACTGCTTGGGAACCACTGCTCGGCTGTGGGTGCCTTCCCCTTCCTTGCTTAGCCCCTTCCTCAGCAAAACATCTGCCTCTCGGGGGTTTCATGAGGGCTGTCCTACTGCCTTCGAACTGGCAAAGGTCTTCTCACCAGGCTGGGAAGGCTCCAGGGCTCCGTCCACGCAGATCTGCCTCTCATTCACTGACGAAGGCTTGAGGGTGTACACAACAAACAGCCCAATCCTTTATGCACAGGGAGAGAAAGACAGGCTTGCAGGCAGGCTCAACTGAGTTCGCTGAGCACATGTCAGCGTCCAGTGTTTTCATAGGCCCACCCACGTGCAGCTGCAAGTGAGAGTCTGAGGGGAATCATCATGGCATGCTGTGGTATTTCCAGAAACTTCTGAAATCAGTCAGGATTCACCAGAGATGCTAACTCTGTCACTACCAGATTAATCCAACAGTGACAAGGAAAGGGAAGGGAAGGGGAAACACAGTGGTGGCAGGGACTGCCCTTCAGGAGTCTGCAGGAGCCAGGCACATGGGTCGTCGGCAGGCAAGGAAGGCAGTGCTTCTGTAAATTCCTGAATATTTGGCCACAGTGGGGGAGTCTGAGCAGGGAGGACAGTAAACACACAGCCCTGCTGAGGAAACCTGCCTGTCCCATCCTGACTTCAGCAAACCATCGCTTCTCCCAACTCTCAGACCTAGACAAAGACTCCTAGAAGGTTCCAAGTGATGCAAGGTTGAGCACAGTGGGGAGACGGCTGGGGCCTGTCCTCCATTTTTAAACAGCCCTGGAGCCCTGCTCTTCCCCTGGGCAGCTTGGTGTGGTACCTGAGCAAGTCCTGGGTGCTGAAGTGGCCCCTCAGCTGACATCCCAGGATGGCCATGATGGTGGGGATCTTGGAAGGGATGAGGCTCGGCTCATTGAAGAGGAAGATGAGCTTGGGTATGAGCTGGGCCTGGTGGGCAGCTTCAGCATTCCTGGGTCCTTCCCTGGTGAGTACAAGAGAGAAGCAGTAAAAGCTTTTACCGGAATGAACCAAATTTGCTGTGTTTCTGCTAAAAAGGGTTTTCAAGCCAGGCTTGTTCCATGGCCCCCTGATTCCAATGCTTTCTTGGCAATTTGTCAAGATGCTGTCAGAAACCCATTCAATATGTGTCTGCCAAGTACCAGAGTCGCTAGGGTGTGCCCCCGCCTGTCCCCTCCGCCCCCCCGGAAACCACCTTCAAAGACAAACCCCAATTACTGACTTTTAAATTCTGAGCCTCAGGGAAAACTAGTGCTGGCCTCAGAAAACTCAGAACAAAGGCAGCAGACACTCATGTGACCCACGAGTACTTCCCACCAGCCAGGCGTGCGGGGCCCTTCACTAGCTTGTCTGGGTGTGTGATCTTCCTGCTCGCCCCAAACCACAAAGTGGAGAGACATGCCACTGAAAGTCAAAGGAGAAAAAGACAGAATCCACCTATCCACGCCCCCTCCCTCGGATACTCACAAATCCAATTTCCAGTAAATTCTACTTCCCCAAAGAAAACAGCTCCCAGGGCAAATGTCTGTTTCTTAGAAAATGACTGGTCCAGGTACAGGAAGAAAGTGGAAAGTGGAAGAGAAAAACAGGTGGAGGAGGGCGACTGGCCAGATTGCTCACGTTGAACTGTTTTTTTTTTTTTGGAGGAGTATTAACACATTATATTCTGCGGAGCTCCCCCTCCCAGATAAACAAAAGAGGCAAGACCAGCCCAATTCTGTGTGTGATTTATAATCATAGGCTCGGCAGGGAAGACAGGTGCTCCTCCATCCAGAAGTCCTGGCTGCCTTTGCTTCTGTTTCCTCTGACAGCGCTGAGCAGCATGTTTTTCTGTATTCTCTTTTCATCAGACTGTGGCTTACTCTTCTCCGAATTTCATCTCCAAGTACAGAGTGTGAAACGTAGTAAGTTTATAATAGATGTTCATTAAGTGTCTGAGTGGAAAGCCATTTATAAATACATTCAAAATGCTGAAGGCATCAATGATCTCTAGACCAGCCTGAGCCAGGAGGAGGCAGGCGGGGTGATTTGCAGGCTTCTTTGCCTTCCTTCTCCCTTATTCTGATCCCAGTACCTGGATCCCTTTGGGAAATACTACTTTCTAACTCCAGGGGGAAGCCACATTCCCAGCCTGGTCATAGGACCCAAGTTGGCTCAGTGAGACTCAGTCCAATACCTAGGACTATTGAATTTTCAAAAAGCCATCTCTCTGCTGATGGTGCTAAGCTGAGGATGTGCTCTGAGGAGCTGCCCAGCAGCCACCTTGCTGCCACAGGAGAAAACCTGGCAACCTGAAGACTGCGTGGGAGAGGCAGAGACAAGAGTGGTGACAGAACTCAGAGAAAATGGTGTGAGCCTCACCCAGCCACGGGATGAGATCAGCTCTTTTCAATTGTAAGAGCCAACAAATTCCCTCTTTATTGGTCTTTTCTTCTTCTATTCTTTTTTCTCCTCCTCCTTTCCTTCTTTCCTCCTCTTTATCTTCCTTCGGCTGGTTTGAGTTGTATTTCTGCCACTTGAAGACTTGTAATTCAACCACTTGAAAAGTAAAAGAACCCTGACTAATTGCAAAAGTGCCTTGGAGAAGTCAGTTAGAGGGAGAGTGAGGCTTTGCTGAGCACATTTGCTGAGTCCCCAGTATATGCTAGTTCCTGGGGCTAGAGAAGCCACTGAGCCCCCAGCACCTGCCCTCCTGAGGCCCAAGACCATCAGAGGAGACTGCCCCACAAACCTGAGCCCCTGGGAAGGATGTGCTCCCAGCTGGGGACCCAGTGTTCTGGGAGTAGGAAAGAGCCACTGGCCCTCCTGCCTCTCTGTCTCTGTTCTGGGAAGGCAGCCTTCAGTTCTAATCCCCAGGCTGCCAAGACTCAGCCTACCTTGGTGATTGAAGGATTTCCAAAAGATGGGAAAAGAGGCTGAGCTCCAGATTGTCTGCAGTATTCATCCAGAGCTGGAAGACAGAACAAAACACATGCGAAAATGGAGGTGTGGGAGAAGAAGGATGTGTGGGAAGCATGAGAAGATCAGTGCTGCACATGCGATCCTCTGACTTGAAATCACCAACATAATGTACCAGCTCTGGAATCAGATCAGCTCTCCTGACACTCCAAGCAGAGAGGTGCCTCCCCCAAAGGAAGGCCTTCTCTCCCCACTCTCTGCTGCTACCTGGCACTTCATGTGGGCCTAGTTCCAACCAAGGACACCTGTACTAACTGTCTCCCCCATCTGCTCAGCCTTGGACCTATGGCCCAAGTGTCCATATTGCAAACTCATCTCTCCTCCCTGGATTCTGCAAGACAAATGATGATGTTCCCGCTTTACAGATGAGAAAATGGAGGCTGAGACAGACCAGCTGGGCAACAGTCTCCACTCACCAGCAGCAAGTGGCAGGACTGGAAATAGAAGCTAGGTCCTGATTTTCAGGTTTTACACTATATTGACTACATACCCAATTTGTGCATGCAACACATTCTTCAGCCCAACCCACATTGTTGTCTCCTGCGTGACAAAATTGTAAGTGGCACAAAGGTATGAAATTCACTGAGATTCTGAAAGTGAAGTTGATCACTCAGGTTGTTTTCATTCGTGGCTCAAACCTGTAATCCCAGCACTTTGGGAGGCCGAGGTGGGAGGATCATGAGGTCAAGAGATCGAGACCATCCTGGTCAACATGGTGAAACCCCGTCTCTACTAAAAATACAAAAAATTAGCTGGGCATGGTGGTGCATGCCTGTAGTCCCAGCTACTCAGGAGGCTGAGGTAGGAGAATTGCCTGAACCCAGGAGGCGGAGGTTGCGGTGAGTCGAGATCGCGCCATTGCACTCCAGCCTGGATAACACGAGTGAAACTCCGTCTCAAAAAAAAAAAAAAAAAAAAAAAGAAATGCAGTTGCTAGTGATCCTTCTGGGGCAGAATTGATGGCTGCCTTCATGTCTTATTTCTACTTCCCTTTAGAGAGCTCTAATATTTTTCTTCTCTAAATACTGACAATCCCTAAGGCCCAGAATATACAAGGTTCAGGTATGGGAAGAGTGCACTCCTATAGCAACAAGAAGAGCTTGCACTTAACAACTGATGCATTTCCTGGTGACAAGAGGAGCCATAAAAAGATCCAAACATTATTATCCACATTTATTTATTTTTTTAGTTTTTGATACATCCAGGCTGGAGTGCAGTAGCCCAAATATAACTCACTATAGCCTTGATCTCCTGAGCTCAAGCAATTCTCCAGCCTCAGCTTTGCAAGTAGCTAGGACTATAGGTGTGCACCCCCATGCCTACCTAACTGTTAAAAATTTTTTGTAGAGATCAGATACTGTCATATTGCCCAAGCTGGTCTCTAACTCGGGCTCAAGTGTTCCTCCTGCTTCCACCTCCCAAAGTGCTAGGATTACAGGTGTGAGCCACCGCACCCGGCCTATTATCTGCATCTAGTAGCTAGAAAGAGTGGGCTCAGGGACACTAAGTAACTTTTCTGGCACCAGACTTTTTTTAATTGGCAGAGACTGGTTTCAAAGTCAGTCCACCTGACCATGATGCCCATTCCCTTGCCTCCACACTGGTTGCCCATGGGCACCACCCACAGGTAGTGACCCATAGAGTCAATCCTCAACCTTGCTTGAAGCTAAGCAGGCATGCATGACTTTGCTTACTATTGCTGAAGAGGAAATGCAAAAGAATCCCAGTGAACACGAGTTTATCAGGAGACCTGTGAAGGTAGCGGCTGTCATTCTTTAATCCCTGGAGCCTAGCATAATAACTGCCACTATCTTTAGTAAAGATCTATTAAATTTTTTAAAAGAATGAGTGAATACAGAGTAACACAAGGAAAAATGAATGGATTGTTCTTCAGCCAGGAATAGAGTGACAGCTTTCCTGCTTTTTTTAAGCAAAACCACTGCCCAAAGGCACACACAGAGGTAGGGCAGCTGCATTTGGAATAGCTGGTATTGATGAAGGCAGCTCTAGTGAAAGTATGGATGTCCAGCATGGCATCCCAATATACACGTCTGTAGGGCTCCAAGAGCCCTGCACACTTAGGATATTGATTTATGAAGGCAGTCATTCAACAAATGATATGCCAGGCTTGGGGCTATGGGCTGAGAGAACTAAGAAAGTTAGATCTGAACCCATCAGTACAGTAAGGTGCACCCTTTACGCTTCCCACAAAAGTTCCTGCCTTCCGCATTTCCTTTCCAGAACACTGCAACAATAATAAGTTGCCACACCCATTTGAGGCTGCCTAGATCTTCAGGAAATTACATAATACCAAATACCAGAATTTGGGGAAACATGAATAATTGAATCTTTTGTTGTTATCCTGTGTCACATAAGCCAGTACTAAAGGCTATATTAAGATGTCTGGATTAGATTTGTTTGAGTATCAAGTGGATAATGGTTCAGGTGTTGCTCTCTCCCCACCCCTGAGAGGGCCATACTCTCAGAAATGAGCTAGCCAGTCTCTTTTTTAAGAAACCAGAGGTTGGGCATGGTGGCTCATGCCTATAATCCCAGCACTTTGGGAAGCCGAGGCGGGTGATCACCTGAGGTCAGGAATTCAAGACTAGCCTGACCAAATGGTGAAACCCCTTCTCTACTAAAAATACAAAAATTAGCCAGATGTGGAGGCAGGTTCCTGTATCCCACCTACTCGGGAGGCTGAGGCAGGAGAATTGCTTGAATCTTGGAGGCGGAGTTTGCAATGAGCTTAGATCGTGCCACTGCACTCCAGCCCCAGCAACAGAGCGAGACTCCATCTCAAAAAAAAAAAAAAAGAAAGAAACCAGAAACCTAAGACTTAGAAGCCCTCAACTTCCTATTCCTCCCTGATTCTCAACTTCTTGTCCAACCCTGCCTTACAACTTCCTGTCCAACCCTGCCTCAACAGTTTCCCATGTCTCCTTCCCTCACAACCTCCGGTCTCTCCTTCCCTCACACATTTCTGTCCCTCCCTGCCTGAGCAACCTCCTGTACCTTCCTCCCTCACAGCTTCCTGTCCATTCCCTTCTCAATGATGTCCTGTCTCTCCTTCCCTCTTAACTTCCTCTTCCTGTCTGCCTGACATAGTCATCATGGATCCCACCCTCTCTCCTGTGGTCCACTCTCTTGTCTCTGAACCCTCTATGCCCTCTGAGAATGTGTCCTATTAGCAGTTTCTTCTCCCACTAGTATTTTAATTGTCTGGGTTTTTCTGCCTCTTCTTCAGCCTACAAACAGACTTAAGTCTCTCCCATCAACACAAAACCAAAAGTTCTGAAACTTCCCTCTTGCTCCTTCTTCAAAAGTCCACCGACTGCCTCCACTTTCAGTTTCCCTATGCTTCCCCTTACCTCTGAGTGGCTTCTGACCTCACAACATACTTGTCACTAAGCCTGTCAGTGACCTCCAATGGGCACATACAGTGTACGCATCTCTCTCCTCACTTTACTTGGTGTAGGCAGAACATGACATTTGGGAAACATTTTTCCCTTTTTGAAATTCTCTCCTCTCAATCTTTAAATTTTGTTTGATTTCATTTTGTTTTACTTTGCTTTGCTTTTTAGCTTCTGGTTTTTATTGTTTTCTTAAATCCAGCTTTAAAAGAGCACAGAGTCTCAAGGCCAAGGCAGGCAGATAACCTGAGGTCAGGAGTTTGAGACTAGCCTGACCAACATGGAGAAACCCCGTCTCTACTAAAAATGCAAAAATTAGCTGGGCATGGTGGTGCATATCTGTAATCTCAGTTACTTGGGAGACTGAGGCAGGAGAATCACTTGAACCCGGGAGGTAGAGGTTGTGGTGAACCGAGATCACGCCATTGCACTCTAGCCTGGGCAAAAAGAGCAAAACTCCATCTCAAACACAAAACACAACAACAACAACAACAACAACAAAAAGCACCAGGTCTCCTGAAGGGGGTAGTTTTATTCAGGGTGGGGTGGAATAGGGTGGTGTCCATGGCCATTCTAGTAGCAGGCAATGGAGCATGATGGGTTCCTGCATGGGTAATTCTTGGGCCATGCTGGTGGCCAGGACACCCTGGAGCCAGGCTGCCTGAGCATGGCCACAGCATTTCAGAAGGAGCAGCCATGGTTGCAGTCAAGACATGTTATTTTATTTAGTGGGGTCCTGTGGCCATTGAGGTAAGCCTGCTTTCCCCTTGTGCACAGGGAGCATGTTCTCCAGGCTGTGCTGGCTTCCTCCACCATCCTCTTTTCCATCTTCAGATCCAGGACCAGGACATTCATCTTGGCCTGGTTCAACTGGCTAATCTCGTATTTAGGGGTCTTATACCTATATTTATGAATAAGATTAGCCTGTACTTTTTCCTTTTCTGTAATGCCCTTTTGTTCTATCAAGATGAACTTCTTTATCTCTTCCTGGCTTCTTTATCTCCTCGTTAAAGAAGCCAGGAGTAGTTCCCTCTAGAAAGAACCTATTTCCCGACTGGTGGAATTTTCCTATGAGTGCTTAGCCTGGAGTTCCCCTCTGGCTGTTGTTTGTTTTGACAGATTTTAAGCCAGTGACTCACTTTACTTGATGGTTCTAGGATCATTGGGGTTTTTTATTTATTTTAGAGTACGCTCTGAAAACCTATGTTTTCAATGAGATTGTTCAAATGAGCTAAGTTTTCTAATTTATTGTCAAAAGTTACTCATCCAGTTTTCTTGTTGCCTTTCTAATTGCTCATTCTTCTGTGGTATTCTCCCTTTTCTTTCCTAATATTATTTATTTGTGCCTTCTGTCTTCTCGGCCAATCTTAACACAGGTTTGTCTGTTTTGGGAGAACCAGTAATTGCCCTTGTTGATCCTTTGTGTGTTTTTTCTTTCCTATTTTATTAATTTCTGACCTCACTTATATGTTTCCTTCCTTCTTTCTCTGAGTTTTGACTTTGTTTGGTCACTCTACCTTCTTTATCTGACGTTAGAAGTTGAATATAATCTTGATCTATATTACACAAAGAGTATTCTCTTCATAATACACGTATTGCTGAATGTCAGTCTCCCCCTGGTCCTGCCTTCAGCAGCAGCTCTGCAATGTTTTAATACATAGTATTTCTCTTGTCGTTGGGCTCTAAGTCACTTCTGGTTCCAGTTATGACTTTTTCACCTACTGTCCTCATTATCCCACTATTCCTGACTCAGTTGAGGTTTCAAAATCTTCTGCTTGGATTACTTCAGTCATCTCATGACCCATCTTCCCCGCTTCAGGGCTCTTGTCACCCAAGACACATACCTAAAATAAAATTCTCACATGTCATTCTACAGTTAACCTCCCTCAATATCAGAAGTTTGGTAAAACTTATCATAATCTAAAAATTGCCCAAAAGCCTTTATTCTCATCATTCAATTTTGATAATTTAGTCTACGAAACATTTTTAAAAGTGGGAGAAATGTTTGCACAACAGTACCATCTATTACACAATTTATAACAAAACATAGAAAGAATCTAAAGACTTGACAATAGAGGAATGATGAAGAAACCAGGAACTCTCAACATAACAGAATATTATTCTGATCTCAGAACAGTGCTTATAAGTGTTTGTCATGAAAATTTTAAAGTGTTTTTGGTGTGTAAGGAAAGACTAGACTCAAAGTAATATCTACAGTATAATCATGACTATGGTTTTAGAAATGTATTATTCATAGAAAATATTCCAATAGAATGCATCCAGATTTGACAATAACTAACTAGGTCTTGGAAATAGGAGAGTTTCCCCCTCACACTTTTCTATAATTAAAAATATTCTATAATAAACATTTTTCAATTTTTAATAAACAAAGAACGAACTTTGAAACTTCTCCTGAGGACCTCAACACAACCAGGCTAAAGCACAGGCTGGGCAGTCTAAACCCTTGGTTCTGTCTTCTCTCTCTCCCTCTTTTGCAACATAAACCTGTAGGCTCCCAGCAAGCCACTTGCTCTCAAGTCCCCATGGATGCTCTCAATTAGATGAACAATATTTGCAAATAGCATATACACTCTACCTGGAAGTTTCTTTTCCTCCGAATTCTGACTGTCCACTCACTCCCACTCCCCAGATGCCCTGTACCTGCCTCACTGTGGCACCTAGCACTTGCAGTCGCACCTTGGCCATGTCCCGGGCCCATCTGGCTGTGAGGAAGCCCTGGGTTCTGGTTTTCCCTGTGTTTCCAGGACATGGCCAGTACCTGACCCAGCGGATGCTCAGTCAATGATGTTTTGTGAATGGGTTGCTCTGCCCAAAGCAGTTACGAGCAATGCTCCTCAGTTAGCCTCAGGCGCATTTTTCTGCATCCCTCAACTCACCTCCTTCAAAAATCATTTGGAAACAGCAAAGCACCACCCAAAGGAAATGGGATCATTTTTCTTTACTCTCATATGTATATGAGAATTCACAGTTTAAAAATCCTTTCCCAGATAGTATCTGGCTTAACCCTCACGATAGCCCGCAAGAAGGAGATGAAGGTCTCCACTTCACCCACAAAAACAGTGGGGCTCAGAGAGGTCCAGAGATTTGTCTGAAGCCACACAGCCCATAGGTGGCAGGATGTCACTACAAACCAGGGCCTCTGGGCAAACTTGTGTGGGTTTTCCTCTCCCCACCATTATGACTATGAGGGAAGCTGACGTGCTGGGCTTAGGGGAAAGCCCAGACTTAGCATATTTTACCATCACACACACTCCTGAAGGGCTAGCGGCCAATCTCTGATTTACCTCAAAATTGCAAAGGATGTGCTGGAAGACACCAGTGTTGGTGACAGCAGATGACCTGAAGCCCAGCTCCACAGTGCCAGCCACTGAGAGGAGCAGCTGAAAAATTCGATGGTTCAGGAGAGAAGCCTTCTTCCTCAGGAGGAACGCCATTATCTGAAAAGGTTAACACAAAGCAGTTTCCTCATGAATGCATCATTAGAGCTCTCCCTTCGCCCACGTGTTCCAGTCCAGTCAGCAAACCCTCTGCTCTCTGCTGCTGCCATCCTACATTACCATGTTCATAGAAGAAAAATACATATTAACTTCTGTGGCCACTTTGCTGACAGTGTCAACTTTTCTGTACTGTGACCTGACTTCTCACTGGGACCTTTGCTTTCCCTGCATCTTTTCCGTGTTTCCAGAATGCCACTCTCTCCTGGTTTTCTCCCACACTCCTCAAACCTCCTTCCCATTTTCTGTTACTGGATCCTTTATATGCATAACCATCCCACAAATGCTGCATTTACAGGAAGCTACCACCTGCCCATGAGCCTGGCTGCACCCAGCCAGATGTGCCTGTCAATTGCACCAGCCCCTGGGAAGCCAGCAACGTGCAGCCTCCCTCCCAGCATGGAGGCACTTGGGTCCCAGTGTACGTTTGGTGACCCAGCTTGTCTCAGACTAAAAAGATGGGTCCCACCAAGCCTCACATCTCTGTTGACTCAGCCCCACATGAGTCAGTCTGCTCAGCCATCCACTAGCATCTGAGTCACCGCATCTGGAGTTTCTGCTCCTTCCATGCATGGCTTCATTCCCCATCCTTGGCTCCAACACAGCCTGTCCTCTCTCCCTGTCCTCCCACACATGTTCTTGCAACGTGCCCTTAAGAAGCCTTGTTGGTGATCAGAAAACACTCATTATGTTTCCAGACTGTTCTTTTATATATGTATGAAATCCCACACCAAGACATAATTGGGATGGCTAAAAGTTGCATGAGAAAACATTCAGGTTGACTGGCTTCACTTTACATCAAACAGTGTCAAATGTCAAACTGACATTTGAAACTCAGTGGGCCTGGCAGTTCAACTCTGTCTTTCTAATAAGCTGTATTTTCTTATCCTAAAGATCATGGTTTCATTGCTTCTCCTCTCCTCTAACCTCTCTTCCTCTCTTGCACCTGACCTCATACTTTGCTGAGAAGATAGAATCCATCAGATATGAACACTCTGTCTTCCCACCACCAAATTCACAAATACATGTGTTGCATTTCTTCCTGTTGCAAGCAGAGTCTCCCATCTACCTGGTCTCTGGATCCCTCTGGCCACTATCCCAAGGACACTGCTCTTTGGGATAACTGTTCTCGCCAAACTTCCAGTTCCCCAACCCTGGATCTCTTTCTTCCATGTACAAATATATTCTAGTATTTCTCATTTTAAAAATAACCCTCCCTCCATCCCTAGTTCCTGTAGCTCTTACGCAGCTCCTCCTGTTCACAGGCAAACTTCTAGAAAGCGTTATCAACACACCCTGGCTCCATGTGCTCACCTCACATTCTCTTTTCAGCCTACATCAGACAGCTGCTGCCTCCACCTGGCCACCTCCCTCAGAAAGGCCACTGGGGACTGCCTGGTGACCAAATACAAAGAGGACGTCTCCATCCTTAGTTCGTGCTGCTCTTTATCAGCATTTAGCATGGTTGGACCATACCCACCTTCTCTCAACATGTTCTTTTTTCAGATTCCTTGACATAACTGTCATGGTTTCTCTTCCCTCTTGCTTCTCAATCTCCTTTATTGGATTTTAATCATAACCCCAGGTCCATGTGGTTAGCTCCTCAACCCTCTCCTCTCTGTACAGCTTCTTTTCGGCGATTTCATCCATTCCCTTAGATTAAATATCATCATTACGGGAAGACCCTCATATTTATGCCTCAGGCCCCTGAATTACAGAGCCTTCTCTCCCACATGATACTTCACCTTCAATGTCTCACAAACATTTCCAGCTGAACATGTCCCAGCATCTCCCTTCCTTCGGGCCAGCAGCCTGCTGGACTGCCCTGGCTCCTTTCCAGGGCCACCTACCCAGGCTGCTCACAGATCCTGAGACTCCTCAGGTCAGGAACATAGGCTCCTATCATTTCAGATTCTATCTCAGCCCCTGCTTGAATCTCATCCCCATGCTGCATCTTCTCCACTGACATCAAGGGGTGTTCTAACACATCGGTCAGTCTGTTTCCCTATCCCAGCCTTCCTGTGATTCCCATCACCTGAGACAGAACACATACTCCTCACACTGTCGAGATTATGACTATCTACCCTCCATCCGGCGTGCTATGCAGAGCTCCACAACCATCCTCTCCTTCTAGCCGTGTGGAGGAGCCCGGACCAGATCCTGTGAGTGTTTTAATGTTAGTCTGGAACAGTATCCTCTTTCTTCCCCACATTAAGAACATCCATCCTATCAAACTCAGCTGATTACTGCCTAGTCTGAGAAGAGGCTGATAAATCAGTTTGACAGAAATAACAGATAGGAAGGTTTATGCTCTTCCACCTAACCAGTAAACCAGCAGATGAGCCTAGAGTAAAACCTAAAAACTGATGAAATCCACTCCCAAGCAAGCCACTTAATTGAAGACCCTGTTTTCATTCACAGATTCTTTCCCACATCCTAACTGAGCACCTACAATCTATGGCATGTTTTTAGGGCAGAGCAATAAACAAGCAGGACACACACCCTTATGGAGCACATGTCTGGGGGTGAAACAGACACAATCGTGGTGACATGGAAACAGACATCGTGCAAATGCACTTGCAGGTTACAAAGAAACGCAAAGCAAGGAAAAGCGCCTAGAAAAGGATGAGGGAGGGCAGAGGTTGCATTTTATATGGAGTGGGCAAGGAAATAATCAAACAACAACAACAACAAATCCTCTTTCTTCATTTGAAGCTGCCATTTCCCACATCTCTTGACACCCAGCTTCTCCTGATTTTCCCCAAAGACATAAATATTGGAAATGTTTCATTTGTAGAGACAGAATAAGTTTTAAATTTTTCTTCTTCTGCCTTCATGTGTAAATATACAATAAATCTCTGAATCTGATGAGTTATTTACTCAAAGGAGGTATCTGAGAGACTTTCTCTCATGCTGACAATATTTTTCTGTCCACCTTCTTGGGTGGTAAGTCCCATGAAGCCAGGGACTAAACCCATCCTGTTCACCTCACATCCCTAGGGCCTAGCACAGTGCCTGGTCTTAGGAAGCATTCGATCAATGAAGTTGAGTAAAGACATTCCATCCATGGGCCACTCCCTATCTCCATCATCTCTTCCTGGAAGGCTCAGCCAGCCCAGTCTCCACGGCACCTCTTGATGAGCTTCCTTTTTAAAGAAGCTTTTTATGATCCCTCTACCTACATGTGACAATATGCACTTATGTGCCTTTGTGGTAAAGTTTCTTCTCTCAAAGCAATGTTCTCATTCCTGAATCCTCACTGAGAGCTCACTGCGCCCACCCCCAGCCCTGGGACTGGGCAATGAAACCGCAGTGAGCCTGAGGTGGTCTGAACTTTCTAAGCAGCTCAGAATTTCTGAGAAGACAGCCAGAGAGCCAGGAAGTCACAGAATAGGTAGGAATTCTTCAAGTGAATCTTGGACACCGATTGCATTTTTATTTATGTTAAAATTATTTTGGTTCTTGTTTCATTTTATCCTTCTAGATACACCCATGAGGGCAGGAACTGACATGTGCCTTTTTAGAAATGCTCACAATAATTATTAAAATCCTTAGCCACAGCACATATCCTTGTGCTGTATTGAAATAAATCCTACTACTAACCTTTAACAGCATATTAAAAGGAAAACTGTGTACCAAGAGCACCTGTTCTTGAGTTTTAGCATAAACTCAGACATACCCATTCACTCATTCCCAAAATATGTACCGAGTGTCTTCACGGTGTCAGTAATACACCAGCAAAGAGTAAAAAATACTAGGATCTTTAGAAGATCCCAGTAGAGATGTGCAGACTGATCATCCCAGTGTAGGTGCGAGAGCAGTTAAAACGGGTCGTGCCCACAGCGCCTGGGGGGCCAGGAGACAGCCACACACTCAGCTGGGGGAAGAGAATGCTGCCTTTGCTATTTGAGCTTGATCTGGAAAGGCAGAAGGAGTGTGGTGTGGGGGTAGAAAGGAGAGGTGATCCAAGTGGAGGCCACAGGCACACAAAGCCATATGCTGCTTAATGATCCGAGAAGGTGCAGGATTTGAGGAGGTAAGAGCATAGGCTGAAATGTTGGGGCTGGAAGGAAAGGTCCGTGGGCAGTTTTGAATGGCTTTGGAAACCTGTCTAAGGAGTTTGGGATATGGTATCAGTAATCAGACGCCTTTGAAGGTTTTACGCAAAGGAGTGGCATCATCAGATCTGTGATGTGGGGCATCAGTAGGCTACCAGGAACAGGCTGGGGAAAGGGGTCACTGTCTAGCTGTGGCAGTAGTCCAGGCAGAGAGGGAAAGTGCCTGGAAGGCCATCACACAGCTTTCTTCTGCTCAGACCTTGACCCAGTAGGCAGAGACACAGGAGACTTTGCCCCAATCATCCAGAGCGTCCACACCAGAAGAAGCCTCCACTGCCTGTGAGACCTGTGACATGGCCCAGACTCCGACCTTGTCCTTACCCTCCTAGTTCCTTACCCACCTAGTTCCTTACCTGGCCGCCTCCCCGCCATGTGAGAAGTTACTCGAAGGCAGCAGCCATGTCTCATCTGACTTGACCAATTATAAGTAGCAATGACAATCACAGTAAGCACGTGCACAGCAGGTCCCCTGCGCAGGCGCTCCTCTAAGCTCCCAATACCCATGAACTCAGTCCTCACAACCCTGCAAGACAGGTGCTCTCATATCCCCACTTTACACGTGGGGGAATTGAGGCACAAAGAGGTTAAGAACTAGAAATGACTAACATTTACCTAGCACTTATTCTGGGCCTGACATAATTCTAATCTCTTGGCTTGTGTGAAATCATCTCATCCTCACTGAAACCCTATTACAGTCCACATCTTACAGGTGGGGAAACTGAGGCAGAAGATATGTAACTCATCTAAGGTTAAATAGCAAATTAGAAGAAGAGATGAGATTTAAACTCTGGCAGTCTGCTCTGCTGCCCGGGCTCTCAGCCACCAGGCTACAGACAAGGTGGGGAGACCACTGCAAATGACATTTGAATTTCTCAGTTAGAAGGGCCAGAAGCCACAGCTAGGTAAGCATCCCCATCCGGGGCAGAGCTCTTGGCTGGTTGTTGCCTGCCCCTCCTCTGCTGCGAAGATGCTGGTCTCAGAACCCAAAGGCTTTCAGCTCCCTTTCTCCAGAAGTCACCCTGGAGGGAATGCCCCTGGGGCAAGCAACGCTCATCCCTGTTCCCTGGGGATGACAGCCCTTTCAGGAGTCCCAGTCCCAGGTAGGAAAATGGGATTACCTGGTACCCACAAATGTGCTGCATCAGGAAGTCACACATGGCATTACTGGTCAGAACCGAGTGCAGAACTTTCACAGCTGCATACATGGTGTGGTCATCTGTTGCTAGGGAGATGAGGCCCAGGAGGATGGCAGGCCCGCCAATGAAGTCCAAGCTGCTGGCAGCAGGGCTACAGTGGAACACCCTCACCCCTGTGTGGCATAAAACCGGCATTTTATCAACACATCACAGCTTCATTGCGATAGGAAATGCCCCGACAGCATATGAGTGCCAGTGACCTGCCAGTGCCAGCATCCACCCACAGCCAGAGGGGTCTGTGCACCTGGGACAGGCTGGGACAAAGAGAAGGAGACTATGAAAGTCTTAGGTGGCTGGGAGATACTGTGCTAAGTCCTTTCTTTGCCATCAGAAGACTGAACAGCCCAGAGTATTTCAGATTACCACCCTGTGCCTTCACTCCAGAGTGCTGGATGAGCCAGACCCCTGAGCCTCAGTATTCCTATTGCTCTGACAACCTCTGGCTCTTGCCTGTCCTCTAGATCCTACTAGGGAGGACACTTGCACCAACTTGTTGCCTTGCTCTTGCTCAGTTGAAGGGTGACCAGCAGTTTTCACCCAGACAACCACAAGCAGTGCTTCTGCTCAAAAGGCCCACTGTGCTTACTAGATAGGCTTCTGTCGTGCATAGACAGCAGCCTGATTAGTAGCTGAGCTCACTACTCATTGCCAGATGTGGCCAGGTGAATAGACCCTCATGCTTTCTGGGAGGCTAGCTCTTTCACTGGATTCACTCCCAACTCTGGTCCTCCCCACCCTGGTTCTCCGGCATACTCCATCCTGCCTCCACTCCAGAACCCAGGCTGCACAAGCCGTGACAGCACAAACCTTGCTTCCCAAATAGTGTCAAAGCTTCCCAGCTGAACATACCAAATTGACCCACAGCAACGGCTCCAATGGTCCGCAGAGACCCTGACAGGTGGCCAGCACAATTCCTCAGCAAGAACACGGGCACGGCATTGTCACGGGATGAAATATTCATCTAAAGAAATGAGCAGCTATTAGTCCTAAGAAACTCCTGCAAAAGAAGCATTGTCCAAGAGCTCCTGGAGGGCAGGCCCTCTGGGGTCTGGCCCAGTGCTGATACTCCATCAGCAATGATCAGTGAATGAATAACAATTGAACCAATGTCAGGGGATTGAAGCCAAAATTCAGGCTCATGCACTCTGCCTCCCAAGCTGTGGCTGAATTGTAAGTGAGCAGCTTCAGTTACACAGTCTGAGCCACCAGTGTCCATGTGCTTATAGTGAGGTGCTAGGAAGAGCAAGAGGGACCCAAGGACAGTTTCAGATGGAACAATGCTACCAAGGTGAGGGCTGCCACCTTCTCAGTCTAGGGTTGTTCAGGCTCTGCAAGCCCAATCTCTACAGATTTCAAAGGGGCAAGGAGATAGGAATCCTGGCCTCCTGCATCAGAAAGTGGTGTGTTGCTGCTAAGGCACAACTTTCATGATCAACAGGGCCTAGTTCCTGACTCCCCATCCTTTTGGGGATACCCTCTGTCCATGGCAGTGAAGAGAATATAAACAAAACAGCAACATTCCATCAGTGGTAAGCAAAAGAGCTCTTTATGCAAAAATTTGGAAGTAAATCTAATGGTACCCCCATCTACAAACATATCTCCTTGTTGTTTTGAAAATTTACTGTTGTTTGTTTGTTTGTTTGTTGTTTTAATCACAGCAATGCTGGGTGCTGTGACTCCTATCTATAATCCCAACTAGTCAGGAGGCTGAAGTGGGAGGATCACTTGAGCCCAGGTGTTCAAGAACAGCCTGGGCGACATAGAGAGATCCCATCACTAAAAAAAAAAATTAAAAATTAAAATAAAATAAAAAATAACAGCAACTCAAAGAACATTTTTCAGTGTTAGTGGGTCATTAACACCCAGAACAAGGGAAGCTCAATAGCGCTCTCAATGTTGCAAAGGTATTTAAAATATGTAATTTGTTGTTACTCTTTTATTTATTGTATTTCTTCTGAATAATTATCAATAAAAGGCTTAGTCTTGGAGTGGGGAGGCATTGGATATTTTAACAAATGAAGTGGGAAACATGTATGTGTGTAACCATCTATACATGTGCAAACACGAATTAGTTTACGTAAGCACTGAAAGCTGAAGCAAGCTATGAAACCGAGAGTCCAACAGAGAGTAGCACGTGAAGTTAGAAGACGTACCTCTTTGGCGATCAGGCGACTGTCCACCTCATTGTAGGCATTTCTGATGTCTGCTATGCTGGTGATAGAGGAGCTGGCTATGTGAAGTCCAAAAGAAACCCTTTCTTCTGCAACAAGGGGTGTGGCTTCACTGTCCGGGTCCTCCCCTATAACAACACATCTTTAATCGTTTCTAGTCGCGCTTTACAGAGAAGGAAATTAATCTTCATACAATTAAATAATTAAATATCTCTGTCACACAGCAAAGCAATCAATGAGATGACATTTGTATGTTGTCACATTGCATGTTTCTGCACATTATATGTTTGCATGTGATTTGTTTTTCCCTATTTCCAGATGCTTATAGAAAATTCTGGGTTGGGCATGGTGGCTTGTGCTTGTAATCTTAGCACTTTGGGAGGCTGAGGTGGGTGAATCAATTGAGGTCAAGAGTTTGAGACCAGCCTAGCCAACATGGTGAAACCTCATCTCCACTAAAAATACAAAAAATCAGCCAGGCATGGTGGTACATGCCTGTCATCCCAGCTACTCAGGAGCGAGACTCTGGAAAAAAAAAAAAGAAAAAAAAGAAAGAAAGAAAGAAAGAGGGAAAGAAAAGAGAAGAAAACTGTGAAGAACTCTCCCAATATTTATCTTATCATAAAAACAGAGGCACTCCGGGTACAAAACTACCAGAGCTTAAAACATTATATCAAGTATATAACCTCACTCCCTAAAACCAAAATGTTAAATGACAAGAAACCTGACCTGAAATAGGCTGAGCTGAAATGTCTAATTTTCAATGAGCTGCACGGCCATGGCAAACATCCCAGTTTGAATTAACATACTGGTCTCTAAATCAATGAGAGCCAATGTGCTAGTAGAGAAGGGTGGCATGAATGTAGAATTCGTGAGACTTTGGCTCTAGACCTGACCTCATCCCATTGCTTTGGCCAGTGCCATTTGCCACAGGAAATGAAATTCAAAGACATCATGGGCCTGGAGATGGAAATGCTCAACAGCACTCAATTGCCCTTCAATACATACAGCCCACTGTACATAGATTCATTTATCATTCATTCCAGATGGGAGCTGACCCCTTTGACTTGACAGAGCACAGAGGGCAATGCTCCCTGCTTGAATAACCAACAATCAATAATGAAAATGTGGATGTTTTGTCTGCCTGTTTAATAATTGAAGATACCAGTATACTTTAGTTAAAAAGCTTCTTCATTAAAAGCAATGTAACTTATTTATCTCATTCTCTTCTCTCTTTCTTTGCAGGTGGTATTGCCCAACTCACCTCTCCCCCATTAAATGCTTTGGAGTTGAAATCTAAAGATATTGTCATTTCCTTTCCTGTGACATTTTCTGCTGGGTTGTAAATATATAATGATCCAATTACAGAGGTCTTCCCTAATGACTGACCTTAACACTGAGCTTATTCTTTGCAAATATGATATAAATAACCAGATGTCCATTTAAAAACTAACATCAGCAAGAACATTGTAAATCAAAACACTCCATACCTTGGACATGTACAGCTTGGAAGTTACCACAATATCTTGGGCCAAGTTTGTTAATAACTTCCAGAGTTTCCATTGAAATGGCTTCTTCAAAGAGGTATGTGGGACCAAGACGCCAGATTAATGAAGACTTTTGTTTCCAAACTCGAGGGGTAGCAATATATCCATAAACATCCACAAATGAGGATGGATCCATAGAAAGGAAAGGCCCTGGTAGGGCCTGGATGTACAACATCTGTTAAAATAAGAAGGACAAAAGTGAGTGGTGTTTGTTCTCAGAGTTAATCAAGTAAATACAAATTGATATGACATGATGCATTTTACTCTCATCTCAAAGTAAAAATGTATTTTATCTAAAAATTAAATTAAAATTCTCAAATCTGAGAAGCATGCAGAAAAACAAGTTATGAAATGTGGAGTAAGAAACTGACACTGTCCTTTTGAAAATAAATTTGATAAAAATATTAAGAAACACAAAAATGTCCACTGTTTTATCTCAGTCATTCTACTAAGAATCTAAATGTCTAGTATTAGCAAATGAATAAAATTTTATGTATGAAAATTAATTACATACACACAGTTTGGAAAAGACGAAATAAAACTGTTTCTATTTTCAGATGACATGTCCATGTAGAAAGCTCCAAGGAATTATTTTTAATGTCCTAGAACTAATAAGTGAGTTCAGCAAGGTCACAGGATACATGGTCAATACACAAAAATAAATTTTATTTTTGTAGGCTAACAGTAAACAAACAGAAACTAAAATTAAACACAATACCACTTACAATTATGCACAAACAAATGAAATATTAGTAAGACATGTACAGGTTCTGTATATTGAAAATTCCTAAATGATGATGGAAAAAGTCAAAGAAGATCTATATAAATAGAGAGACATACCAGATTCATGGATAAAAAGACTATAGTAGAGATTTTATTTCTCCTCAAGTTGATCAAAAGGTATAATGCAATTCCTAACAGAATTCCAGCAAGGATTTTTTTGTAGACATAAACAAGCTAATTCTAAAATGTATATGGGAAGGCACAGGCCCTAGAATAGCTTAAACAATTCTGAAAAAAAAGAATTAAGTTGGAGGAACTACTCTAATAATTTACTTATTATATAGCTATAAAATCAAGATAGTGTGGCATTGGTATAAAGATAATCACATAGATCAATGGAACAGAATAGAGAACCCAGAAATAAACTTATATAAGTATGCTCACCTGATTTTTGACAAAGATGCAAAAGTAATTCAATTGGGAAATAATAGACTCTTCAACAAATGGTACTGGAGCAAGTGAACATCCATAGGCAAAGAAATGAACTTAAGCCTTATACCTTATACAAAAATTAATTCATAATTGATCACAAACTCAAGTGTAAAATGTAAAACTAGAAATCTTTTAGAAAAAAATAGGAGAAAATCTTCAGGATCTCAGGCTAGGCAAAATATTTTCAAACAACACCAAAAGCATGAGCCATATAAGGAAAAACTAATAAATTATACTTCAGCAAAACCAGAAACTTCACCCATGTGAAAGAGGATTAAAAGACACACTACAGACTAGGAGGAATTCTTGCAAATTATATATCTAACAAAGGACTAGAATCTAGAATATATATATATATACAAACACACACACATATACATATATATTATTTTAATCCTTAAAACTCAACAGTTTAAAAAGCAAACAATGTGGCAGGGTATGGTGGCTCATGCCTGTAATCCTAGCACTTTGGGAGGCCAAAGTGGGCAGATCACACGGTCAAGAGATCGAGATCATCCTGGCCAACATGGTGAAACCTGTTTTTACTAAAAATACAAAAATTAGCTGGGTGTAGTGGCACACGCCTGTAGTCCCAGCTACTCGGGAGGCTGAGGCAGGAGGATCACTTGAACCCAGGAGGCAGAGGTTGCAGTCAGTCGAAATCATGCCACTGCACTCCAGCCTGGTGACAGAGTGACACTCCGTCTCAAACACAAACAAACAAACAAACAAACAATGCAATTAGAAAATGGGCAAAAAATATGGATGGACATCACTGCGGAGAACATACAGATGGCAAAAAAGCATGAGAAAAGATGATGTTCAACCTCATTAGCCATTAAGGAAGTACAAATTAAAAACAGTGAGGTATCACTACACAACTATCATAACAGCTAACATAAAAATAGTGACAATGCTAAGCGCAGAAAAACCCTCACTAATCTATGTTGGTGGAAATGTCAAATAATACAATCATTCTCAAAATAGTTTGGGAGTTTCTTATAAAACTAAACACTCAATTACCATAGAAACCAGCAATTGAACCCTTGGAATTCATCCCAGAAGAATGAAGACTTAAATTCACACAAAAACCTGTAAACAAATGCTCACAAAGCTTTATTTATAATATCCAAAACCTGGAAACATCCCAAATGTCCTTCAATAAATGGCTAAACAAACTATGGCACATCCATACCTTGAAATACTACTCAGAAATAAAAAAGAATGAACTGTGGATACAAGCAAAAGTTTGGATGAATTTCCAAGCATACTTCCATATATTGCTGTGGCCACATTACAACGTTTCATGTATGCAATGGCAGTACATAAGATAATAATATCATATTTATACTGTACTTTTTCTGTGTTTAGAGTGTTATGTACACAAATACTCACCACTGTGTTACAGTTGCCTACAGTATTCAGTATAGCAATATGCTGTATAGGTTTGTAGCCTGGGAGCAATACGCTATCACATATAGCCTAAGTGTTAGGTTAAATGAGAGGTTACATGAACTAAGTAGTATTTGAGATTTTCTATACAGTGAGATCACTCTATCTTTTTAAAGGGATAAAACTGAAACTACAAAATATGATAAAGTAGCAGGAGGGTAGCTAATCTTCTCTTCTCTATTTCTGAGTTATTTCAAAATGCATTTGCATTATTCTCATTACTATAAAATCACTGTATATATTAATATGTTTATAAATATGTACAGTTGGCCCTACATATCTGGGGGTTCCATACTCTCAGATTCAACTAACTTTGGATCAAAAATATTCAGGAAAAATAACAGTAAAAATAGTACTACAACAACAAAAATATAAATTAAAAATACAGCATGACAACTATGTAGCATTCACATTGTATTAGGTATTATGAATCATCTAGAGCTTAGTTAAGCATGCAGAAGGGTGTGTATTGTTTATTTGCAAATACTACACCACTTTATTTAAGGGACTTGAGTATCTACAGAGTTTAGTGTCCAGGAGGGGTCCTAGAGCCAACCCCCTGAGGAAACTGAGGGATGACTGTATTTTTCTAAACGAGAGTTTACATAATTTCAGAAATACTCTCTTTCACCCTACCAATTAAATGAGATTTTCAAATAAAGACAAATCAATTGTTCAGCCACCGCGCCTTGCCAGGAGTACAGTCTTCTGTACCCTCTTCTCTCTGTGCTGGCAGCAAAGTCCTCTTCTCTCTCCCACACTGAAGCACTACCCACCCCTCCAAACCACTTTGCCCCTCTCTTCCCAAATTCCCAGTATATGCTCACTGCACCATTCAGGTTGACTATGAGATGTCTAATGTCTCAGATCGTTCCCAAATCATTTTGCCCAATTCAAGCTGTTAAAATGCTCCATATCGTTCCCAATTTATCTAAGTTTCCTTTGGCAATAAAATCAAAGGCTCAGCATTTTGAGACAGACTGTTGAGCTAGTCAAACTAAGCTGAAGTTCTCACATCTTACTCTTGCCCAACAGATGTTTGCATCAAAACACAGGCCTTTACGTTTATCGCAGTTGAGTTTCATTTGCTGGTCCTGACCCAACTTGTTGAGATTATTTTGGAAAGCAGACTCTGTCGGTCTTTAGCAACACACCACTCCTGACCTCCCTGCTGATGGCCCTGGGCTCAGGAGGTCCTACAGGGAGGATGTTATTGCCTGTACAGATTCACCCAACCACACTACCAGCCAGTCCTGATCCTCCTGTGGCTGTACATTCAATTCAGTTCATCAAGTGTTTATTGCATGCTCACTGTGTGTCAGCCCCTATGCCAAGTTCATGGAAGGTACAAACATCAATAAGACATGCCTCAAGGTATACGAAGTATTTCACAGAATATCAACATATTCTGTGAAAGAAGACAAGACCAAGTGCACTCGGTAATCAAGCCTGAACAGATAAAAACAAAGGTATTGCAACAACAAAGACACCACACCTCCTATCCCAGCTAATGTGAGGGACTTCTGCTTCCTCTCCAATGATGAGTCCAGCCCTGCTCCGTGTCTCTACCTTCTGGATAAAAGTTATTAACATTCACAGTCACCAAATTGCACCTCTTTCCAACAGCACCCAATTCAGAACAAATGGACCTCCACTTCTTTAAACCCACTTAAAATAAGCCCAGATTCTGTAACAAGTCACTACAAGCTCCTTACTACCCATAGGGTAGGGACTCTCTCACTATAGGCAGCTTAAATCTAATTTTTATTTTATGGTATATGTATGTTCCTGGAGGTCTTTGGCTTATAGGCATAAATAATTCTTAGCATCTAAAACATTAGCTAACATGTAATAGATGCTCAAGAAATATTTAATGAGAAAAAAAAGAGAGAAAGGAAAGGAGGAAGGACTGACACTGTTAATAATTGGAGAAAAAGTTAACTATGTTTTGGAGGACCTGTTTTTTCAATGCTCCTATCAAACTCTTTCTGGTTGGCTGGGCATGGTGGCCCATACCTGCAATTCCAGCACTTTGGGAGGCCGAGGCATGCAGATCGCCTAAGGTCAGGAGTTCGAGACCAGCCTGGCCAACATGGTGAAATACCGTCTCTACTTAAAATACAAAAATTTGCTGGGTGTGGTGTTAGGCACCTGTAATCACAGCTACTCAGGAGGCTGAGGCAGGAGAATCGCTTAAACCCGGGAGGCAGCGGTTGCAGTGAGCCAAGATCACACCATTGCACTAGCCTGGGTGACGAGCGAAATTCTGTCTCAAAGAAAAAAAAAATATCTTTCTGGTCACCACTGCCATTTTTTTTTATAACAGACCTTTACCAGAAGATGGTATCAAATTCACCTATATGTGTCCCACAGAATTTAGGTTGTTCCAACCTAATGACTCTTAACCTGGAACAACTTTGCCTCCACTGGATACCTGGCAATATCTGGAGACGTTATTGGTAGTCATAATTGAGCAGGACCGGGGGTGGGGGAATACTACGGCATTTAGTGGGAATCAAGAAACCCTGTGTATGTAAGGTTCTCCATTCTGGCTGCATATTAGAATCACCTAGAAAATTTTATAAATATTAGTAAACTGTCAAATTACCTGACCCACAGAGATTCTGACAATTGTTCTGGGTGCAGCCTGTGCAAGAGAGCTTTTAAAAATCTTTGCAGGTGATTCTAAAATGCTGCCAGGTTGGGACACTCCCCTGGAACCTGTATGAAAATCCAGCTGTACCTGCCCTCTGTGGCCTTCCAGGCCCTCTCCTCCCTGACAATGGCTGCTGGCTCCTGCCAGCTCCATCTTCTTCCAGCTTCCTCTTGTGCCTGAGGTGTCTCTAAGTGACAGTCATGAGATTGCCACTCCAGCTATGCATTCGCATTCCATTACCTTCCTCACGGTTCTTGCTCTAAATCTGGTGACATGTGATGGTGTCTGCACATGCTAGTGCCCGGCTTCTCCGTGGGGTGCAAAGATGAGCTGTGTTGGCCTCACCTGGGAGCTTCCCAGAAAAGTCATACTTTAGACCCTGCCCAGACCTCCCTGAGGAATTTGCCCCTTAAAATGAGAAGCTTTGCTTTGTTCATTCTGGAGTTTTCTGTCTTCATGAGCATGACTATTCTTAGAGATCTGGACGTTCATCTTCCCTTCTGCCCTGGTTGTGTGGCCTTCAGTGCATTTTCTAAACATGTCCTTTTCATGTCTGAGCTCAGCCAAGTTTCCTGAACAGCGAGGGGGATTTCATTAGATGCCAACCCCACTAGCAACAAACAAACAAACAACAACAACACAACACAGAATGAAACGGAGGTCACTTCAGGGTCGTAGCAGGAGGTATGGTTGTGGGGAAAGTGCAACTTGGAGGAGCCATCTCACCTTGGCGGAGCCAATGACCTGTCCATTCAGACAGGTGGAAACTGTACAATGCCTTTTCATTTCCTTGGTGACAACCACAGCCAAGTGATGCCACTGACCACAAGCCAGGAGCTGGCCACACCGGACCTGAAGTTGGCGTCCTGCAGAAGGCTCAGAGTCATCCTCAGGTTCCATGACATCTGGAAGACAGCATAAACACTGAGTCTCACACATGGTACCATGCTGCAGCAACCCAGGAGAACAGGGAGGGTAGAGAGACATCAACCACTGTGGGCCTTGTACTATGGAGCCCTTAGCCATCCACTCATGAAACATGACAATAGCAGCAGCAATCATTCTTTGAGATCTTCCTTTGGGCAAGTTTTAAGCATGTTACAAATATCAACTCAGGTCATGTTCACAGCAGCCCTGTGAGGTAGGTGCTGTCACATGCCCAATTTACCAACCTGAGGCACAGAGAGGTTGGTGACTTGCCCAAGGTCATGCAGCCAGGATTCAAACCCAGAAGCCAGTCTTCAGGTCTACCCCAAGGTAGACTACCTCCATAGGGACGCCATGGCGGGCTGAGTCCCAGGGAGTTGGATAGGCAGCTGCGCTGTGTGCAAGGGTGTCAGCCACTCCCACTGTGTTATAGAGCCTCCCACTGTTTTTCTCTATGAAACAGTGACACTCTCAGGACACAGGAGAAGAACAAGTGGCTAGAATCCACTGGACTTGACCATCTCAGGAAAATGAGCCTAGAGAACAATGCTGGACTCCAAAAGGCAGAGCCAGAGCCAGCCTCTAGCACTGCCAAAGGAGGGGCTGCCCTGGGCGCCATGCCAAGCATGGGCCAGCCTTCTGGGTTTGGGGTTAAGCATATGTGGGCATGTCTGTAGCTGCTTTGGCTCCAGCTAAATTGTGTGTGTTCTTCAAAAACCTTGGTCAGGAGAGGATACAGCCTGTCTCCCAGTGAGGCAAAGCCCCAGGTCCCATTGTGACTGTTGTGCAGGGACAAAGCTTCTGGAAAGCCACTGAGCATCACCTCTGAAGCTGTGCCAAGGGATGGGGCCTCGTTTTCCTGACAGTTACAAGCCCGGAGCCCAGGTCATAGTGAACCACAACAAATATTGTAGACCTTTCACCAGGTGTGGAACCCAAGGGAGTAATTTCAAAGGATGAGGAGAAACAGGAGGTCACCAGGCTTCAAATCACACCTGTGTTGAGGGCTTCTGACTTAGCCCCATTTCCCTCACATGTGGATGAAACTGGCTTTGGATTCCAGCACCTTACCCAGAGGCTGAAACTCCTTCTCTTCTGTAGAAACAACCAAGGAGAGGTCGTCTGGGCAGAGGCTGACGGAGAAGCAGACAAAGGGCTGCTCGGTCCTGGCCAGGTGGCGCACCAGCGTCAGGAAGCGCAGTGGGTGGCCCTCAGTGGCAGCTCCATGATGGCTGATCAGGAACCAGCAGGAGAAGGTCAGGCCTCCGGGAGGAGGGAATGGTCTGGCGGCACCTGGGTGGGAACACAGGCATGCCCTCAGGCTTTGTTCTGCCCCACCTAGCAAGTGTGGTCAGATTCACTGTGGTGCTGATCTAGCCTGGGTGCAGCACCTACTGGGTGCCTTGCCTAATCACCAGTTATCTCCTCTCCATCGTGGCACTCTGCCTTGCCAAGGAAGCAGAGAGGACCTCAATCTCCCTCAGGTCCGTCACATGTGGGCCCCAGGTCAGCTGATCTACAGCCAGACAGTGTGCTCTGTCGGGTAGAGGACTTTGGCCTAGCTCAGCTGAACCTTGGATAGGAAAGAGCGCCAGTCTAAGGATGCCATGTGCCCTCCCATCCCATAACAGGGTTGGCGACACAGACAGGTCCTCTGGCCTCATGGAACAGGCAGGATCAGCTGCTGTGTCCTCAGACTTGGTGCCATCTCACATGGAAAGAGGTCATGAAGGCAATGGCTCCCCAGCATCCACGCCCACATAGAAACCCCAAACCCAATTATCCTAACAGAGTGTGTGGCTCAGGTGGCACCAGGTGCTCGCACTGTCCTGCCCAGCAGGTTTTCAGCTGAGTGCAGTCCTGTGCACAGGGGCCACTTGCCGGACATTGGTCTGTTCTCAATGGCCATCAGCCCAACTCATATTTCTCTCCAGAGAGATCTAAGGCAGGTAGTGTCCATCTCAGCCTACATCAGTCACCAGCAAAATGAGCCAAACCCAGGCTCGGTCCATCAGTGCCAGTTGAGTCCCTAGCTATGGGCTGGACCCTTGGGAAGCCCAATAAACAGAACCCCTTGCTCTAAAAGAAGAGCAAAGTTGAAGGACAAGTCATCTGCAGATACTCAGGACCAAAGGGAGGACTCATGTTTGCCTTGCTTTTTTTGAAACTGGGTCTTGCACTGTAGCCCAGGTTAGAGTACAAGGGTTCAGTCATAGTTCCCTGCAGCCTGGAACTCCTGGCCTCAAGCAATCCTCTGGCCTTGGCCTCCCAAATTGCTGGTATTATAGGTGTGAGCCACCATGCCCGGCGCAGCTGCATTTTCTTGAAGCACCAACTAAAAATCTGCAATCAAGGCTACGTGAAGACTCATTCTTGGAAAGGGATGGAGAGCTAAATCACCTGGGAAAAACACCTACCTGTCCCAATTCCTCCAGAGACAGAATATTCAGTGCTGGTTCCCATAACAGTCGACAGGGTCGGGATAAACAAACAGCTGGAAACAGAAAAGTGTCTCAGATCATTGGACTGCAAGCTGTGTCTCACACTGACACAGCTAGTGTGGGCCATGGCATTGTCCCATCCTACCCTCCTGCTGGCGCTGTTACCCTCCTTAGACCACAGGGTCCCAAAGATGGATTGCAGCTGGTGCTGGTAAGATGCCTAAGGGAAGAAACTGCAGTGGAGGCAGGGTTGGAGGGTGTTCCAGAATGCAGCCACACCAGGGGAAGGAGGGTCTTGGCCCTCCATAGCTGAGAACACAGCCCGTGGGAGGCCACTGAGCAGGCAGATGCCCATGACCCAGACATTGTCCTCTGCTGAGTGGTGAGATTCAATGGGAACTACAACTTTGTAATCAATATTATAATTCATCAGGAGCACTGCAAAATTAATGAGTTGTATTTTAAATATGTGAAAGCCTGTCATACCCATAACCTTCCACGGACATGTCAAATTCCACAAATGACGGGGCCAGGGCTGCCCTCTGAGGCTGCAGGTTGCGTGGGGAGGTCATGGAGATGAGACTCAGCGCCGTCTGAAGGGCAGTGGTTGAATCCTGGGATTCCTCCAAGGGCGGCGGGGCCTGTGTGACTCTAGGGTGCAGGCCAGCATCTGGGGCAGCTCCCTTGGGCCCCTCAGCCGAGCCCTGTGCAGTCCGTGACCCTAGGGCAGCAAGCAAGAGAAGAGATGTGTCTCTGCTCAAAGCGTTTCTGCCCCACTTCTGACGATAACCCGAAAGTCTCTACCACAGCCCAGAAAGAATTCTGCAGAGTCACCAGGCACTTCCTAACCACCAGTGAGGGCAGCTCCCTGGGCCCCGGTCCAGGCCCCCTGCTGAGCCTGATGACAAGGAACCAAGGAATGGTGTTGCTAACCTGCTCCTTCTAGAAACTTTTCTCTTTCATTCCAGCACACATTTCCTTTCCAGCATAGCATATTCTACCACCATCTCCATCCCTGGCTTGTCCCCCTGGAGTTACTCACTGGGGCTTTGTATCTGCTCACCAAGCCCACACTTCCCTTCATAGCAGCCTATCTCCTTGAAAGCTCTGGGCTCCCACAGCGGCTGCCAGCCCCAACCCTGATCTGGCACGCTTGCTTCTCCACTGGGCCTGCCTGTTACCTTAAGGTCCTATGTGATCTTACATTCAGGGTGTCCATTGCTTTCTTTTCTCTAAGCTGGTCTCCTGTGCCAGCATCCCCCAGGTACCAGGCCTGACACAGGGGTACCATCTGTATCTTGGGCCTCCAAGGCCCTGATGTGCCCTTGAGTGTGAGCTGTGCAGAAGCCTTCCCTCCACAGCTCTGTCTAGTGCACCGCCAGGTACTGCTGTGTCATGAAGGAAACTCTGTCTCTGCTTCCATGATCTGGGACCCAAAGGGGTCATCTGTCTTATATGCCTGGGTGGGGGGTCATCTTTCTCCATCTGGAGATGGTCTTTGTTCAAAGACCACAAATTTCTTTGCTTCTTCCTTAGCTGCTCCATTGAGCAGCAAAAAACACCATGTTTAAGCCTGTTTGCTTTCCCACCTGTTGTGAAGGATCCCTCAGCAGGAATGCATATCATCTTTTCATTCCCATTAGCCTGCCCTGTTCTTGCCTCACCTGAGTGCCCAGGGTTGCCTCTGTGAGAATGAGATGAATCGAGGATTTTCGTTGTGGCTGACAGAGGTGAGGGAATTCCAAGGCCTAGAAACTGTCTGAACATAACATAAGAGAACCAAATGAAGACATTTTACGGGCAACAGTTTTCTCCAACTTTATCCTGACCACGGTTCTAGATGCCCAGGGCTCCTGGACCTCCCTCCTGGCCCCCTGGAGCATGCTTTCTGAAAGCACTGTGAAGACGGGGTATCTCTGCCCTGCCAGCCAGACCAGACCAGACAGCTGGTAAGTTTAGGAACCTCAAGGCAGATGTTGTAACAAAAAATAATTTGTCACGAAATAAATTTGTCGTAACTGTTTATAAGTTTCTGATGGAATTTCCATGCAGCACTATAACCGGCAGTCTCCTCTGGCAGCCATGTGCCTGCCCCTGGGTCCCACGCCTGCTGGCTGCAAGGGCTGCCTGTGTGCCCTCTGCGCTTATTCCTGTGTATAAGCAGCAGGGCCCCCTGCTCCTTGTGTGGCCCCTCAGCAGGCACTCCAGGTGGCATGGGAGACTCCTGCCCTCCCCGGCAGCTTCCCTTCCCTCTGTCCCTTTTCTTTCAGGTCTACCCTCTGCTTCTCACCCTTTGCGCCTTTGCACCTTCTCTCCCTGCCATAGCTCTCAAGGAATGTGGCTTCATGTAGGGGCTGACGGCAGGAAAGCCCCTAGCAGGATCCAGGGGAATTCTGCCCCATCCCCCTCCCTGTCTGCAGTCCCTGCTTACTTATCTCCCAACTCCCTACAGGGCACAGTCAGGCCCTCCCAGCCCCACCCTCCCAGCAGAGCCTTCCAGGCCCAGTTCCCTCCTCTCCTTGGCTAGAGAACTGCGCAGGCCTCAGAGTCCAGCTCCACTTCCTTGGAGCCCCCTCTGGCCCCCACATGCTCCATGAAGGGGGCTATGTCTGCTTTGTGGGCGCCTGCCCACTGCCTGGCACAGACCCAAGGCTTGGCCATGGACTTCCAGCCTTGAATGCCAGGACAGAGCCATGCCCCGCACCTGTCCCTGCAATCTCTCCACTGCCCATTGCACAACCCCTGCCCTGCAAAGGGCATGGCTGCCTGGCTTGGCGGCGTTGAATATGCAGCTTGCGGTACCTTAGCACATCTGGTTCAATGGCCTGGGAAGCGAGCTTTTCAAAGATCCTAATGAGGCGTGAGTGGAGGGGGCTGCTGCTGGCAGCCAGGGCCTTGTGGCAGGAGGCCATGAGGGTCCCAAGCATGCCCGCCTCGCACATGACCTGGCGGTTCTTCTCCGACTTCACCAGGGACTGGATGTGACTGGCCAGTGAGCACTGGATCTCCTCGGAAAGCTAAGAGGTGACCAAAGCAAGCTGTGAGTCCTCCAGGGCAGAACATCCTGTGGGCAGCTTTGATAGGCTCCGACTTGGCCTGGGGTGGGTTGTGGAACAAGGGGACTGCACCCACCATACCCAGTCCCCACTGTATCCATGCCCGTCCCAGTGTTCTTCCAGTGCCCTCCTCACCTGAGGGGGCAGGTCTGCGGGACGTGGCCCCTGGCAGGACGCAAACTGCCCAGGTCAGTGAGGGGAGAAGCCATTGACTAAAGATGGAGGCCACATACCAGCAGTCAGGAGGCTGGGTCTGCCCCTTAGATGCGCTGTGTTTGACCCGCACAATGTTTAAGCAATTTCTGAATTAATTGCTAGCATTGAAAAGTGTGAAGATGTCACATAAATATCCAGATTTGTGGCCCCTCTCAAAAGATGGGACAATCTGGCCATGCTGGCTTGCACCTCTGTGGGGGGAGGTGGCTGGTGCTGGGTGGGAGCTGTGCCCTCCAGGGGTCCTACATTTCCCCAGCTGACTTCAATCCCCTAACAGTTCCTGTGTTGGAGTTCACACCCCCTGGAGAAAAAGGTGAAATCTGCATGGGGGTACAAGCCTAAGAGAAGTACTACCTGCCACACATACAGAGCCTGCCTTGACAGACACAGGCCCCACCACAGGCATCTCAAACCATGCTCAAAGTCTGCAGGCCCACTAAAGTCTCTGGGAAGAAGCCTTTGCTGAGGCCACTCTCACCCCTTGGGTGCCATCTCCCTCTGCCCACTGTCCCATCATCCTGCACCTGTCCCTCAGTCCTAAGTGCATGCTGCCACGTGAAAAGCTGTGCTCTTATCTTACCCTAAACTAGGTTTCCAGCTACTTCCCTCCGCTTATGTCCCTTGAAGCACATAGAAAAGAGTCCATAGAGAGGGCTCAGTAAATATTTGAGCCCAATACCACACATTGCTTTTATAATCATTCCTTCATTGTGACAAGATAAATCCTCGAAATTCCCAGCCATCTACAGATAGATAAATGATTTGGATGGGGTGGGGCATTCCTTTACAGAAACTCCACATTCTCTTCTGTTGCTGGATAAGGTATTGTATCAAGTGAGAGGGATACAGGTTAGATCTTAATGGAATTTTCCTTGTCCCTGTGGACCCTACTGTGCCCCACACCGACCTCCTTCTCTAGATGAGAGGTGTACCTGTTATAGGTTCCCCTTCTCTGCAGGACTGCCCTCCACTAGGTAGGAGCTGCCCTGCCCAGGGGCTGTGGAGCCCTACTCACCTAAATACACATGCACATACACACACACCCCTACATGCCCACTACCTACATACACACACACATGCGTCCACACACACACATGTGCACGTACCATACATGCCTGTGTGCATACACACACATGGCCCAGGCTGGAGCCAATGAGGCCAGTGCCCTTGGGGACTATGTTGTACAATTCATACCTCAGAACCCTGGGGTCTCTGGCTGAGACAAGACCGCTGTGAACGCATCCTCCTTCAGCTTCTTCCCTGCCTGACTTCCATCACTCCCTTTCTCCTGAGTCCTTCCCTCGACAAATCCCACATATCTGGACCCCTGTCTCAGGCTTCACTCCCAGGGAACCAGACCTGAGGCACCAGCATCCTTTCCATATTTTATGCCTTTGCTGCAGTTTGTAGTTTCAAGAAAGAAGATCTATGACCATGTAAATGAGGTCTAGCCCACCGAAGTGAAGCCAGGAGAAGTTATGAATGCACTACTTGAGTAATCTTTCTCTAAGGAGGACTGGGGTCTGGTCTCTTCATGTCGCAGACATCTGTTACTCATACCCCCCATAAGAGCTTTCTCGGAGTCCTCCCTGCTTCCTCTCTTCCTCTTCTTTTTCAAACAAGACTGAGGTGGCTCTCAACATCATCTTCTGGGTAAAGCTTTAGCTTTTAAAGATGAATAAGACACTGTCCCTGCTTTCAAGGGATTCACAGAGTAAAGGTGAAACAGGTGGGCAGACAAATTGTCCCAGAACAGTGTGAGATGTGCTCCGGCAGAAAATTTGAAACATCTGAGTGCAGCAGGTGGGGCGGTCCCTGCAGCCTCTCACACATTTCACAAAGCTCTTGAAGTTAGAAGGGACTCCAAGCCTGGAAGCTACTGGGAAGGCCAAATTTTATCCTAAGATGAGAATATTTCCTGGGTATTTAGGCTGTGGCAGTCCCTTTTCTAAGCATTTGGACATGTACGGATTATGCAATCACTGTGAGAAGCTGATGAGGGAGGCACTATTATCATCCCCGTTTTACAGATGGGGAAGCGGAGCCCAGAGGAGGAAATTACCTAGGACCACATGGTAAGGCTGGAACCTCACTGACCCCAAACTTCATGCTCAGAGTCGCCTCATTCTATGATTTCCACTCCATGAGGGCAGTCATTTGAGGGGCTCCCTGTCCAAAGATGGTCAAGAGTATGTTTCTAGCACTAAATGACAGAAATAAGTAAGATAACTTGCTTCCATATGTAGCTAACACAGTTTTGTAGCACATATGTTTCAAGGATTAAAATGTACAGAGAAAGACATTTACACTGTTTACCATCAATCTCTAGATGGTTTTAAAAATTAGATGGCTCGCCCAGGTCCCTCTCACAGCCTCCCACCTGCCTTCCAAACACATGGGCCCTGTAGCTCCTGCCTCACCTGATGGCATTCAGAGAAATCCCCAGCTCTAAGACATCTTCACTAACATTTCTGATTTAAAAGGTGAGCATTGGGGGAAGGGGGATAAAACTACATTAGATTGACTTTCCATGGGAACATCCTTCCCAGGCTGGATTTTGTCATCCTGAAATGTGACCATTTGCCAGCATTGTTATTTTCCCAAGCACATGATGTCACTGATGCGGAGGAGAGGTCTTCCCTGGAAGATAGGGTCCCCCTCCCCGGAGCGTGGTGTCTGCACAGTCAGCCTGAGCTGGCAGACGGACATGCGTAGCCCAACAAGGACCAGAAACGGAAAGCAGAAATGCCAAAACTAATTAACTCCTAACTATTCTATCACTTTCACTCTTTCCATAGAAATCTACCCAAAGACCTTGACTCCCTTCCCCAGGCCTTTTTTCTGAGGCTCCAACTCTCTCTTCCTTCATCCACCCGAGCTCAGCCCCTGATTCTCTTCTCCTCAAAACAGAAAAGTAACATCTATCCTCTTGCCTTGAATATCTCATCTCCTAGAACTTAGATTATTTTATTTGGTAGCTGCATTCTTTCACTTTAGGGTGAGAGTTGGGATGCAGTCTGCATGAACCAAAAGGCAAAAATAACATCACAATGTATTATTCAGAAGAATTAAAAAGAAATGTCTACACTCCCCAGTTTTCATTACCAGCCTTCACCTATTGCTTTGGGGACTTCTGGGTTTGTTTGGGTTTGTCTTGGTTTTGCTTCTTTCCCCCATCATAGCAGGAATACTTTAAATATGCAAAAAAGAAAAACAGAAACTTTTCAAAAGGGAGAAATGCTGATCTTGTCTAATGATGCCGCAAGTTTACTCCAAAATTGCTCAATACCCCATAATGGAGGAGGGAAAATTGATTGTCCTCATTATCACTGCAGCTCTGTCAATACCAATATTGCCTTGTTTTGAATAAAATGTGCTGGGTTTTTTTCAATGTTGGTTCCAGTAAAATGGGGTTTTAGTGAAAATATGAGCAGTAGCAGGAAACCAGTGTGGTTTCTCCCCCTACAAATGGATTGATTTTCCTAACGCACATTACTTCCAATGCAGAATGGGGATGGAGGTGCAATTAGGACTCAGTGGTAAGAGCGCAGGGTCACCAGGTTGGCCAGCAGGCTGGGCCCGCAAGGCAAATTAGCACAGAGTGATTTGCGGGGCAGCATTAAGGAATTTTCTTCATTCTTCACTTAACAGTCTAGCCTTTAAATCTACGCTGTCTGGCTATGGATATCCATTCTTATGTATCTCTCTCTCTGTTCCCCCCTTTCTCTCCTGGTCCAGAGTCATACAGTCCCCAAAGCCCAGTGAGGGCTGGGTCCTGGAGCGATGGGTCCCTCTAAAGAGGCATGGGTGTTGGGTTCAGCATTCCCAGATATGTGCATCTTCTGGACGTGAACCATGTCGCCCTCACACGGACATAAAAACCACTAGGGAGGCCCAGTGCCTACAATAGGTGCACCTAACTCAGATACTCTGAAAGCACTAAGGACTTTACTGAGCTACTCAAACTTGGATTAATCGCTTATTCCAGTTTGGTTGAAATGTTCTGTTCTTGATGATTTTGGAAGAGAGATGATAGACTTTAAGTGACTTCAGTTCTTTAAGTTATCAAAGACTGTAAATGAAACGCTAGTGATAAATGGGGCAGATAGATGTGCTTTACGTAACAAGTTATGACTTTTACCACTGCCTACTTAGAATTAGGTCTCTTTATATGAGCATGAACTTTCCATTTTGCCATGGTCCCTCAGCCTGGTACGTTGATTCATGGTGCCCATATGGCCTGGTAGGCTTGGGAGTTTGTGATTATGGTAAACCATAATCTGGTGTAAGAGATTCCAACCCCCATGGAACCAGCAGAATCCCCATGTTGAGGGCCTGGCTTCCTCGACCCAATTAGGCAGATCTGTAACCAAGACCTAGATGAGTATGGGTGGGTGGGTGCCTGCTCCAAACTTTGTTTCTTTTCCAAATTACATGCAGATGATGGGCGATGAGTCCTATAAACAGAAGCCTGGGATCTCACATCTACAGCATATTTTCTCTTTCCCATTTTTCTCCCTATTCTCCACTTTTGTCCCCTCTGTACTGCAGCTGTAGTGACAATCTCAGCTTCTGTTGAACACCATGCCCTTTTCCACTGAGGCCTGAAGTTGGGAACGTCCATTCCAATCCCACCCCTTTGCTGAGCTCCCGCTTATTACTCAAGAGACAATTCATTCGTCCTCTCATCAAGAAACTTTTTCTGACCTTCCCAACCAGAGGCACTGCATCCATACTTCATGTTAAATTCCACACTATGGCTGTTTCTTTCTTTATCTCTTCTCCTCTCCCATCCCCACAACACCACAACACTGTGAGCTGCTGCTTGACACCATGATCTTCACACTGGTTTCCCTAGTGCCCATCTCTGCCTTAGACAGAATAACTGCCTAGTAAGCCCAGGCTACTCTAAAACACAATAGGCGCACCTAACCCAGGGGGCTGACAGATGGCCAGAAAGACTGATGTGCCAATGAAGTGTTGAAGGATGATAAAGAGTGAGCTAGGCAGGTGGCGAAAATGGTCTTTCAGGAAGAGGGAACAGCATATGTGAAGGCTGGTGGTGGGAAGAGTAAGCACAGCCTTTCAAAGAATTGGGGGGTCATGAGGCAGAGTTGCAACATTTGGGCCCTCAGGTGTCCTGCAAAGGGGCTTGATCTGCTACTGGCCATACCCTGCCCCACACCAGAGCATGGAGCAAGGCAAAGACTGCACAGAGCCCTAAACTCCTCAGATCACCAGTCCTGGAGGGCTGGGAAGCCTGGAGATCCAGCATTGGCCTTGCTCTTGAGAACTGCTTAGAGATTCACCCACTTCTGGTGCAGCTGATCTGAGAAGCCCCGAAGTCTCTGAAGCAGCCTCCACCAGATGCTCCAGGTGACAGGACCACCCTCCATTTTTTTTTGTCCCCATTCTAAGCTCTGGTCCTTGACCTGGCATAACCCAAATCAGTATCCTAACACCCATTCCAGGCTCTGGCACAACAGTGCCCAGTGTGGTCCCCAGCACGGGAGTAAGGGCCTGTTGCTCTAGAAGGTCCCCATCTGTAGACCCTGCCTGCCAGAGACCTCACAGTGTGGTCCTGACTTTCTGGGGCTTGTGGAAGTGGACATGGCTGTGCTCCAGCCCAGAGCTGCCCACCCAGCTGGATGCTAAGCTCACCTATATCCAAAAGGTTAAACTTATTATATGATGTCCTCACTTCACTTGGGACTGTTACTGACCATGCCCTGAAACTGCTAGGACTCACACTCTTCTGTCCTTCCCCACCCAGCATAGACATGCATTCAGACATGGCTCAGGCCTCATTGTGTCCACTGAATTTTGACCCCACAGATTCGGATCCCTTGCTCAAGCTGGTAGGGGCCCTTCTCCTCCCCATTTTGACATCTGATGACTAACTTCCCCTCCCTGCCTTAGGCCAGCTACACTCTGTTTCACTTAGAACACTGATAAAGTACAGAACCAGCCAGAGAAAGTACCCAGTCTTCTGACTCATGAGCAGATATTAACATACAGTTCAGTATCAACTTCCTATTAATTTATCAATAGTGTAATGTCAGTTGAAAATATACCCAAGATGTATTACCTTCTACTCAATAGTTTCAGAATTTTGTATACCATGGGCCAGAGCACAGACCATCAGAGCTAGAAGCAAAAGGAGTGGGGCGTGGGGAGCCAGCCTCTGATGCACGCATACCCAAGGCAGGGACTGTACTAAGGACTTTACAACTGTGCTCTCTTCTACTCTTCTCAACAGGAAAATATCATCACACTCATTTTGCCGATGAGAACACAGAGACTTAAAACAGTTCATCAAACTTCTCAGGCCACATAGCCAATAGGTGGCAGCTCTGACACACCAACATAAGCCTTACTAAAAGGCTCATGATTTTGACACTGATTATAAAAGGTAGAATTTAGTATCTCATATGGGACATAAGTTGATGGCCTAGAGATGTGTTTCATTTGGTGGACTTCGTCTGGGTGGGCTTAGGTTTCTGTTTCCTGTCCCCTAAATTAAATGCAGACACCTTTTAGACAGAGAAAGTGCTCTCCTTTGGCCACAAGCTCCACCACTGTCTGTCGTCTTCACCTGGCTTCACTTACGCATGTTCATTACCTCTCTGGACCCAAGATGTTGAGTCTGTAATTTCTGTGATCCAGGCCAGAGCTGAGTAGTTGAAATTGAAATGCAGAGAAAGAAAGTAGCCTATATATATCTATGGAAAAGGAACTAGAATCAAGGTCAGCTGATAATTAGGCAACGGTTGATTCCACTCAACTTTAACTTATACTCCATCATTCCACATCTATGGAAGCTTGCTTGTTATCCCTTCATCTCCATGTGAGATTATGTCTGTTTGCTCTGTTTCTTTTTTTTTTTTTTTTGAGACAGGGTCTCAGTCTGTCACCCAAGCTGGAGTTCAATGGAACAATCATGGCTCACTGCAGCATCAACCTCTTGGGCTCAAGTAATCCTCCTGTTTCACCCTCCCAAGTAGCTGGGACTACAGGCACACACCACCATGCCTGGCTATTTTTTTTAATTTTTGGTAAAGATGGAGCTTGCTATATTGTCCATGCTGGTTTCAAACTCCTGGCTTCAAAGAGTCCTCTCTGCCTTGGTCTTCCAAAGTGCTGGGATTACAAGCATGAGCCACCATACTCAGTCTTTTTTGCTCTATTTAAGAAGCTACTGTGACTTCTCACTGGATTTTGACTAGAATCTGAGATTTTACCATTGAGGAATAATAGAAATACTTTGCGTAAGGGGTTCAGTGGGAAAGAGCATAGGAAATAGATTATAAATGTATTTGGAATGTCTAATGTCTTATAATTTAACAAAGCAAGAGTCCTTCTTTACCAATTTTCTTCTTGGTGGAATGGCTCTTTTCAAACAGCCTGCCCTGATGCAATGCTATCCAGGGCTATTAATGCTGTCAATATTTTAGTTATTTGAAACGTATACAATTAGTTTGGTGTTTGAAATATAGTCCAATTCCAGAAAGTGGCACTCTTTCTAAATTTAGGCACAAATGAGTTGATAGATACATGCAGCCCTGAACCCAGTGCTCTATGTCTTGCCAGGCTGTTCCAGAGGCTTCCATGGCAGCAGTGTCTTCACGGCAGCCTGTAGGTCTCTGGAATGCACTCAGAAGTGACTCGAGATGCATACTGAGGATGACAATAGTCTCGCTAATGTCCTGGCTTGACTGTGCTGCTGCCATTCTCCCACTTCCCTACGAGTAAGGCAACTTGGTGGACGGCAGGAGGTCCAGTCCTCACGTCGGGCATGTACACTATCTATTGCAGCAATGTTGACTCTGTCGCTTAATTCCTGCAGGTTTCAAGTCTTTATCTGCCAAATGAGTCTACTGATATCCACCTTGCATGGTTAGTACAACAATTAAATGACAAAAGGCTTGTAAAGGTTTTAGCAACTGATGACAGTAGCTGCACCATTTAGCAAGTGCTTCCTTGCCGTGTCCCTGTGAGCGTTCTGCTCACCATGCTAAGCTCCATACATGCCTTTCCACTCTCTGAATCTCCAGAGGCATGTAGTAGGTGTTCTGTAATTATTCACAAAAGCAAACATATGACATGGGCAGTTCCACAGTCTGGGTTCAACCTCTGCTAATCCTCATAGTAATACCTCAAAGAAGATGATCTTATCCCCACACTATACAAAGGAAGTTAAGAATCAGAGGTTAAATAATTTTCCCATGGCTCTGTGGCTGCTTGGTAACCCAGCTGAAGCCTGACCACAATCTGCTGTTTTCAGAGCCTGAAGTCGCAAGTATTCATTAAACATAGTGATGATGACAGTGATGACAATGACAGTGATGCAGATGAATGGCAACCAAATAAAGTTTAATTCTTGTAGCTCAGCATTCAAGGTCCTTCACAACATAGCTTCAAATGACCTTTCTAGCCCCATTCATCCCTGTGTTCCATTCATGTGCTCTATTTTAGCGCAGCTGTGTACTATTCTAGCCTTTTCATCCATGTATTCTATTCTAGCCCCGCTCAACTATTCAGAGTCCCCAAATAGGCATCTTTGTGCTTCTTTCTGTGTCTGAGCTTCTTTTTCCTCCCTCTTCTACATGATCTGGCATGAACATCCCTTTCCTTTAAAGTTTAGCTCTGGTTTTCCTCTTCTCTGAGTCTTTTCCTCTCCTGTGTCCCAAGGACCTGTGGGCAAACCTCTGTTATAGCCATTGGGATGTTGTTTTACTGTCTTCTACACTTCTCTGCCTCCCATCCTCACCCCAGATTTCAGGTCCTGTAAAATTTGTCTCTGAATCCCCAGAGGCACGTAGTAGGTATCTTGTAATTATTCACAAAAGCAAACATATCACATGGGCAGCTCCACACTCTGGGTTCAACCTCTGCTAAACTAGACCTGTCTTTCTACCCTCCACATTGTGATTGTCTGGTGCATGGCAAACACCCCTCAGCTAAGACCTGATTAGAAGCCATAGCCCTCAAGGAAGTGGAGTGGCACCTGGGACTGCAAAGTCCTTCCAATACTGGACAGAGTTCTAGCCCACAGCCACATCTCTTGTGACAGGCCCTCATGGCTGCTGAGCCTGCTAGAAAGGGAAAGTATCTTTATTCCCAATTAATTACTTGTTTCTGGGTCCAACTCAGCTCCAAGAGAACTGAGCTGGACTCTATTTTTGCATTGTGCATAGTAAAATTCTCGCCACCCAATTTCTAATATTGATGATGATGCCAGAAGCAGAAAAACAGCTGGAATATCTGTGTCCAAAAGCAGCTCACAGTGCTAGCATTTTGGAGGGGAAAAGAACCCCCAGGTTGTGCACAGAACAAACGTGATGTGGCCACCACTGGAAATAAAACAGAAGAGAACACCCGTAAGTTTAAGTCGTGGCCTCCAAGATGACATGTGCAGCTTGGAAAGCCATCAGTTTCTCATCCGTAGGAGAGAAAGAGCAAGTGAATATTGTAAAGTGGGTATGGGTGTAGGGAGTATTAGGAACCACCAAGCTGACCTATAGGGAGATGACGGAAAACACACTTTCCATCTTGCTAGTAACACTGCCATCTACTGAAACTCTCCACTCCGTTTCCTGCACCAAAATCTGCAGAGGCCCGCAGTCAGTTTTGTTTCCACATTTTCTTGTGTGGTCTCATTTCTCATTTGATTTACTATTCTATCTGTTGTTGTGAGGTTTCCCTCACTCCCTTTCATAAATTAATTACTGTAATTATCCCACTTTAATAGCTGCTGATTTGGCAACTACAGAAAATACTGGAGAAAATGCACTACTACATTTCATTTGCATATCTGAGAGACAGCAAGGGAGAATTAGACTTTTCCTAAATTACTTATTGTGACCTGAATAGAGAAAAAGTAACTCGTTCCAAATGGAATTTTCATTAGCATACTTCATTTGTCCAATTACCATCACAGGATGAGCAAAGAGCCGAGGTTCTTCCTTACACGGTGATATGATGACTCAGGGAGTTCATCTAAAACCGAGGCTCATCCACAGGCAGCAGGAAAGGCCACTGTCCACTCTGTCACTTCATCAGACATCGCTGCAGTGGATTTTTGCAGAATGCATCCATCAGCAACTGTCCATCCAGACCACTGGCTGTGTCTTTCCAATTCCAAGTACGATGCATTGTATGAAATACAGCTAAGGAAGACCGATGCCCTCACAGTAAGGCCACTGTCCCTAGGAAGGTGTGCCATGCCCAGAATGCATGACCCCGCATTCTGTGAGAGCTGCAAAGATCAGAGACCCATTCATCCAACAGGTCTTAAGCTTGGGCCAGAGGTGTTTCAGATCTTCCCATCACCATCACCACAATCTTAGGAAGTCAAACCATTTTCCTGAGCCCCAAGTACCTGCAGAATGGGGAGCATCTCATGGACTTCAAAAGGTTGCTGTGGAGATTGGAGAAACAGCATTCCTCGCACAGAGGTGCTCCCTAATGTGTAATAGTCTCCATGTTGCCCCAGGTAGGTCCTGGCTTAAATACCAAGGTAAAGAATGTAAGATCCCAGAATCTAGGTAATTCACGGTCTCCAAATAGGACTTGGAGGCCAAATGTTTTTACCCATCTGTTAGATGAGTAAGGTAATTACAGTAACTGATCTTTAAAGATGTTTTCCCACAGGCCTCTCTCACCTACACACACCTGCTACCCCTCACAGTAGAAAGGTCTTATGTCCCCTCCCACTGAGTCTAAGCTGAGTCCCTTAACTTTGACCAACGCTGGCTTTTCCTAGGCCTAAGCCCTCAGCAGGCCTGGCAGTTCCTGCTTTTGTGCATGTCGGGGCCAGAAGCTGCCGTGTGCCCTGCTGAAGAGTCCGCGTAGAGGGACACGGGCAGAGGCCAGATGGAAAGGGTTATGTGGAGGAGACCTCAGGATCCCACTGACAGCTTGAACCAAGGCCCCAGATATACCACTCACCTAAGCCAGCTTAGGAGGCCCTGGCCAGGGAGCCAACCTTGCTGAGGTGCCACCTCTGTGGCTAAAGGGGTTATGCTGGGAGGCCCAATCCCGCCAGCATCACGTGGAGGAGACAGGCCACGCCTGCTGTGCCCCTCTGAATTCTTGACCCACAGAGCCATGAGAAATGACATGGATACTGTTAACTTTCTATCCCAGTTTATCCCAGCCTACCCCTTTCCCAGATCTCACTGTTACATGTGTCTCTGCCATTGGCTTCACAGCACTTTACCATCACTCTCCAGCAGAGGGACAGGAGCTGGAACAAGAAGTCCAGTCCCCAAGAAAGGGACACAGAGACATGAAACCAGGTGACCCGGCCTTTTCTTAACTCCTGTGCCGAACATTACAGATTTCCTTTCCCGGAAACAGGTGCTGTCCCAGAGCTTCTGCCCTGCCAATCCACTTTTCTCACTGATCTCAGAGGACTTGCAATATTTTTGTGAGGTCACTGTCATTTTTAGGCTGTGACTAATAATGCAAACTAGTAGTCATTTCTCCCTCAAACGCGTTGCCTCCTTCTGAACTCCTGGACAAAGCAAAGCTGGACCGCTCGTTGCTTCCTGGGAGTGCCAGGCACTGCTGTTGATGAACAGAAACCACTTCTATATATAGGGAAGACCAGGAGGCCTGCCCCAAGGTGAGACCACATTCTACCAGGTCCATAACTGGTCATCCTTGAGAGTCACGTGCATTGTCTGAACCCATGTTTCCCCATTGGTTAAAGTGCAAGCAATGATGCCCTTGAAAAAACTGCAACACACCGGGCACGGTGATTCACGCCTGTGATCCCAACACTTTGGGAGGCCGAGGCAGGCTGATCACAAGGTCAGGAGTTCTAGATCAGCCGGCACAATATGGTGAAACCCTGTCTCTACTAAAAATACAAATAAGTTAGTCAGGTGTGGTAACACATGCCTGTAATCCCAGCTACTTGGGAGGCTGAGGCAGGAGAATTGCTTGAACCCGGGAAGCAGAAGTTGCAGTGAACCGAGGTCGTGCCACTGCACTCCAGCCTGGCGACAGAGCAAGACCTCTCTCAAAAAAACAAACAAAACAAAACAAACACAAAAATTGCAAGAAGATTAAATAAGCCAAGAAAGGGCCAAGCATCAGCCTGGGACAGAGTAGCTGCTTAAGCCAGTGAATCCCCTTTCCTCTGCTGCTGATAATCCTGAAGTGGTGCACTTCCCAGGTCTTCCTCAACTCTGCCCTGCTCCTTCTTGGAACTTCTAAGGTGTTTATTCTAAGGTATGTACTCTTTATCTTGAGAGTGCGGATTCCAACTTTGTCTTGTTCTGCTGGTCCATGCCCTCCCCCACACCAGTTTGCCTCTCCACAATGGGGCTGTTAGTTCTGCCAGGATAGACACTTGAGAGTCGCCTTGACTCTTTGTCTTCCCATTACCTCTAGCCTCCTCTTCTCGGAAGCCTGTGATTCTGCCTCATAACACATCTCCTGATTCTTCTCTTCACACCTTCCCACAGACACCACCTTAATCCAGCTATTGCCACACATCACCTGGACTGCAGGCAGAGCCTCCCTCCCCTCAACCCTCCTTTCCTGTCCCTTCTCCACCAAGCAGCCAAAGCAACATTTTTAATACAAAATCTGATTGTGTCACCCTCCACTCATGTGAGAGGGGCTTCTTGTTATCACGTACATTGGCAAGGCTCCCAGAAGTCTGCATGCCCCATTGTCCCCATCATCACCTGACCAGAGAGCCCTCGGTCTTGGCTCTCCCAATTTGCTCCTGCCCTAGCCACCAGCAGCAGGTCCCTTCCCACCCAGTTCATACTAGTTACTCACCCTTCAAGGCTCTGCTTACATGTCACCATCTAGAGATGCCTTCCCTGACCTCCACCCATTTTTTTTTTTTGGTAGTGGGGAGGGGAGACAGAGTTTTACTCTGTGACCCAGGCTGGAGTGCAATGGCGCAATCTTGGCTCTCTGCAACCTCTGCCTCCGGGGTTCAAGCAATTCTCCTGCCTCAGCCTCCCAAGTAGCTGGGACTACAGGTGCGTGCCACCACATCTGGCTAATTTTTGCATTTTTAGTAGAGGTGGGGTTTCACTGTGTTAGCCAGGATGGTCTCGATCTCCTGACCTCATGATTTGCCCACCTCAGCCTCCCAAAGTGCTGGGATTACAAGTGTGAGCTTCCCGACCAGCCCCACCCCTTTACCTAAATTAAATTAATAAGGTCTGTCCCCACCTCCATTCCCATTCTTCTCCCTCAGCACCCTGTTTTTTCCCTATACTATTACTTGTTGCAATTTGTAATCATATTTTCATTTGTGAGCTCAACTATTTAGTCTGTCTGTGCTGTCACTACCTCCTCATCCCCATCATAGAGGCAGACTCTGTGGACAGTGTCTATGCTCATCTTACTAGCTGTACATGAGTTGCACAGAGCACAGGGCCAGGATCTCAGCCAGCATCCAGGAGAGTGATGAACACACCAGGGAGCAAAGTCCTTCCCACCAACGCCCGGTGCTGAGCTTAGCCCCTGGGACTTGCTTCATGATGGTTCAATTATTTTCAGTTGTTTTTGGTTTGGCTGTTGTTCTTAGAAGGTCACTTTGTCAACAAAAGTGATCTGTTTCGGGTAACCTTACAAGGGTGGGCTTACAACTCAATCAAGGGTCCAGGACACCCCAGTACTTTCCCACTATAGGTGTTTCCCATGGGGAGCTCTGCTAACGCAGGGCACTGAGGACACAGGCAAAAGGAAATAGATGTCTTGGGGCAGAGGCATTTAAGAGATCAGTCATGTGAAAATGACAAAACACGCGTATTCAACACCAGGTACCTGTGGGTGATCTTCGTGGTACAACCGAGGCAGCAGCCTCACCATGATGCACACGACCCCAGGATGCATGATCGCAGCATCACCCTCCTCCATCCTGCAGAGAGAGGGAGAGCCAGACATCAGACATGGGCTTCCAGTTTCTTTCTCTTTTCATTGAGCTCCCTGGATCTTTCTTTCTAAGATAGACCATGGTACACATCCTGTCTACCGCTTACTACCTAGATGACGTTGAACTACTCCATCAAGCCTAATTTCCCCCAACTGTACAATGACTTTGACAATACCACACTTTCCCTTCCAGTCATAGAATAATGCTTTGTGCTCTAAGGCACAGTGCCTGACCCATAATTGATGCTCAGTGAAGTTAGTTCCCTGGTTTTCTTCCCTTCCCTCCAGATATGTGGGAGATTGAGAAGCTCTGATTTCACATTGAATACACACACACACGCACACACACACACACACACACACACACGGGCTTCTGGGTCCTTTCAAGATGGTGTAAGCACACGCGGCTGTGTCCCACCCCCTGAATACTGAATGCAACTAAAAATCATAGAACTCATAGAGCAGCTCTCTTGGAGGACTCTGGAAAGCAAATGGTAGCAGAGAAGGAGACCAAGCTCAAGCATCATGAACTGGCAATGAGTTTCCTGGGCTTCCCCTCTGCAGCATCCCCTGGTGTGAACTCATAGATAGCCGAAAACTCACAACTGTGCACCAGGTATAGACATAATGGAAAGAGCTCCAAAAGAAGTCTTCCATTTGTGGTCTGAGGAGCAGGAGGAGGTTCTACAGGTCACAGAGCACAGAGGAAATCCCCTGGGATTTTCTTTGTTTGGTTTCTCCATTCTTTCCCAACCCTTCTTTCAGGCAATTTCCTCACCAGCAGCACCAGCAGCAGCAGCAGCCAGGCAGGCTCTAAAACTCTCAGTGAAAAGAAACTTTTTCTCTGACCAGAGGAATTGTAGTCCCAAGAGTGTAGGTGAAATCCCCATTGCTGTTTTCTCCCTTTCTCTCCTTACTGGGTGGCCCCACAGACAGATACCAGTGATCCAGGGAAGAACAGAAAAACCAAAGCCCCAACTTTCTAGACAGAGCAGGGAAGGACCCCTGCAAGTATTAAGAAGAGGATGAAGAAGAGAAAGCTGAGGAAGGTGTAACCACAAAGTTGTGTATTAACCTCTGGGCTCAGTTCTGACTGGGCATGTGCATCTGGTCCTAACTCGGAGGTAAACCACCATGCAAAAACAGCTACTGCATGAGGCAAGTGGGTGCGCATCAAATCTCCCTGCAAAGTATTTGAAAACTGAACTGATACTGGAACTAGATAGTCCAGGGAAGGTGGGCAGAAATTTGCAACCTGCACCTAAAGGGGCTAGTTCCCTGCCTTAAAAAAAAAAAACATCAACATTCTCTACAGGATGACAACAAGGACCAGAGTTCATAAGATAAGATTCAAAATGTCCAGAATACAATCTGAAATTGCTCAACACAGAATGAACCAGAGAAGTCTCAATATCTCACATGGAAAAAGACAACTGACAGATGCAATGCTGAGATGTCACAGACATTGGAACTATGAGACAAAACCCATAAAGCAGTTATTAACCCAAATCCAAGAAGTAAGAGGGAACATTTTTCAAGTAAATGACAAATAGAAAGTTTCAGTAAAGAAATGAAAGCAATAAAAATGAATCAAACACAACAACTGAAATTTTCTAAAACTCACTGAATGAGAACAATAGGAGAATGAGATGAGAGGAGAGTCCCTGAGTGTGAAGACGGAGCAATAGAAGTTGCCTAATCTGAACAACAAAAATGAAAAAGATTACTAAAATTAAAAACAGACTCAAGGTCATGTATAACAAAGGATCTAACATTTTTGTCATTAGACTCCTCGAAGGAGAGAAGAAAGAGAATGGTATAAAAGAAAAAGTGTTTGAGAAGTTTTTAGTGCTTCTTTCTTCAAAGTGGGTAAAATATATAACCTTGAAGATTCAAGAAGCTTAGCAAAACCTAAATAAAATAAACAAAAAAAAATTATGCACAGACACAGCATAATCGAATTGCTGAGCCCTAAAGACAATTTTAAAAATCTTGAAAGCAGCCAGAAAAAAAAACACATTACATTTAGGGGAACAACAATTTGAATGACTGTGGATTTTCTCATAAGGAAACAGAAGTCAGGAAAACCCAAACAACATTTTTAAAGTGCTACAGAAGTACACACAGAATTCCATATCCATTTGCTTCAGGAATGAAGGCAAAATAAATGCATTCCCAGATGAAGGAAGACAGATTCTTGGCATAAGACTTGTTCTAAGAATAATAGTTTAAAAATTTATTCTGATGGTAGGAAAATAATAATAAAATAATGAAAGAAAACTTCAGGAATGAAGAAAGAGCAACAGAAATGGTAAATATTTGGATAAATATAATACACTATTATTGTTCTCCTCTTAAGTTCTTGAATTTAGGTATGATGGTTGAAAGTGACGTTGTATTAGATGCAATACATAAGACAGTCACAACAAAAATAAGGAAGGGTAAAGGAAACTGCATAGAGGTAAGCTTTCTATAATCCATTTGAAGTAGTAAAATGTTAATTTTAAGTAGACTGTTAAAAGTTAAGTTTTAAGTTAAGTTAAAAATTGATAGACACATATTGTCAGAATGAAAAGAAATAAAAATGAAGCTATATGCCATCATTAAATATTGTGATAGATTAAAAGATAGAAAAATTTATACCATCCTAACACTAATCAAAAGAAACCTGATATGACTCTATTCATATCAGGGAAAACAGACTTCAAAGCAAAGAAAATGACTGAGAATATAAACAGATTATATGACTTGATGATTAAAGGAGGTGTAACAATTCCAAATGTGTTTACACTTTACAACGGAGCGTCACAATTCATAAAGAAAAACTCACAGATCTGAAAGGACAAATGACCAAATCCACAATTATAGTTGGAGAGTTCAACACTCTTCTCTCAGTAATTGATAAAGTAAACAGAAAATCCCCAAACATATACAACTGAACAGCACTATCAACCAACTGACATAATTGACATTTATAACACATTCCTCCCAACAACTACAGAATATATATTCTTCTGAAATATTTCCCAAGGAACATTTGTCAAAATAGGCTATACAACAAACTTGGATCATGAAACAAACTTTAAAACATTTCAAATGGGTAAAGTCATACAAAGTATATTCTCTGGCCATACAGAATTAAATTAAAGATAAATAATAGAAAGATAACTTTAAAATCACCAAGTGCTTGGGAATTAAAATAATTTATGGGCCAAAGATAAAGTTTTAAGAAAAATTTTAAAATATTTTGGCCTTAAGTTTTAAAGAATGTGTAGAAATATGTGTAGAATGCTGCCATAGCAGTGCTTAGAAGGATATTTATAGAATTAAATGCTTACATTACAAAAGAAAAAAGGTCTCAAATCAACAATCTATTTAAAAAGAGAAAAATAAACCCAAAGTGAGCAAATGAAATACAATAATAAAGAAAGAAAAATCAATGAAATTAAAAACCAAAAAATAATAGAGAAAATAACAAGTAAAAAATCTGGTTCTTTGAAAACATTTTAAAAATTGAAAAGTCGCCAGCTAACCTAACAAAGAAAATGGAAGAAGACACAGATCATCAATATCAGGAATGAAAGAGTACTGCTACAGACCCCACAGATATTGAAAGGATAATAAGAAAATACTGCAAATAACTCTGTACACATACAGTTGACAACTTCGATTAAATGGCCAAATTCACAATTATAGTTGGAGTCTTCAACACTCTCCTCTCAGTAATTGTTCCTTCAAAGTCACAAACCACTTTCAAATAGTTTTCTTTAAACCCACAAACTCCCAAACTCATCAAGAAGAAATGAGTTACCTAAATCATTTATAGCTATTACAAAAACTGAATATGTAGCTAAAAACCTCCCACAAAGAAAACTTCAGGCACAGAGTTTTCAGTGGCAAATTCTACCACACATTAAAAGAGAAATAATACAAGCTCTATGCAACTACTTTCAAGAAATACAAGAGAATGGAACACTTCCCAATTCACTTTATGAAGCCAGAATTACCCTGATATTGAAAGCAGAAAAACACAGTATAAAAAAAACTACATGTCAGTAGCCCTAACGAAGACAGGTGCAAAAATTCTCAGCAAATAATATCTAGCTATATATAAAATAATGAGGGCACTGTGGCCAATTGGACAAATGCAAGGCAGGTTCAATATTCAAATTCAATATTCAAAAATCAGTCAACATGATCCATATTAATAAAATCACATAGTAGTATCATTTAATGCATGAAAAGCATTTGAAAGATTCAAAATCTGCTCATGACCAAAAAAAAAAAAAAACTCAGTAAATTCAAAGGGATTGTTTATAACCTAATAATGGGCATCTACAAAAATCCCATAGTTGATGTTATACTCAGTGGCAAAGACTGAAGACTTTCTGCCTAAGATTAAGAACAAGGCAAGGGTCTCTCCAGTGCTACTGGACATAATACTGGAACATATGGATTGGAAAGGAAGATCAAAAACTTGCACTAGTCACAGATGACATGATTGTCTTCATAGACAATCCCAAGGAATCCATAAAAAAAGAAAACTTCTAGAACAAATAATTGAATTTAACAAAGTCTCAGAATAGTTGACATACAAAAGTTAATTATGTTCCTAAACACTAGAAGTGAAAAATTAGAAACCAAAAAAGTTTAAATACAATTTGGAAGTGTGTTCAACAAAAGACTCGGGTATAAATCTAAAAAAACATGTGCATGCTCTACACTAAATACAACAGACTTTGATGAAAACAATTAAAGACCTAAATAAACAGAAAAGCACACTATGCTTGTGTTTGAAGATTTAATATAGTTAAATTGTCAATTTTCTCCAAATTGATCTGTAAATTTAATGCAATTCCAATAAAAATCCCAGCAGAAACTTTTGCAGATATAGGCAAGCTGATCATTAGCATTTATATGGTAAAAGGACAACCACAAATAAGGGAGCTGAAATCAACAAAGCAAATTTGAGAAGAAAGAGCAACTTTGGAGAGCTCTCATTTGATATCTTACAAAGTTACAGTAATCAAGATAGTCCTGGTGAAAAGCAAGACACGTAAGTCAATTAAATGAAGTAGTGTCCAAATACCTATATAAATATGGTTAACTCATTTTTACAAAGTTATGAAGACAATTCAATGGAAAAAAGATAATATTTTCAACTAATGGCATTGGAAGAATTGGACATCCATATGCAAAAACAAACAACAAAAAATGAATCTCAACCTAAACCTCACACATTGTACAGAAATGAACTCAAAATGGATTATAGACCTGTAAAACTTTTAGAAGAAAACACAGGAGAAAACCCTCATGACCATGGGTTAGGCAAAGAGATCTTAGATATGACATAAAAGCACGATCCATAAAAGAAAAAAATAATGAATTGGACTTCATCAAAATTTAAAACCTTCAATCTGTGAAAGACTCTGTTTAAAGATGAATAGACAAGCTACAGGCTGGGAGAAAACGTTTGCCTCTCTACAATGGAAAACTACTCCGCAACAGGAATGTATGAAATACTGACACACACAAAATGAGTGGATCTCAAAGGCCTTATGCTGCATGAAAGAAGACAGGTTCAAAAGATTACACATGTATGCTTCCATGTATGGTATTCTGGAAAGACAAAACTATAGGGAAAGATCTGTGGTTTTCGGGATGGCGTGGAGAAAAGATTTTACTATATGGGAAAATATCTGGGAGCTATTCCAGGTGATAGGACTGTTCTGTTTCTTGATTGTGGTAGTCATGTGACTCTACACGTGAATTAAAACCCATAGAACTGTAGGCCAAAAAAGAGACTTTTACTGTATGTGAATTGAAATAATATTATTAAACTATAGGCTAATCCCAAATTACAAACACCTGATTTTCCAACCCTGTGCCCATCCTGCTGGTCTCACACGCAAAGTGAGATTGTTTTCAGTCCTCAGGGTAGTTAAGGAGCTCAGGAGTGTTCCTTGTCATTTGGGGTAATTTATTTAAACCAACTGAGCAAATAGTGATCTTTTATTATTTTCCAGGCACTATTCAGGCACTCTGGATACATCTGTAAACTAAACAAACTAAAATCCATGACCGGGGTATGAGGGGGTGGGTGTAAAGGTAAACATAACAGGCCTGGCGAGATGGTTCATGCCTATAATCCCAGCACCTTGGGAGGCCAACATGGGCAGATCACAAGATCAATAGATTGAGACTATCCTGGCCAACATGGTGAAACCCCGTCTCTACTAAAAATACAAAAATTAGCCAAGTGTGATGGTGCGTGCCTGTAATCTCAGCTACTTGGGAGGCTGAAACAGGAGAATCGCTTGAACCTGCGAGGTGAAGGTTGCAGTGAACCAAGATTGCACCATTGCACCCCAGCCTGGCGACAGAGTGAGACTCAGTCTCCCCTCAAAAATGATAAACATAATAAATAAGTTTAAAATAATAATTATTATATATAATATAATACAATATGTTAATATATAACATAGTAATATGATAATAAATATGAAATGGTAAGTGCTATTGAGAAAAAGAAGAGCAAAGAAAGGAGAATTGAGAATGCTTGTATGCAGAAAGAGAGTAAATTGCAATTTTAATTTGAGTGGCACACTTGACCTCTTTAAGAAGGGCAAAACTGAAAGAGGGGATGCAGACATCCACGGGGCAAGCATTTCAAGCAAAGGGAAGAGCCATTGCAAAGCCCCAAAGCAGGAGTATGTTTGGCGTATTCCAGGACCAGCAAGGAAGTCTGTAGTTTTACTCTGATCGACTGAAGGCACACAAACACAATACAGAAAAAAAAAAAAAAAAGACTACCAATATCTAAGAGATCGATGTCCCTTATGAACATACATGCACAATTCTAAACAAAGTGCTTGCAAACTAAATTCAATAGCATATTAAAAGGATTATATACCATGACCAAGTATGATTTATACTAGAAATGCAAGAGTGGTTCAACATAAGAAAACCAATCAACAAAATACACCACATTAATAGACAAAGGCAAAAAACCAGATGATTATCTGATTTGACTCATAAGGAGCATTTGACAAAATCCCACATTCTTTCATGATAAAAACACTCCAAAAACTAGAAATAGATAATGACTTCCTCAACATGATAAAGGACATTTATGAAAAGCCTACAGCTAGCTTCATGCCAGATAGTGACAGCTGTTCCTCAAATTCATGGGGAATTGTAGGAAACCCTAAGAAACCAAAACAATATTTTGATAGATAAAGTTGGACAACTCCTATTTCCAGAGTTCAAACCCTACTACAAAGCTACATAATCAAAACAGAGTGGAACTGGCATAAGGATAAATCTAGAGATCAAGGAAATAGGATTGAGAATCCGTAGACAAACTCACGTATCTATGGCCCCTTGATTTTCAACAAGGGTCCAAAGACAATTTAAGAAGGGACTCTTCACCAAATGGTAGCAGAGCAATTGAAGAGCTATAAGCAAAAGAATGAGGTCCAACCCTGACCTCTTCCCATATACAAAAACTAACTCAAAATGAATTGATGATCTAAACACAAGAGCCAAAACAAAATTTTTAGGAGAAAACACAGTGGTAAATCTTTATGACCTTGGATTTGGCATTGGAATTTTACATATAATGCCAAAAACACAAGCAACAGAAGGAAAAAAATGAATAAACTGGACTTCATCAAAACTGAAAACTTTTGTGTATCAAAGGACGTCACTAAGAAAGTGAAGGGACAACTTACAGAATGAGAGAGAATATTGGCAAATCATATTTCTCATGAGTCTAGTAGCCACAGTATACAAGGAATTCATACAACTTAGCAACAAAAAGAGAAACAACCCAATTTAAAAATGGCCCAAGCCCCTGAATAGACATTTTCCCTCCCAAAAAAATATACAAATGGCCAAAAAGCACATAAAAAATTCAACATTATTAGCCATTAGAGGAATGAAAATCAAAATCACAAATCACAATGAGATAACACTCCACACCCATTAGAATAGCTAAAAAAAAAATTTTAAAGGAAAATAAATATTGGCAAGCCTGTGGAGCTTATATTGAAAATCTCTTATATTGCTGGTGGGTATGCAAAATTGGTTCAACTGCTGTGAAAACAGGTAGTTTGACAGTTCCTCAGAAAGTTAAACATAGAATTACCATTTGAGCTAAAATTCTACTCCTAGGTGGAAAATCAAGACTTCAAAACGCGTACTCAAATAAATACATGAACATGAATGTTCATAGCAGCACTAATTACAATAACCAAAAGAAATAACCCAAATGTTCATCAACAAATGAATGGATAAACACATTATGGTATGTACCCATGCAATGGAATATTATTTTATCATAAAAAGGAAAGAAGTACTGATAAATGTTACAATGTAAATGAACCTCAAAAATATTAAGCTACTTGAAAGAAGCCAGACACCATAGGCCACCTATTATATGATTCCAATTATACATGATTTATCCAGAATACATTAATCCACAGAACAGCTTGGTAGTAGCCCAGGGATTGGAGAAAAGAATGGGAATTAGTATGAATTTTCCTTTTGGGATGATAACAATGTTTTGAATTAGATAGAAGTGGTCTTTGGACAACACTGTGAATGCATTAAATTCTATGAAATTGTTTGCTTTAAGATTGTTAATTTTATGTTCTGTGAATTTCACCTCTGTGAATAAAGCTGTTTCTAAAAAAAAAAAAAAAAAATCAAAGAAAAAGATGTCTAGCACCTGCAGCAGTTCTCAAACTTTAATGTGTTTACAAATAACAAGAGGACCTTTTTAAAAACAGAGCCCTAAATTTCAGCCGCAGGGATTGTGAATCAGGAAATCTAGTTTACACAACTATATTTTTGTGCAACTCTAGAACGGATTCTGATGCAGGTGGTCTACAGGACACACTGTGAGAAGCATTGCTGTAAGGTCTGGATTGACAGAGCAGGAATGAAGACAAAGTTCTAGATCCCAAGGAGGGCAGTCACTGATCCCCCACCCAACCTGGTGTTCCCAGATGGCTTGTATCTCACAAGGGACCTGTGGCTACAACAGAAAGTTGTAATCGAAAGTGCAAATCTGAAAGTACCTGTATCTGGGAGCCAGTGGTAGTGTGAGGGATGCTTGGCCAAAGTTTGCATCTCATTTGAAGAAACCTAGGGGGCTTTCCAGGTTGTGAACCAGTGAAGCCTCATCATGTCACACAGCCCCTGAGCTTGGCTATCAAACCCTGCCACCCACAGCAGCTGCACGTCAGACAGGATGGCTGCTCCAGTCCTGGTATTTGTGCTGCTTAGATATGGAATTCAGACTGTCCCCTATCGGCAACCCTCTGTCAAGATTCAGGGAGCAAGATTAATACCTATCGCCTGTAACTAAGGCCTGTGGATACTTGAGGGACGCATTAGAAAATTAAAAGCAAAATGGTCTCATTTGGGCAGTCCATGCTGATTACTCCAGACAGCCACCATCCTCTTCCAAACCTCCAGGGCTTCTCTCTCAGGGGCTGATACCAACCCCTCTCTCTTACACACTCTTATCAAATTGGTTTTCAAGGCCAGGCAAACTTATATCCTAAATAGTTCTCAAAACATTCTCCTGTTCAAGCTACTGCCATCCCTGGAGGGAGGGACGAACAGCTCCTTTGCCTCTCTCCTTTCTTTGCCTCTCTCCGTCATCTCTGCCCATTCATCCCTAGAGCTTAAAGCCCTACTACAGCTCAAAGTCCGAGCAATGCCTACAGAAGGCTAGAACAAATCTTACTCAAGACAGTTGATTCTCACCTTTATGCCTTCTCAACCCATCTCAGCTCAGATAACTCTCATCTTTCAATGTTTATCTCAGCGTTCTCCTCATCCAGGAATGCCTTGCTGACCTCCCCAGACTTCATTAGGTGTACTTCTCTGTATCTTCTCAATTTCCGGGGCTGCCCTTGCCAGAGCATACTACACAAGCATGACACTCCACTCATGTCTCTGTGGGGTGGGAGCCCAGGAGAGGAGCAAGCAGGAGCAGCCACATCTGAAGCAGTTGCAGGACCACTGCACATCGGGTGTCTTCAGGATGCCAGGCATGACAGCCCAAGACTATCTGCCTTGCCAACCCTCCCTGCCTTTCCTCTTGTCCTGCCCATTTCAATTCATTCACGCCTGTATTCTACTCAGTGACCATTCATGGAGGTCCCTGATGTAGACTGGTAGCTGCAGACCCAGTCCATGCTCACATGGGCCTCACCACTGAAGCAGAAGAAAGAAATTTAAACGCCACCTTGTTTCCACCATGGTAAGAAGCCAAAGACCAAGAGATGTACGGTAGCTTTGTTAGCAGATGGAGAAGAGACAACTTAAGTAGCTCACGTCCTTGGCATCTATTTTAATGGATGGGTTATAGGTTATGGCATCCATTTAAATGGAAACATCCTGGTTTCAGATATGCTCAAGTGGGCAAACGTGAGCCAAACAAATAAGAAACCAAGGAGGTTACACATTTAATGATTGACTTGCACTGTGACCAGTGCTGAGGGTGCTGAGGACATGTGAGGTAGTGGGATCTGAATTGGCCCACAGGATGGGGATGTGGCTGCCAGGGTAGGCTTCTTGGAAGAAGCGACATCTAAACTGAGACAAAAGCAAGAAGCAACTGTCCAGGCAGAGTGAAGACAGGAAAGTCATCCCAGGTAGAGTAAAGGGCATATATGAAATCTGAGTCTGAAACATTGCTGCAAGGTGCTAATCCAGTGATGCCATGGGCAGGTGGGACCCTCAGGACTGTGTAGCCTACGCTCGCAATGTCTGATTCCCTCCTGGGAACCATGGGGAAGCACTGGAGGCTTCTGAGTGTGAATGACAGGGTCACATCTGTGCCTTCCAAAGGCCAGCGTGGCCTTCATGTGAACTGCTCAGGAACTGCACTGTTCCCACCCTTCCCCAGTGCGCTGGCTGAAACATCAAACTCACAACAATTACCTCTAACAAACTTAAGTGACAGATACAATCCATGCCCGCAGGGGACATTGTTTCAACAGGAATGATTAGGATAAAGCTGCAGGATGCTCAGCAGCAGAGCCAGAGGAGTGAGTGTTTAGGGGCTCTGGCCTCCAGAGTGCTCCCTGAATACTTAAGCATTGCCTGGAGCACACCGCATTCCTGTTGAAACGATGTCCCCTTAGGATTATAAGTTATAGCCACAACTTAAGTTCAAGGTAAAGGTGAAGGAGGTTGCTCCTTTGGCTGACATAAGGAATAAAAGTCAACCCGCGAGGCCTGGCAGGGGCTGGGAGAAGCCATATGCTAAGGCAGAAGCAAGAAGGAGAAGAGATGCCCTGCTTTTGAGGGGGCTCTTCTCTGAGCTATACACAGCCCCAGTTGTAAAGCAGTCCTCATAACCTGTAACCCCATGAGGCCACAGCCCTGCCCAGAGATCGCCCTAGCCCCATATTGCCTATAGGGTAAAAGTGAAATAAAAGTGAAATGGTCTCCTGTAGGGTTTAGCAAGGCCCACCACGTCTGACCCTGCTCCCGCTCCACTTTCACCTCCAGGCCTGTACTGTGGATGATGGGCTGCTGAGGGGTGTGTATGTAGTGTGGATATGTGGTATATGTGTATGTGCGGTATTTGTGAGTGCCATGTGGTGTGTGTATGCAGGTATAAAGGTGGTATGTGTGGAGTGTATTCATGTGTGTATGCTAGGTGCTGTGTGGCATGTAGGGGTGGTGTGTGGGTGTGTGTGGCATGCCAGTACTTGTAAGGTGTATGTTTAATGTGTGGTGTGTGTGTTTTGTGTACAGTATGGTATATGCATGTATGTGTGCGATGTGTATGTAGTGTGTTTGGTGTGGGGGTGTTTGGTATGGTGTATATTTCGAGATGTATGATGTATTTTAGACACCATATATATACTTTGGGAGTTGCATAACATGTCATCTCTGTGTTATGAAAAATGTTCCTTAAATTATAGTTATCATAAAGACTAAATGAACTGAAGAGTAGTCCATTGTAAAAAGCTGAGCACAGTATCTGGCACACACATGCTTAAGAAGAAGCTGTGATCACTCTACCACCATTACCATCTTCAATCCTCACCTCACGGCAGCCCTCAGTGTAGATACTGTTATCCCTCTCTTCAAATCAGGAGATAGAATATTAGAGAAATAAAGTAGCCGGGCCAAAGAACACAGCCATCAAGGAACAGAGCAAGCCGGCCTGACTCCAAGGCCCACAGCCTCCTTCCCTCCTCCCTGGAGACTGCGGACCTACTTTGCAGAAGGCCGAGCTGAGGGAAGCCACCTGCCCAAGGACATGCAGGTGTGGTGGGGCAGAGATGGGCACCCTGTCTTCGATTCCCAGCCCACTGCCATCCCCTTTACCCCACAGACTCCCTATGGGAGTGGAGTTTCACTTTCTATTCTCTAACCATTAAGGAAGGTCAAGGGCCATGTATCTTTTTTAGTAAGAAAAAATGCTCCATTTATGAAACACGGCTCTTATAAATGTAAAAATTACTCATTACAAAACCAGGATTACAGTTGACACCGGCCTCACCTCTAAAATATCAGAACTGATGTAGTCCATAGGTTAGAACCTGACCTTCAAACTGCAGGTTGTCAGGTCTGACATTTGGAAAACTATCACTATTATTGTGGGAGTATCAGGAAAAAAAACAGGGAGAACACACGTGTGTGTGCACATACATGCACATACAGATAAATGCATGCAGGCTTTGGAGGTAGCCCTGGGTTCAAATTCTGGCTTTATTACTTACTAAATGTGTGACCTTTGGCCAGATTTGTTATCCTTTCTCAGCCTTTGTTTCCTTGTTAATAAAATTCCAAAATTTGGGAGGGAAATAAAAACAAATAGATGTTTAGTGCTCAGTCCTCAGAGATATTCATCTAATTACTATTGCTTTTCTTCACCTGATTAAACTTACTAAATGTCTTTTGGCACTGACAAATACTCCCCTGCCCCTGAGAGCTGGTAGAATAAGTTGAACAAGTTTCCATACCAAGACCATAAGTTAACCTGTATGTTATCAGGGTGCCCAGAGAAAAGGCCTCCTCAGGGATTGCCCCTGAAATATAGAGAACAAGGAATCTAGAGAAGGGATTCTTCCTTAGACAAGCAAGAAAATCAGGACCTGGCAATCTGACCAAGGCCTGGCTTGGAAAGGACAGCTAAGACCCTATGGAGGCATTTCCATATCTAAGGAAAGGCAGGATGGCCGGAATGAGGATGGTTTGCATGGAACCCAAAAAAAGGAAAATTTTGGAGCAAGATTCACAATCAAATATCAGACATCACACAATAAACCTTTCACGATTGTCACAGAAATAACAGCCTCTCAAAAAACACAAGAAGAAACAATTATGATTCATATGTTTGAAGAAATAAAAATGACAGACAGATATGAACAAGGAAAAGGGCTATTAAATCAAGTTGATTAGAAAAAGAACCAAACAGTATACTGAGAAATACAAAATACTGTCACTAAAATTTTAAAAACAAAACCTAAATGGCTAGCTTATATATCAGATTAGACACAACTAGTAGGAGATTCAATGGCTTTAAGAAAGATCAAAGGAAACTGCATGGAACAGAGCACAGAGAGGCAAAGAGATGAAAAATGTTAAAAAGAAGATGAAGAGACATGGAGGATAGAATGAAAAAGTAAAGCATACATCTAATTGTGTTCGTTCTAAAAAGGCATAATAGGAAAAGGGATAGAAAAGAGATCATAAATTAAAAATCCATATTTTATAAAAGGCATCTATTGGGATTCAGGAATCCCAAAGAATGTGAAGCAAAATGAATGTTTAAAATAATCTTCATCGAGATATATGACAGTAAAGCAATAGAACAAGAAGGGTGAACATCTCAAAAGCAACCAGAGATGCAAGAAAGAATGGTGAGCACAGACATTGAAAGCATGTAGATAAATCCAAAGAATATTTTATAAAACAACAACAACTGTCTTATCTGATGGATTTACTAACAGGAGATAAATTTAAAATATTAGCTAACTGTAATGTATAAGTTAGAAAAGTGCAAAAATATTAAAGAGTTTTAAGGTCTTGGTGTCTTAATTGGAAGGAGGATAAAGATACTTAACTATAAATGTTAGTATGCCTGTTAAATTACTCTATGGTAACTACTATAAAATTAATCTTAGAGAGTTTAAATTTTATAATAGTAGGTAGGAAACACATTTTTAAAAAATCAAACAATTCAAAAATAAGACCAAAATGTTTTTTAAAAGTGGAACAGAATACAACTGCAAGATGGCCGTTTAGGAGCAGCTCGGAGTTGCAGCTCCCAGTGAAAGCACAGAGGGTGAGTGGACACTGCATTTTTATTGCCCACGGACCAGGAGATTCCCAGGCAGAGGCGCCCCACAGGTCACCAGCGTGGCTGTTTTGGCCGGCACGGTTCTTTTGGTCGGCGCAGCTGCTTTACCCTGCGCAGCTACTTTGTCGGCGCCCCGGCCGGTGGTTCTCCATACAAAATACGCTGGTCCTGGTGCCCTTCTGGCTGACGATTGGAGCCCCGGGAAGTCACCCATTCATCTGATTAAAGAGGTGCTGAACAGGGAGCCAGGCCAGGAGATTCCTGGGCAAAAAAAAGCACCACGAATCTCAGCGCCACTGTTTAAGCCGGCGCAGTGAGTCACCGCACAGGAAACTGCACAGATCCCAGCGCCCTTCCAACAGGCGACTGGAACACCTGGGATAGAGTCGACTGTTCAACTAAAAAAGAAAAAAAAGGTGCTGAGGCAGGGAGCCAGGTGATCAGGCTCGGCTGGTCCCACCCCCACAAAAAAACACCAATCAGAAACTCTCCGGATTGAGAGTCTCACAGCAAGCGCAGCTGAACCCGATGAAGAGAATGAATCCAAGCTGGAAAATACTCTTCAGGATATTATCCAGGAAAACTTCCCCAACCTAGCAAGGCAGGCCAATATTCAAGTCCAGGAAATACAGAGAACACCACAAAGATATTCTTCATGAAGAGCAACCCCAAGGCACATAATCGTCAGATTCACCAGGGTTGAAATGAAGGAGAAAATGCTAAGGGCAGCCAGAGACAAAGGTCGGGTTACCCACAAAGGGAAGCCCATCAGACTCACAGCAGATCTCTCAGCAGAAACCCTACAAGCCAGAAGAGAGTGGGGGCCAATATTCAACATCCTTAAAGAAAAGAACTTTCAACCCAGAATCTCATATCCAGCCAAACTAAGCTTCATAAGTGAAGGAAAAATAAAATTCTTTGTGAACAAGCAAGTACTCAGAGATTTCGTCACCACCAGGCTTGCTTTACAAGAGCTCCTGAAAGAGGCTGTACACATACAAAGAAACAACCAGTACCAGCCACTCCAAAAACATGCCAAATGGTAAAGAGCATCGACACAATGAAGAATCTACATCAATTAATGGGCAAAACAGCCAGCTAGCACCAAAATGGCAGTATCAAATTCACACATAACAATATTAACCCTAAATGTAAATGGACTAAATGCCCCAATCAAAAGACACAGACTGGCAAATTGGATAAAAAGACAAAACCCATCGGTGTGCTGTATCCAGGAAACCCATCTCACATGCAAGGATACACAAAGGCTCAAAGTAAAGGGATGGAGGCAGATTTACCAAGCAAATGGAGAGCAAAAAAAAGCAGGAGTTGCAATTCTCATCTCTGATAAATTAGACTTTAAAGCAACAAAGATCATAAGAGACAAAGAGGGACATTACATAATGGTAAAAGGATCAATGCAACAAGAAGAGCTAACGATCCTAAATATATACGCACCCAATACAGGAGCACCCAGATACATAAGGCAAGTTCTTAATGACTTACAAAGAGACTTAGACTCCCACACAATAATAGTGGGAGACTTTAACACCCCATTGTCAACATTAGACAGATCAACCAGACAGAAAATTAACAAGGATATCCAGGACTTGAACTCAGACCTGGACCAAACAAACCTAATAGACATTTACAGAACTCTCCACCCTAAATCCACAGAATATACATTCTTCTCAGCACCACGTCACACCTACTCTAAAACTGATCACATAATTGGGAGTAAATCACTCCTTAGCAAATGCAAAAGAATGGAAATCATAGCAAACAGTCTCTCAGACCACAGTGCAATCAAGTTAGAACTCAGAATTCAAAAACTAACTCAGAACCGAACAGCTTCATGGAAACTGAACAACTTGCACTTGAATGTTGACTGGATAAACAGTGAAATGAAGGCAGAAATAAAGATGTTCTTCGAAACCAACGAGAATGAAGACACAACATACCAGAATCTCTGGGACACATTTAAAGTAGTCTCTAGAGGAAAATATATAGCAATAAGTGCCCACATGAGAAGCAAGAAGAGATCTAAAATTGACACCCTATCTTCAAAATTGAAAGAGCTAGAGGAACAAGATCAAAAAACTCAAAACCTAGCAGAAAACAAGAAATAGCTAAGATCAGAGCAGAACTGAAGGAGATAGAGTCACAAAAACCCTTCAAAAAATAAATGAATCCAGGAGCTGGTTTTTTGAAAAGATCAACAAAATAAACAGACCACTAGCCAGATTAATAAAAAAGAAAAGAGAGAATAACCAAATTGATGCAATAAAAAACGATAAAGGAGATATCACCACAGATTCCACAGAAATTCAAACAATCATCAGAGATTTTTACAAACAACTCTATGCACACAAACTAGTAAACCTGGAAGAAATGGATAAACTTCTGGACACTTGCCTCCTCCCAAGCCTAAACAAGGAAGAAGCCAAAACCCTGAACAGACCCATAACAAGGTCTGAAGTTGAAGCAGCAATTAAGAGCCTACCACCCAAAAAAAGCCCAGGTCCAGACGGGTTCACAGCCAAAATCTACCAGACATACAAAGAGGAGCTGGTGGCATTCCTTCTGAAACTATTCCAAATAATCCAAAAAGAGGGAATTCTTCCCAAATCATTTTATGAGACCAACATCATCCTGATACCAAAACCCGGCAGAGACTCAACAAGAAAAAAAAACTTCAGGCCAATATCCATGATGAACATAGATGCAAAAATCTTCAATAAAATACTGGCAAGCCGATTGCAACAGCACATCAAAAAGCTCATCCACCATGATCAAGTAGGCTTCATCCCAGGGATGCAAGGCTGGTTCAACATACGCAAGTCTATAAACGTAATTCACCACACAAACAGAACCAAAGACAAAAACCACGTGATTATCAATTGATGCAGAGAAGGCCTTTGACAAAATTCAACAGCACTTTATGCTAAAAGCCCTCAATAAGCTAGGTATTGATGGAACGTATCTCAAAATAATAAAAGCTATTTACGACAAACCAACAGCCAATATCATACTGAAGGGGCAAAAACTGGAAGCATTCCCTTTGAAATCTGGCACTAGGCAAGGATGCCCTCTCTCACCACTCCTATTCAATATAGTACTAGAAGTTCTAGCCAGAACAATCAGGCAAGAAAAAGAAATAAAGTGCATTCAAATAGGAAAGGAGGAAGTCAAATTGTCTCTATTTGCAGACAACATGATTGTATATCTAGAAGACCCCATCGTCTCGGCCCAAAATCTCCTGAAACTGATAAGCAACTTCAGCAAAGTCTCAGGATACAAAATCAGTGTGCAAAAATCACAAGCATTCCTATACACCAATAACAGACTTAAAGAGAGCCAAATCAAGAGCGAACTGCCATTCGCAATTGCCACAAAGAGAATAAAATACCTAGGAATACAACTAACAAGGAACGTAAAGGACCTCTTCAAGGAGAACTACAAGCCACTGCTCAATGAAATAAGAGAGGACACAAACAGATGGAGAAACATTCCATGTTCATGGTTAGGAAGAATCAATGTCGTGAAAATGGCCATACTGCCCAAAATAATTTACAGATTCAACACTATCCCCATCAAGCTACCAATGACCTTCTTCACAGAACTGGAAAAAACCACCTTAAACTTCATATGGAACCAAAACAGAGCCCGCATAGCGAAGTCAATTCTAAGCAAAAAGAACAAAGCAGGAGGCATCACACTACCGGACTTCAAACTATACTACAAGCCTACAGTAATCAAAACAGCATGGTACTAGTACCAAAACAGAGATATAGACCAATGGAACAGAACAGAGGCCTCGGAGGCAACACAACATATCTACAACCATCTGATCTTTGACAAACCAGACAAAAACAAGTAATGGGGAAAGGATTCCCTGTTTAATAAATGGTGTCGAGAAAACCGGCTAGCCATGTGCAGAAAGCAGAAACTGGACTGCTTCCTGACACCTTACACTAAAATTAACTCCAGATGGATTAAAGACTTAAACATAAGACCTAACACTATAAAAACCCTAGAAGAAAATCTAGGCAAAATCATTCAGGACATAGACGTAGGCAAGGACTTCATGACCAAAACACCAAAAGCATTGGCAACAAAAGCCAAAATAGACAAATGGGACCTAATCAAACTCCACAGCTTCTGCACAGCAAAAGAAACAGTCATTAGAGTGAATTGGCAACCAACAGAATGGGAAAACATTTTTGCAGTTTACCCATCTGACAAAGGACTGATATCTAAAATTTACAAAGAACTAAAACAGATTTACAAGAAAAAAACAAGCCCATGAAAAAGTGGGCAAAGGATATGAATAGATACTTTACAAAAGAAGACATACATGAGGCCAACAAACATATGAAAAAATGCCCATCATCACTGGTCATCAGAGAAATGCAAATCAAAACTACATTGAGATACCATCTCACGCCAGTTAGAATGGCGATCATTAAAAAATCTGGAGACAACAGATGCTAGAGAGGATGTGGAGAAATAAGAACACTTTTACACTGTTCGTGGGAGTGTAAATTAGTTCAACCATTGTGGAAGACAGTGTCACGATTCCTTAAGGACCTAGAAATAGAAATTCCATTTGACCCAGCAATCCCATTACTGGCTATATATCCAAAGGATTATAAATCATCCTACTATAAGGATATGTGCACACAAATGTTCATTGCAGCATTGTTTACAATAGCAAAGACTTGGAGCCAACCCAAAGGCCCATCGATGTTAGACTGGACAGGGAAAATGTGGCACATATACACCATGGAATATTATGCAGCCATAAAAAACGATGAGTTTGTGTCCTTTGTAGGGACATGGATGAACCTGGAAACCACCATTCTCAGCAAACTGACGCAAGAGCAGAAAATCAAACACCGCATGTTCTCACTCATAGGCAGGTGTTGAACAATGAGAACACATGGACAGAGGGAGGGGAGCACTACACACTGGGGTCTGTTGAGGGGAAATAGGGGAGGGACAGTAGGGGATGGGGAGTTGGGGAGAGATAGCATGGGGAGAAATGCCAGATAAAGGTGATGGGGAGGAAGGCAGCAAATCACACTGCCACATGTGTAACTATGCAACAATCTTGCATGTTCTTCACATGTACCCCAAAACCTAAAATGCAACAAAATAAATAAATAAAATAAATAATAAAAGAGGAACAAATGTAAAAACTAAGCGGAAATCTTCCCAAATATATTAATAATTATGAAAATGTAAACAAATGACATTCTCCAGTAAATGACAAATAATACCACACTACATTTAAAAACAAAGTAAAACCAACAAAAAAAGATCCTTAGTGTTTACAAGAAAGACACCTAAAAATGCAAGGATAGTACACAGAAAGTTTAAAACCAAAGGATGAAGAAAAATCCCAGTGGCAACCTAATCAAAAGACAGCTGATACAGTCCTATTATTATTAAGGTGAAATGTACTACTAGAGATGAAAAGGTCACCATATAATGATAAAAATTTGCAATCCATAAGAATGTAAAAATTCTAAATATGGATGATTCTTATAGCCTCAAATATACGTAAAGCAAAATTCAACAGAAACTGACATATCCACTTTTCCATGAGAGATTTTGAATGCTTCATTCTCAATAGCTGATATTCCATTTCCCAGGCCACTGCCGCAGGTGGTGGAGGGGCAGATCCCGGTGCTGGAGGCTGAGGTCACCTGCCAGGGCACCTGCCAGCTGATGTGGCTAAGCAGGTACTGCTGGGATGGAAGGTGATGGCGCCCCGCAAGGGCATCAACATTTCTCATTTTTACAGAAACAAGCTGAGGTACCCAGCCTTCTTCCACAGGCGGATGAACACCAACCCTGCTGAAGCCCCTATTATTTCCCAGCCCCCAGCAGCGTCTTCTAATGGACAGTGCAGGGCCACTGCCCACAAGACCCAGTGAGGCCAGGCTGCCCTGGATCCCGAGGTGTTCGATGGAATTCCACTGCCCATGACAGGAAACCCAGATGGGGGTTCCTGCTGCCCGCAAGACTGTGCATCTGAAGCCCATGAGCGAGTTTGCCTACCTGGGGCGTCTTGGCTCACGAGGCTGACTGGAAGTGCCAGGCAGTGACAGCCACCCTGGAGGAGAAAAGGAAGAAGGCCGAGACCCACTACCAGAAGAAGAAACAGCTCATGAGTCTGCAGAAACAGGCGGAGAAGAACATGGAGAAGAAAGCTGACAAATCCACAGAAGCCCTCAGGACCCATGAGCCCAATAAAGGCTGTTTATAAAAATGAAACAAACAGGAAAAAACAAACAAACAAACAAAAAAACCTGATATTTTGAGCAGATTTTAAAAATTAATGATAAAGGATATTTGAATGAAACAATTGACAAGTTCGATCCACAAGACTAAATAGAACATCAAACCTAACACTCTGAGAACATGCATTATTTCCTAGTGCACGTGGAATATTTATGAAATTGAGGTCCATGAAGTCAACCTCAACTAATTTCAAAGGATGAGAACCCAGATGGTCCACCTTCTTTCACCTTGAGAGAGTGAGAAGCAAATAGCAAAGATGATCAGAAACACTGTTAACAATAGAAACTCAAAATTCAAACACTTAAGAGTCAACTATAAATTGTAAGGGAAATTAGAAAAATATTTCATACTAAATGACATTGAAAATAAAACTTGCGAATTACAGATAAATTTATATGTAAAAAGAAGATGGAAATACACCTCCAAGTTAAGGAAAAGAACACCAGAATAAGCCCAAAGGTAAAAGAAAATTATATTAAAAAAATATATGTTTATAGGAGAAACAGGAAAAGTCAAAAGGTGGTTCATAGACACACTGAAAAGTAAACATCTGTGAATTGCGCTGAAGCAGACCAAGCAAGGAAGACACAGAAAAATAGTGTTAGAAATGAGACACAGAACACACAAGGGATGCTCAGAAGAGCATCAGGGAGCCACCGTGAGCAGCCAGATGCCCGCAAATGGAAACTTCGATGGAATGGGAAAATCAGCTTGCAAAATAACAAACCAAGAGTAATTCAGGAACAAATAGAAGTGCATTCTCATGAGAATAAATTTTCTCACAAGGAAACACCAGGCCCACAAGGATTTAGTGGCAAGTTCTATCACATTAGCTAGGGAAAGAAAATAATCTTTACATAAACACTTCTTTAGAATAGAAGAGAAGCACTGTCCAATCCATGTTGTGATGCTAGCATAGATTTGACAAGAAAAGTCTCCAGGAAAGGAGTATGAAAAGCTAAACTCCTGAATATCAGAGCAAAAATCCTTTTCAAAGATTAGTGCATCAAATTCAGCAGTACATAGATTATGAATGACTTGGTTTGTGCAGGAATGCAAGATTAGCATTCCTAGCATTCCAAGATTAGCAAACCAATTAATTAGCCAGATTAACAACAACAAAAAAATCATAATTATCTTGGTGTGTGGAGATTTAACATGCATCCCTCTCCGTACCATCCCCAACACTGATGCCTAGCAAATGGGGCACTCTGGATAAAAACGCAGTGTCTTTCGAAAGGATAGTTTACTGCAGTATTGATGGGTGTTCTGTCATTTCTACTTTAGAGGAATGGAAAAACACACCAACTGTTGCTGTTGTGGTCTTTCATTTTTCCTCCTACCCCAAGAGGGGTGGGGTAGGGGTGGTTCTTTGTGCTCTCTTGCTTTAGTGGAATTCTCTGTTATAGACATGAGAGTAAAAAGTTGTTTACTGAAGCCTGAACCCATTGAGGTGTTTGGCCTGAGGAAGTAAGGAGAGCCATTGTCTTTGATAGGGGTGTAGAAGCAGCAAGGAAGAACAGAAAGAGTTCCATAACTGGGGGGTGAATAGTGGTTTGTGTCCTGCAGATCAAAGGATATCACCCCCCCCCTTGGCAGCACCCTGGGGAGGATATAAAACCTCATAAGGCCAAGGCTGCCTGATATGCCCAAGGATGCCAGCCCAGGCACCAGCCTCCCTGGGACAGTAAAGCTCCCAAAGGAGGAGGTGAGTGTATCAGCAGGGTCCTGCCCTCGGTTCCCAGGCATCCCATAGGCCTCCCTGGTTCTCATGTGACTCAACAGCATCCTCCAACCCAGTACTGACTCAGATTGAATTTTCTGTCAGTTCCCAAGATAGAAGAGTGTGGAGTCGGAAGTAACTTGCTTTGAAGAAGTGGAGATCAAGTGACATTTCTGCATACCCATTCCGTATCTGAGCCTTCCCACCGACTACATACGCGTGAGGTGTCAGCATGAGAACGGGAGACAGAGACGCACTGACGACCCACTGGCAGAAGCTACCTCTCCTCCAGGTCTGGCCACTGCTTGAAGTTTCCTTGGGGGTCACTGCCAGCTTCTCCCTTCTGAGCATCCACAACCGACCTCTGCTTGGCCCTCAGGGATGCCTTCAGGTCCCCGCGCAGGTGGAGGGTGCCGCTGGCCATGCTGTCCAGAAAGCCCAGGATCTGGAGGCAGCTCTGTATCTGAGGTGGGAGTGAGCTGCTGGAGGAAAAGACAGTGCCCAGCAAATCCACAAATGGCCTGGCCTTCATGTCCGCCCAGGAGCACAGCGGGGCGCCCTCTTCCTCCAGGGCTCCAAAACAGCCCAGCAGGCAGAGGTCCTCGGCCAGCTTCTCAAAGAGCCCGTTCCTCCTAAAGAAGTCGCCGTTGACAGGATCCCCGTGCAGCGCTGCGGACACAGCACAGAGAGTGTACAACACCAGCTCCAGGGTCTGCTGGGGGGACACTGCTTCCCATGCCGGCAGCGGGGGCTCCTGGAGGGAGCCTTCCAGGTCAGAGAGCAGGGACAGGAGCCCGTTGAACCCGCTGGAGACTCTGAAGGCGGCACGGCCCTTGGGGGTCTCCAGGATCCGGAGCAGAGACTGAAACACCAAGCAAATCGAAATAAGTGCACTCCAGGAGGCAGATTAGCCCTGAGCTCACACATATTCCTGCCAGAGCTGCCTATTCCCTGTTCCCTCCTCAATGCCTTCAGGCCAGCAAGCTACAGGAAGGTTGATTCTGAAACGCTGAGATGTCCATATTGTTCCTCTTTCCATTTAGGTTTTTCCTGTGTAGATACTAAACTAATCTATAGGGTTGATTTAACTGTCCTGTACTTTGACTTGAATGCATCTCTTTTCAGAGAGTGTCTTCTGTCCCATACCTCATCTTCAGCCCAGGTTGCATGCTCACCCAACCCCCTCCCATTCCCTGATCAAGAGTATCTCATCATACTCTACTGCAGCGACTTGAAAATGGTCTCAGCTCTCTAGCAGACTGAAGCTCCATGAGAAGGGAACCATATCCAACTTCCTTACTACTGTGGAACACTGCACACACTTAATGACAATTTGCTAAATGAGTGGGATGAACCTTCTCTTATACTGTACGGGAGACACACATTGAAAACCTTATAGAAGCAGCTCGTTACTCCTTATCTCCTTCTCCGTGCAAGCGCGGCTTTATCTGTTATATTAAATGAGGCAAACGGTAAAATGAATCAACTTAAAATGTGGTATGAAAAGAATGTGTCAGGCAGAGAAGAAAAACCTGCAATGGAATGAAATGCATAGGTATAACACAGCATAGGCCAGGTGTGCAGAAAGCAGTTAGGCCACTGATGATAGCATACACCGTGGAATCCACCACCCTCCAGATCGCTGAGAGTTTTACTGGCCCACAAAACTTTCATCTCTTCTAAAATCAAACTTTTCTTGGGCAGTTACTTACTTGAGTCCACTGCATGGTATACTCTAGGTAACCAATACATGCTATTGGAAGGAAGGAGGGAGGAAGAGGGCAGAGAGGCTACATTTAAGCAGTTCTCATTCTGTGCTTCATCTAAATGTGAAAAACACATGGACGATTTTAAATATGTATTAAAAGCCTGTAATTTTTGGTACTTATTTATTGACCAGATAAATTGCACTGGACCCCATCTAAAACTCGGGCATTTGACATGTGCTTCCTAGAGAGTGGCCAACCTTGTGGGTTCATTAGTAGATTGCAGAGACAGGTGTGAATTGTTTTATCTTTTCAGATAGTTAATGCTCTAGTGAGACAGGGAATGGGATTGGCTGAGCAGGCACAGTTTGGAGTCAGTTTCAGGAGGCCAGAGACAAAGTTCAAAGAGAAAAAATAAAAGAGAAACTCCCTGTTTGGGGAAGGGTGATGCTGTGACTTAAATGCATGGTTTACGTGATAATCTGTAGTATGACACATGGAAGTTAGCGTAAAAGAGAAAACCGTTAGCTGAGAAAAACAGGAAGGAAGGGAGTGGATGTTTAAATTATTTTTAGTAAATAGAAACAGTAAAGTTACAGGTGACTATTAAAGATGAAGTCATGCACTTTGGGAGAGAAAGGTAATTTTCCAGCTCCAGCTCCATCTCTCTCTTTTTTTTTTTTTTTTGGATTATTGAGACAGAGTCTTGTCCTGTTGCCCAGGCTATAGTGCAATGGCATGAATCACAGCTCAATGCAACCTCTGCCTCCATAATTCAAGCAATTCTCCTGCCTCAGCCTCCCGAGCATCCAGCTCCATCTCTTAAATGCTGACACCATAACCTAACAGTGGTGTTTACTTGTTCTCTAATGTTAGATTCCACTACAGGAAACCCGAGCTACTGGGCAAGTAGTGAGTCTCATGTTTCGGGTCAGAGAACACAAGAGGAGACTGGACTCTTTTGGTGAACACAGGCAAAGATTCCTTCAAATATGAAGATAAAAGGCAGCCAACCATCTGTGTAAAGGGCTTCCAGGGTCCCATCTATGACGTTTCCAGAAATTTAAAAACCAAATCAGATTGCATTTGGAGAATCTATGAAAGGCCAAAGTCCATAATTATATTCAAAATGCATAAATAACATAAAGCAAGGTAGAAAGAGTCATCCTTACCAATATAGTTCAATTGATCTTTTCCCAGTTATAGAAATAGAAAATGCACTACTTACAGTGGTTAGATCAATGATACCCCACCACGTCTCAGAAGGATACTGGGGGGAACTGAATTGCCATTTTACTCTTTGAAAGAAACTCAGCATCAGAGCCACCCACTAAAGGGGGCGGTCAAGTCTGAATTGTGGGAGAGAGTTAAGGGAAATGGACTTCCCAGGCTGCCTGAAAGACAAGGGCAATGATATTGCTTTTTCCTCCCGAGTGAGGATGTGGCCTAATTCTTTCTGAATTTGGCTGAAAACCCAGGGAAGTTGAACGTTGGTGCATGCCCTCAAAGCGAAGCATGCAGATTGTTGGAGTCGGTTCCTCCAGGATGGTGGTACTCAGCGTGTGTATGTGGAAGCTCACGACTTAGGTTGGGCAAGGCCTTTCCCTGTGTAGACAGAGTCACGGCAGCGGCCTGTCCCTGCCCCACACAGGAGACCCTGGGGCCAGGAAAGGCTAAGGCAGCTATGCTGCATCTGTGCCTGCCTTGTGTGAGCAACTCACTCCCAATAAAATGTTATTTCTATGTCTGAGTCAGAAACTCACTCCAACCTTGACGTGTGTGTGGTGGTTTTGGTCCCTCCCTTCTAAATGATAATCCATACCAAAAGCTGTTCACTACGATGAGGTACAGCACACGTCTGAACCTGACCTCATGCCTGGTCACGTGACACATGACATGAAAAGTCCATCAGTCACAAAGACATCAGGAAATCTTAAGCTCTACAATGTTAAACAGACTAAATTTATATGAGTGCTTTCAATGTCTCTAAGACCTCCAGGAGCTTTGTTTAAGGCAAATGGAATGAATAAGCACTTCTGTTTGTCACATAACACATGAAAAAACAAATACCAGGAAAAGAGAATGATTAAAAAACAAAACTAATCAGATTACGTTCAATCGTCTGAGTGCTGGATGATCACCATAAACCCCCCTTCTCTCAAGGAACCCCCTCCCAATTCAATTGTCCAATTTGATGCCAAACATTGCTCAAAAAGACTCCATCATTCAAAGAACGTTGAAGCAGATATTTTAAAAAGCAAAGCAACCCAATAATCGCCCTCATTATGATCTATGTCTCTCAGCAAGTTTGTCACCTGTAATTCCTAGATGGTTATTTTCTTTTCCTCCTGCTGGGAGGGAGAGGAGGAAGGAATGGCTGTCCTTAATTGTTGCTTTGTTTGATTTATTAAATTTAGAGTCATTATCTAAAATGGGGGTAATCTCATTAGAACTTAGACTCCTCTATTATTTCTTGGGATGGGGTTAATTTCATATTTGCAGAGTCATAAAGTAAAGAGTCCAAAATCCAATTACAAAGGCTTAATTTCATAGCAACTAAAGAGAAACATTTCTATCATAAAGGAAAATAAATACTTTGCTACTTCGGGAAATGATTTGTCAGGAATGGGGAGTCTAGGAGGAGGGTCTCCATTACTGTCACTCAACTTTGCATGATAATGCATCACGCAGGGTTTCCAGTCTGTGGAAGGCAGTAAATTTAATCAGCTGAAGTCAAAGTAATCAGGCTGGGGTTGACACATTTCAAGAAAGGTCAGCGTTAAGCACATTTTCTCATCCTAACTCAGTTACCATGTCATCGTCTCTGAGTTAGTATTCCTCCAGCTTGAATCTATAAAATGGATGTCTGCTGCAAAGCGCTAACTACATTAGGGCTAACAGGATTTATTTCACATTCTATTATTTGTTATTCCTCATAATTTTCCATGTGTCATGCTGGAAGACGGGCGAGGTAATACAATTAAGCTGAGAGTTGAACAGCTAAATGTATATTAGCAAATCAATCTGAATTTGTGCATAACCCAATCACAGTCCCACTGGCCAAGGAGAGGAAATTCATTTGCTTACATTATTCTTTAACTCAGTTATCATTTGCCAGAATTAGGTGGTGAAGTCACATGTGCTTCAGTGTTGGTATGGAAGTGCCTGCCACTGGTGTTTGAAATAATTGCCCTAAGTTGCTTCTCCAGAGTGGCTGGCAGATAGGCCACAGGAAAGGGATGCAGAGTGATGCCATGCTGTGAAAACACTTCGGAGATGGGAAATATTTATCAGAGGGGGCACTCTCTCATCCCACTCAGGCACACTTTGTAGACACAGGCCCTATGGGCAGAGTTGGCCCTTACCTTCTAAAGAGAGAGATTCAGCCAGAAACAGTTCACTTAACATCTTTGTTCCAAAGTTCCAGGGGGTTCCCATGATAATTTAGAAACAAATGTAGATCTCATGTCTGATTCCAGCAAACCTTCACCACTTGCTCATGTGACTCAGTGGTGGGCAAGTCTGGAAAAGGCACCATTCCTCCCAGCTGCCCCCTGGAGCAGCCGTGTAACAGCCCTGGCCCTTGGAGAACAATGCCAACTCCTGGGGCCTCCAACTGCCCAGCAGTGACTTAGTACCCAGGGAGAAGACAGCACACTGAGTACAGGCTATGACTTTGTGAAATAAGCTCACCAGTGTTCTTCCCTTATGTGCTCTCTTGATAACTGTGAGTCTGAAATGATATTGAATCTGTAAAACACCATAATGACTTTACATTATTAATTCTAGAAATTTAGTCCTATTGCCCAAGAGTTGACATTCCAATACGATGCCTCTGGGCTACAGAGTAAACAAAAGGAACTTTCTATGAGCAAAGCAGAGCACTCTTTTCTACACTGAACACAAAAATACTTTTACTCTCCAAGCAAAGCAAAAGCAAAACTTCCCTCTCTGTGGATCTGTTTGGCTTTCCATATGGCACTGTCAGAAATAATTATTCACCCACAGACCTGACTGGTTAGGACATGGCTTCCCTGTTCCTATCCTATCAGAATGTGCCAGTCAAGCTGATCATGGACATATGAAGAAAAATTCACCAAACAGCACAGTGAAGTGAAAAGTTCTCCCAGTTTTCAGTTGCCAGCCTTAGATTCAGACTCAATTTCACCATTTAGCAGTTGTGCAATACTAATTTAGCCAATGAAGCTCTCTGGATGTCTCTCTGCCTGTAACATTAGGATATTGTACCACATAAATCTGAGGTCATTCGTAGCTCCAGTATTTTATTTATTTTTGATATATCTCTCCCTTACCCTACTCTTTGCTTTACCCATCCCGCTCAGTCCCCTTACCTCAAATAATCATGGGATTCAAGTGTCTTTTAAAAGGTATTTAACTTTCCTTTTTTTGTTGTTGTTTCATACAAATCACTTTCACTGATCCTATGGCCCTCTAATTAAATCACTGACTGGGTTCTTGTCATCTGTGAAACATGATAATTATGGTCATGACACCACTTTTGAATGGGCCACATGATGCTTTGGCCATACCAATCATTGCTGACTTAGGCCACATAATAACTGGAACAGCTCACATCAATGTCTCACATCACATGTGCAGAGAAATAAAGTAAGTATGATGAACCAAACACCATTCGCTAAAAGTTAAAAAGTTCTTACATATACATAGGCATAACTAAGTAAGTTAGATTGATGATTGACCTAATTTTGGAAATCAGAGCAACTTCACTTCTTTTTAAATTCACCAACAGTCAAGTACATCATGTTAATGAAACATGAGCACATTGGCCGGGCGCAGTGGTCCACATCTGTGATCCTACCACTTTGGGACGCTGAGGTAGGAGGACTGCTTGAGGACAGAAGGTGAAGACCAGAGCAGACAACATAACAAAATCCCCTCTGTACAAAGAATACAAAAATCTGCCAAGTATGGTGGAACATGCCTGCAGTTCTAGCTACTTGGGAGGCTGAGGTGGGAGGATCACTCAGGTGATCCTTTTTAAAAGCCATAAACCCACAAAAGCAATGTAAAAAAAGGAACATCCACAAAACTGAAAGTTGTAGGCAGAAGAGATGGCAAGAATATTTGTTATATATGTTTAACTATTTTAAGACAACTTGATGAATGTTAACAATATTACCAAAACATACACTTATCTCCGTGGCCCAAACATGATAACCCGGCCCTGCTTGTCCCTTTGTGCCCAGTGTTTCCACACCTCTGACTGGCTTTTGCTTCTTTGTCACGGCTCACAGGCTCTCTCCCCAGTGGGTCTTCCTCAACCAAGTAAGGCAGCATTGGTCTCTCCTACTTCTGTGTTCCCATAGCAGCCTGCACTCAGTGTCTAACCAATGCATCTACCACACTGCAGTGTAACTGTTGCTTACTTATTAGCACCAGGCTCTGAGCTCCCAGATGGCAAGGGCTGTATCACATTTGACTATAAGTCCCAGGTACTCTTCATCAGCCCTGGTAATGGGTAGATGCTCAATAAATGCTGATCAAATCAACAAGGCAGCTACTTGGCCATTGCAGATTTTAGCTGCACTTCCACAGTTTACAGTGTCAGAGGAAGCAGCCACCTAGCCAGGAAATACATTTCCTAGCATCCCTTGCATCCAGGTGAGTCCTGCCCAAAGTTTTTCCTAAAGAAAATTGGACAGAAAATAACGCATGCCAGTTCTAGATCTGAATGAAAATGCCTTGTGCAGTTCCCCACCGTCTCTCTTCCCTTGTCTGCTGCCCAAGTTAGATGCCCAGGTGACTGCAGTTCCTGAATGATGGTCGCCAATCATTGATTGGACTATATGTTGGAAAGAAATTTCTAATGTGCCAGGCTACTGAAGATATGGATTTATTTGTTATAGCACCTGACACTACCTAATACAGGGTACTGGCTACCACATACAGTGGCCAACTGAATTACATGAATATGAATGCATGAGTAAATGTGGATCACTTGGTGCATATTCATAGGAAAGCCAATCTCAAAGGAGGACTTGAAATCACCTTCAGGAGATCCAGTTTCAGCTGCAGCTCCCCCTGAGTGGACGAGCACAGAGCGCCCACGATGATGCTCATGTACTCCTCGGCGTTGATGGCTGAGAGCTGCTCCAAGATGCTGAGCGAGGCCTCCCGGTAGCACTCGTCATCCAGGAAGATCTTGATGAAGGGCACCATGCCGTGGTCTTTCAGGACAACTAAGGACCAGACAGAGAGGGCCGGGGGCGGGCGGGGCCTTGCCACTTCAGTTTCAATCAAAAGGAAAGCTTTTTCTTACAATTTTCAAAGTTAATTTTGCTACTTTTTCATGTTTCTCTTTTGTTCACTGGTACATTTTTTGGTGCTCTATACCCACTGTTAAAGTGAGAAGCAGAAAAAAGAAACTGTGGATCTGACCTTTTTTTTTTTTTTTTTTTTTTTAACTGCTTTCTTCTCCAATGAGAATCTCAATTTGGGGAAAAAAATGACCAATAACTCCCCACAGGAGATAAGTTCAAGATGGGAGAAATAAGTGTAAGAGATCTATTGTGCAACATGGTGACTAAAATTAATAACAGTGTCATGAATTCTTGGGGTAAAAAAAGAAAAAAAATAGAAACTTAGGTAATAAAAACTTTAACTAGATCTACCTCTCCTCCCCATAATTTCTTCCCCAGGGACAATAACAATTTTCTCTCTTCTCTCTGCCAAAATTCATATAGAAAGCAAGCCACAATTTAAGCTAAGAGCATATTTAATTCCTAGATAGCTCTTTGGGGGAGAAAATTAAAGAAATTTGACTGGCAGTACATTTTTGCTTAAAAGTAATTCCAAACATTTTTCCCCAGGATTGATATTGGAGTAATCCACGTGGAATAAAAACTAGGAGGTAACTGGATCCTTCAAAGGGCTTGAGGGCAATCCGAGCAGACAGGATTTGTCCAGCTACAGGCTAAGTACCCCCAGCATGGAAATTGCCTTGAAAGCCTGTTTAAAAGTAGATTCCTGAGCTCCACCTCTAATGACCATTAATTAAAGGTCTGGATGTGAGCCTAGGAATATGCATTTAACCAGCACCTCTGGGGAACCTTTCACAGACTAAATGTTAAAGACTCTCTGCCATAATGACATAATATTTTTTTTACATTTGGTATGGTTAGTCTAGGAGACTAAAGATAAAGACGCCTAAATCACCAAACCCAAAACCACTGATATGACATTGTTGGTGTGTCTGAGTCATATTATACATAAATATATATACGTAGATACACACACACACACACACATATATATAGACACATCCATATATATAAAAGAAAATTTGAATGGATTAAATTGCTAAGTCCGTCATATCTGGGAGAATAACAAATTGCATTTCTTTAATGCAACAACAAAAAAAATAATAGCTTTCTTTGTCTGTATTTTACTCTTTGGATCTAAAACATAAAAAAGCACCTATAGTCAGTGCAGCAGGGCACTAATAAATTTCACTTGAAAAGAGGAAAGGGGGCTCTTATTTAGATAAGATAATTTAATTTAATTTAGATAATGCTAGATTTAACGTAGTCTTTTTGTCATCAACTTTATTTAGCAACCTTAGAAGTAAAAGGTGTCAACAGAGGTACAGTATCTATGGATTTACTGATGATCACTGAACATCATCCAGCAGATGGACATTAACCACAGCTAACGCTGTGTATTGGTTATTCCTTGAATATAACCTGTGAACACTGACATAAAGCAGTGATGAGGTGAAGTTGGCACCATCCTTACCTGCATTTCTCACTGAGCCTTTCAGAAGTGTGAGTACAGTCCTCAGCATCACACAGGTGAGTTCTCTTTCCGGATCCTGAATACCAGGAGTGGACAATTTGTTTCCTGCCATGTTGAAGAAGCAACAAAAAAAAAATTGAAGCACATGTCATAAGACCCCAAATCTCTGACTCCAGCTTTCTATCCTCTTAAGGAGATGTGAATATAATGCTTTCATCATAAGAGAGTGTGTATCCCAATTAGTAAGATAGAAGGCAATTACCCCCTACATCAGGGGTTCTCTATCTTCAGCACATCAGCATTCCCTGTAGGGCTTATTTTGTTATAACCCAGAGCCTCATGCTGGGTTCCATCCCCAGAATTTCTGATTTAGTAGTTTTTGGACAGGGTTCTATAATTTGTGTTTCTGACAATTTCAAGTGATGCTGATGGGGCTGATCCAGGGACTGCTCTTTGAGAAGCATTGCCCCAGATGATACACAGAGCCCTGCCTTCTGACTTTTCCTTTGACCCCTTTTATGGTCTGCCATTCATCTTTGGGAGGGATGACTGCCTGCTTATGCCTGAGCCATGGAGAAGCTCAAGAGAATCTGGAGTAAATAGGTGATCCCAGTAGAGCCACGAGGGCGAAACCAGATCTCTATATTCACCTTGAATCCCCATGTCAGAAAAGTGCCTGACACATATTGGAAGCTCGATGTTATTTGGGGAATGAATGAATGAATGAATGAATGAATGAAAATAGAGTTTATAAACCAAGAGACAGAGCATCTAAGAAACAACAAAATACATTTAACAATAGAGAGCACAAAGTAAGACTAGATGCGTGAGCTCACAAAAGAGTTCAAATTCTCCTAGGAATGATCATGAGTTTGGATTTAAAATCAAATTCAGTGTTAGGATTTAAAAGCAAAAAAAATTCCGTTTTGGATTTAAAAGCAAATTCAGTGATAGGCTGCCGAAAAGCAATACCAGCTAAGATAACACGGAACCACTAGACAGAGACTGTGAAAAGGCTTCTCATTTAAACACGAAGAAAAGCAGGGGAAGCACTACATTAACTTCATTCATGATGGGACCTTAGGCCAGAAGTTACTAAGCAGTAGAAAATTTCTCAGGATCACTCAGTTTGTCAGCAGCATGGCTAGGATTCCAGCCCTTAGCTCTGTCCCCTCAGAGAGGCCCAGGAAACAGGCTGGTGACCTTGGCTTAAGTCTGAAGCAGAATTCCAGAAGCAGCCAAAGGCTAGAGAGCTCCCTGACCCTTCCAGCCAGTGCAGTGGGAGAAGGAGAAGGAGAGGAGGGAAGGTGGGGAGAGGTAATCGTCCAGATTCTTGTGTCCCGGTGTCCCTCCTCTAAGATGATTTCCCAGACCAGCAGGTATAGACAGACTGAGGGAAAGACCAGAGGAGCTGGGGAAGGAGCTTCCAAACTTTGCTTCCTATTGGAAAGTCAGTGGAGATGGGAGTTAAAGACCACCATGTAGAGTGACTACAGCAGGATATGTGGTGGGGGGCATGGTGAGGCAGGGCAAAAACCCAACCCCTGAGCCACCATGCACCCTCGTGAGACCCTAAAGCCCCAGGGGAGCAGCAGAGGCTGAGACTCCAGGGTGTAGGGGCCAAGTTAGGGGAAAGGGAGTGTTGCCAAGGAGCCACAGGTGTACAGCCCAGCAGGGCACCAAGACTTGGAGGGACATGCTGGGCCAGCAAGACCCCAGGGAGCTCTCTCCCAGTGGGAGACCACTGAGTCAACAGTGCAAAGTGAGCAGCGTGAGCTAGGCAGCTGTGTCCCAGCAGATCACAGCAGGGCCCCCAAACCCCAGGCCTCTCCAAGCTCCCATTCCTGAGGACCTCTCAGACTCCTGTAGTCTCCCTGTCTGCACACTCACACATGTCTAGGTCAAGAGATACCTAAAACCTGGGAATTCACAAGTCCTGAGTTAGCCCCAAGTTCACCCATCCCTTTCACTTCTTCATGGGGAAGACTGGGAGGCTGCCTGTTTTTGGTGAAACTATGTGCCCCAAGAACACAGTTCTCAATGAAATGGGCATGCTCACTTTCTGTTACATTGATGGGCAGCCAGGTTGGCCCAAAGACCAGGCCTGGCTGACAGTGACCCCTGCCCATCCCTCCCGATGTGCCCAGTGGCACCTGACTTCCTCATGATCTTGGCTTGCTTCCGAAGCTGTGCCAGCAGCAGGCCCAGGAGCCCTGAGTCCCGGAAGATGTCAGTGAAGAGCGGGTCTCCACCGGCGATGCTGAGGATGCTCTGCAGGGCCATGAGGGTGCAGGACGGCCCAGGGCTCTCCTTGATCAGATGCTGCACCTTTCGCAGGATCTCGTGGGGCACATAGTGCAGCTCAAACACCAGGGCCTCCAGCAGCTGGAAGAAGTATGCCTGCACAGGGACCGGCTTCAGGGGCATGATCTCTACAAACTGTGAGATGGGCTGCAGGGTCCACTCCAGCAGGAAGAAGTTTCGAGCATTCCAGGTCCACATGGTCCTGATGGCCGACAAGACTTGTGTGCAGAGGACAGAGTTACTGGCTTTGTGGAAAACATTCTGCAGGACCTGGAAGGCCTGAAGATTCTTAACAGTCACCCCTGAGGAGAAAAACAAGAATGACCTTGCAAGTCATTTCTCCTGCCTGTTTCTACAAATAGATGTTTCACTACTAAGAGGACATGCCATTTGAAGTTTCTGTGTCCTAACTCCTTTGGGCACATGCCTATCAGTCCAGAAAAGCCAGCCACCTGGGGTGCGACGAAGGCTGGTGTGGCATAGTCCAAGGTGCACTCAAACTGTGGCCACTCTGAATTGACATGTGCCGTGAAGGTCAGGTACACATTAGATTTCAAAAAGATGATAACACAAAGGAAATAACACAAAATATCTTATTGACAACCATTTGTATTGACCATACATTGAGATGGTAATATTTGGGATATATTGAGTTAAATAAAATATATTATCAAAAATAATTTAACTTATTTCTTCTTATTGAAAGTTAAAATTACATTTAAAATAATAGAACATGCCTGGCATTTTATGTCCATTGCACAGCATTGGGATAGGAAGATTGGTTTCAATGGATTAAAATTAAATGATGTTGGAGATTACTGGCAGAATCAGTTTTGTTTCTAGACAAACTGATAAATAAATACACTTTCCTGACCCACTTCCACCTTTTCCTCCAGCTTGAAGGTTAAGCCTCATTCTCTCTCCCCCAGGGGACACTGTCAGAAAGCTCCCTGCCTCCAGCCTTCTCTGCCTCAGACACCAGAGATGTTTATGAAAACCCTTTCTGATCCAGGCACTGCCTAAACTATGTCTGCGCCCCTGTGCATTGCTGCATCCCATCCAATGGCCCTTCTTAACCTGAGCCCTGCAGCAGTACAGCCTCCCTGCGTCTGTTCTGTAGCAGCTCTAATTTCCCAGACTCACCCAGCCATCCAGGCCACCATTTATTCCCCAGGCTGTCATTTCTGCCTTTAAGCTTTCTCCCTGCATTAGAACCTAGACAACCCACACTTAGCCTTAAAAACTCCCTCTGGTAGGCCCTCTGTTCAGGATTTCCAGACTGAGCCACCTCAGGCCATGGCTGTGCCTCAGGTCATTGGCATTTCTTAGCCAATTCTCCAGCAGACTAGGGTTCAGGGATGTGTGACAGTCTCTACAGAGGAATTTTAGGGAGCAGACACCTGGCCTGTTCATACTGGCACCCAGCATGGGGCAGAGTGCCTGCCACACAGAAAGTATCCATGCCTGCTAATTGAGTTCATCAGTCAATCAATGTCTCAAAGTACTGAGAAGTCACAGACTCTGAGCCTGGATGGCTGTTCTAGGGCCATCAGCCCCCATTATATAAGCAAATGTTATAGGGTAAATCACACCAGAGGTGAAGAAGAGAACTAGAGGTTGCCTCCATTATTTGAGAAAGTCTTTTGTCTTTATTAAGCAGTGTTTCCACCAAGTCTCATGGGAGACATTCATAACCTCCCCAAAGACTGTGGCATAATCAGAGTCTACTGCACCATTGAAAGGGACACAAAAAATCAGGAGAAGACCCTCTGTAGCCTTCTTAGGACTCAGCACTGACTCTTCCGGTCACCCAGACACAAGAAGGACCCACCAGATGCCTCGTGATGGAACTTGAAGCCTTCAAGCTGAGGGTAAGTGACACTGTCAAACACCTTCAGCTCTGACCTCCCACAGGTCGTCAGCCACACCACCAGCCCAAGGAGCTCCTCCAGGTGCGGGTCCACTTCACTCTGGGTCAGCCCATCATACCTGGGGGTAAGACGAGGTCAGCAAACTGTACTTCCTGGATGGAGCAGCCACATGTGTGCATGGTACTCTTGGGGAGACAGAGGCAAGGCAGATCTGCAAGCTAAGGAAGACCCCACAGTCTGCACCTGAGGCAAGTCAGAGGCAAGGGAGCACCCTGGATAAACACCACTCTGCAGACATCATTCTTAGATCCAAACAAGTGTATTCAGAGCCTGTGAAAAGCTACAGCATCTGCTCACAGGAAAGTCACTTTCCATGGCTGGACCCCCAAAAGACATATGCTTAGGGCATCGGCAGACCAGGGCACCTCCCAAATGAGAGCGCAATATAATAGTTCAACGTTGCAACCAAAGGGTGTGGAAAATAGACTTCCTTGATCCTACTTAAAGGTTGAGTGTGGCTTTTGTATTTTGATTATGAGCAGGTGGCTGTCCTGCTCCTCTTGTGGAGAAAGCCTCTCAAGTCTTATTCCAGCCCTGCCATTTCCAGAGGAAAAGTGCTTGTGGCGTGGCTTCACTTAAGGCAGAAAGGAAAGCCAATGAGCCCACATGGGACCTCCTTGGCACTCCCTGGACCAGGCTCCTGTCCCCTCCCCTGCCTTCTACAAGAAGTCTGGGGAAAACTCAACACCCAATGAACCAAAAAATTGTTCAGGAAATGCTATGACACAGACCTCTGCGGAGGTCATAGTCAGCTGGTCACAGCCCAGACTAATGCAAAACGTGGGATGCCCAGCGGGGCATTTGCACTTAGCATCGCTCTGGAGGAAAGTGCAAGGTATTGACATTTAATCGCATCCTTTTGGACTCTCAGTGGACCAACGGACTTCAGCTCCCTCATCCAAGTCACCACATGTAGGCTCAAGGCCTGGCTCTGCAGGGAAGGGTGTGAGGTGCGGTAGTAGCTCCTCAGAGGAGAAGGGTGTCTTATACTCGACGAGCAAAGCCCAGGTGGCCTTGCCCTGAAGCGGCTTCCCCAAGAGCAGCAGTAGAGTTTGGGCCATCACAGCATTTCTCCGATTTCCATCCCTGGCTCTTTCTAATCCCTGGGCCCCACCCGAAGATGATACGGCAAGGCAGAGTGGAAAGTAAGGCGGAGCCAGCCCAGCCCCTGCTGAACAGTGTCTGAGCTTGGGTTTCCCATGTTTCAAGGATTTCAGAAAGAGGTAGTTCACTTGGGAGCTGATCCCAGAAGACACCAGTAGCGGAGAGGCCATGTGAGACAGGGAAGGGAAGGAAACCAGTCTGAGAGCATTAGCAAGCAAGCACCTCATGGGGCCACCGGAGCTAATCCTTCTGGGGTGCTCTGGAGGCCACGCAGAGTGAGCCCACCCAAGGGCAGCTGTGTTGGGTGTGCACCCATCAGCTCCTTCAGTCATTGGGGGACAGCTGCTCCTGAAGGTGGTTCATTTCCAGACCTTTCCAGCCCTTCAGGCACACAGGCAGGGCAGCTAACAGCAGCACCAGAAGCTCTCCAACAGTCAGGGCTTCTGTTTGAGTTCTGATTGGTGAAAATCAGGGCAACAGACATGCAGGTGACAGGTGCCTACAAGTAAACTTCGTAAAAAGGCTGATTCTCTAAGGAAGTGGTCCCATACCTCTCTGCACAATGAATCACTTTTGCAATAAGAGGTCTATCTGGCTGTGCTCTATGGAGCTATATCTATTTTCCTCCAAAGCACCCCAATGATTCTGAGGACCAGGGCTTTGGTGGTCCTGTGTTCTCCCCCCACCAAACATAGCCAGCCACTTACCGAAGTAACGCCTTGAGCAGCAGAGGATAGCCCTCTGAATTCTCAAACTCCAGGAACAGAGCGGAGGAGATGGGGTAGGAATCCTTCACGAATCCCAGGATCAGGTTTACAGCCTCGCTCACCTCGGGGGCAGGGAGTGTGTCCGTGAGCCTGGAGAGGTTCTGGAGGGAGAGCCTGACACAGTCTGTGGCTGCAGGAGGGAAGCACAGACCTGCTAAGCTCAGAAGCAAGAGCTTCCCTGCCATGGTCCACCTCCCTCCTCTACTTCAAACAACATGTCAGGACATGAATGGGAATTAATCCAAAACATGTTCTGCTGGCTCTTGGATCAAGAAGACTGCCCCAAAGAAAGTGCCATCCTGACGGCCACACGCTGCAAGCCCAGCAGGTGACACAGGAGAGGAAGGCAGCCCCTCAGCCCTCTGTCCCTAATTCTCAGCAGGAGGGAGAGTCCAGGTCCATTAGGTAATGAGATGTAAAATGTAAGACCAAAGCTCATCTCAGACCTCGAGGAGACAATGCTGGAGCTGAGCAGAAATTATCTTGATGAAAAGTTCAGGGAAGGATGTATGAACACGTGGGAGGCAGTGGGTGAAAAGATGGGGTGCTTTGGATACTGAAGAGGCCAGAGGATTGGAACACTGAAGTGTAGCCCAGGGAGAGAAAAAGGGGTGTGGCTTATTTTTAGAAGGCCCAGTCGTGGCACTTAATGGCTACCGCACCAGAGTGGTGCCAGAGCCAGGGAAAGATTTGAGTCTAAAGAAAGAGGCCCTCAGATTTGCATTTGGATGGATCACCGCTTTTAGAAATCTCTCATCAAGAAAAACCTCTTCTGAGTACTGGGGAAGCCAATCCAGTGGATCAGAAAAACTACCTATGAGATAACACAAGCTCAGCCTCTCAGCTGTGAGGACTCAGAAGAGCCGCAAAGAATCACAATCCAATAAGATCAGCAGTATTATTATCCCCATTTTACAGATGAGAGAACTGAGGCATCCTGATGGTTAAGTGCCTGAGCTCACGCTCACTCAACTACGAGGACAGAGCCAGAGTCCATTCCTGGCTGTGTCTCCAGAGTCTTTGGCCTTAACCCCTATACATGGTTTCTAAGATAGAAATCAGGGTGCTGGAATCAAGCATCTTTAAGTTTGAAATTGCATTCTCTTCTTCAACAGATGAATAGCCTTGAAATATTCTTCTACTACTCTTAATCTCTATTTTCCCCATTGCAAAATAGCATTAAGAGCTATCTCAAAGAAACAAGCACAAATGCTTGTTTGTACACATATGTACAAATGGGCACAGCACAGTGTCTGATTGGTAGTATGTGCACAGTTAGATCCTCTTTCCCTCCTTCTTCCAATAGAGCAGCAAAATGAACAAGAAAAGCACTTTTATGAAGGGAGCCAAGCAATGTAGAATTATCTCCTGGGCATGGCTGCCCATTCATCTCTTCTTTGGTCCCAGAATTCTATAGAGAGGCTGCAAGAGCACCCCACATCTCATAGAAAGTGATCCCTCAGCCTTTGCTCTGAGTTCAAGGGAAGCCGTTCCGTGGCCCACAGCCCACACCTAGTCTCCCAGGCCATACCGTGCAGGTACTGGATGATGCTGAGGTTCTGGGCCTTGGAGATTGCTCTCAGCACACAGAAGGTGGGCTCCTTCCAGAAGCAGCAGTTGTTCTCCCGAAGGCAGGTCGTGGCAATCAGCAGAGACTGCAGCTCGCTTCCTGAGAGGAGTCCCTCCAGGCCCTGGGAGTCGCTGCAAATATTGAGCAACATCTGAAAAATAAGAAGACAAAGAGCCAAGGAGGCCTGGTTAGGAAGCCTCCTTCCTCAGACAGATTTGTTCCCTACTTCTCTGGAGCACTGATGGGTATGTCTCAGTGGGAAGGATAGGATTGCATGGGGTCACCCTCTGCTCTAGACCAGCAGGTCAACAGAGCCCCCTAGGAAAGGGCGGCAGGGCCTGGGGCTCCAATGTGACTGCATCAGCCCTATACAAGTAATTGTTATCCCTTCCAAATCAGAATAATAAATAAGCAATTGACTTTGTGTCTTTTTAATAGAACTACCGAAAAATGTCACCCACAATTAAGGTATAGAATTAATAGGACCCTGAGCTGTTTAAAAAGGGAAGTGTTTCAGAATTCCTCATTGACACTCAGACTCTACTTCTCCCTAAGACCACTGAGTCAGCATATAATCTCCTAACTGGGCTCCTTGTTTCCACCAATTCCCTTTCCTGATGGCTAACAGAGGGACTTACAAAATCTTCCTCTCCACGTGGGATAAAATCCCAGCACTGCCTTCTCACCCACTTTATCCACTCCCTTGGGTTCTCGGTGGTCCAACAGGACCTGCTGCCAGTGTGGCAAATATCACAAGCTCCTTCCATGGGAATGAAGGCATTCGCTCCTTCTAGGCTGATACAGAGAGAAGCTGGACATTGTGGACCTCAGCTGCGGGTCCCATTTCCCTGCCTGCCTTGCAGGTAGGTGTGGCCACATGACCAAGGTCTCACCTGCGCCTGGGCTTGCATGGCCATTTCTCTGCTTCTTTCCACTTCCTCCACCCCAATAGGCCAGGCTGCCTCCTCTGACCCTCCCAACCCTCAGCTCTCTACTTAAATGCCACGCCCTCAGAACAGACTTCACGGATTCTCTAACACAGATCACGGCCTCTCACCCTCATCGCCCAGCACACCTTTGGCTTTACCTACATAGCACTTAAAAAATTGCTAACTGCACTGCAGCCTGGGCAACAGAGCAAAGCCCATCTCTGTTTTTTTTTTTTTTCATTGCTGACTACACACTTGTTTCTGGATCGTTTTCCCCTTGTTTGGCTTCTTCACCCTTCTGTCACCTCTCAAAGTGAAGCCCAATGCTTGCTGCAGTAACCGTAGGTGTGGCGTAGAGCTTCGCACAGTAGGGGCTCGGTATATTTTTGTGAAAGTAACAGAAGCCCTTGAGGAATGTAGGCGTGGTCTATTCCCTGTGGCACACATTCTGTCCACACACACAGGACTTCAAAGGCAGACCCTGCACTATTTCCCTGCAGGGCACCTAAAAGCCACACAGTAAACATTTGTGAAAGAGCGTGGTGCAGTGTCCTGGCCTCCACTTAGAATATGATTTACATACAAGCAGTTAACACCTACATTTCAACAAATGCAACTCAGAGGGTAACCCACTTTAATGGAACCTGCCAGAACTCAGGCACTACCCTCTGGAAATGAAGAATAGGCTTGGGAATTTGTCTAATGCGGATGCTAACGTGGACATGTATGTACCATGGACAGTTGCATTTGGGAATTCACTGAACACTCACAAGCACCTGCTCTGTGTGAGACACTGCAGACATTGGACACATAGTGACAGGCCCCATGGTCCTCCGTACCCTCCCTCACAAGCTCAGGGAGCAGGAAGAATTTTCTGGAGAGCTCAGCGTCTCAGAAGCTGATAAAGCAAAAACTGCCCGGAAGTGGACAGGGGGAGAAGGTGAGAAGTTAGTCAGTCAAAGAGAAGAAGAAAGATGGGGAATGACAGGAGGAAATCGTGTTTGATACTTAGAGGCCTGAGATATCTTCTGAGAGGAAGGGAAAAGGTGCTGAGAACAGGCAAATGCAAGCTTACTCAAGAGTGCCAATCTCAGCCCCACCCAAGACCTCTGTGACCCCAGACCCCATGCTCACTCACCATGCCTCAGTTTGTATGGACCGAGGATGACAACACTACTTACAGATGTATCCTAGGATGACAGAGAGGGCTCATGAAGGTGACCCACGTGAGGTCATGGCACAGGGGTGGGTACAAAGCTTATACTGAGAAAAAATCGGCTACTGTTTAGCTAGTGGGGCAGATTGTGCTTGTTAACAGGGGAGAAGGGGGCAGAAAGGAGGTTCCAGATGCCAGGGAGGGTGGGCAGGACTTGAGAATGCAGACTGGAGGAGGGGAGCTGGGTGGGTGCAGGGGAGCTAAGTGCAGGGGCAGGGGACCACATTTCTGGGAGACAGCAAGGGAGGGGGCAGTGCTACAGGGACAAGATGAGGTGCAGAGAAGAGGGGGCAATTCATTTTCCAACCATGCAGGCTGTGCAGAGCATGAGGGTGGGGGGTGAGGGGCAGGGGAGGCTGGACCCTCTGGGAGATCAGAGGAGCTTGGGAACCAGGGCTGAGAAAGATAAAAACATCTCCAGGAAGCATCGGAGAGTCTGTCCCCGAAGTGAAATTTTGACCCAGGGAGATGGAGGTCCTCCTCGAACTCACCTGCACAAACATCCTTTGAACTTGAACATCACTCTCAAAAAGCTCATCTTTGTCCAGAGGAAAGACAAAGAAGAGGTAAAGGCATTGTAGGAGCAGGGCTGGAAGCCCAGACTCAGCAACCCTGCCCAGCGTCTCCTGCAAGAGAAGAGCACATGTGACCCCAGGTAGCAAGGCAGCAGAAGTAGGTCAGCCCGGACCCAGGAGCAGGCCCCTGCAACCATTTCAGTGGGGCTGGGGGACAGTCCCTCTAAGATCCAGTCCTCAAGTGTGAAATGCTGACAACCAGAGGATGCACCTAGGGTGGCTGTGATGATTAAGTTTATATAAAGTGCTTACTATGTGCTCCATAGCTCCTTTATAAGATTCATAGATAGAAAGAAGGAAGAAAGGAAGGGAGGGAGGGAGGGTGGGTAGAAAGGAGGGAAAAGGAGAGGGATTGTAGAGATTAGAATACAAGGGCTTCCTAGCAAATCCTACTGGGTGACTGTGGTCCGGGGCCTCCTGACTAGGAGGTGGTCTGGGGACTCATGATTAGGAAGGGAAAGCAGTCTGGAGGGGAGGTTGATAATATGTGTGTGAACCACAGAGGTGAGGACCTGATCAGGCCCCTTCCTGCCCTCTCATCTAGATCCCCAACAGATCTCATCAAGGTCCAAAAAGTCTAATAGGTGATGACTGACAATCAGCCAGCATCTCAACTAAATAGCTCAGGGCTGCCAGACAGAAGTCAAGAGGACAGGAAGTCTGCAGAGATGGAGACCAGCCTCCCAGGAGCTTCCTGGGGTCTTTGTTCCTGGGGCTTTGCCTGCAGCTCCAGTGGGATTACTTCAGCTGCAGCCTCTGTGTGTGTGTGTGTATGTGTGCGCGTGTGTGTGCATGCATGTGTATGTGCATGCATGTGTGCACGTGCACATATGAGCACCTGTGAGGTCAACCTATGGAACGCTGTCCATGCAACTTCCCACCCCACTGGTTAACCTGACAGACACTATGGGGAAGTCAGAGAAAGAGAACGATGAATGTACAGTCTGGACCAGGATCAGGACTAGACGCAGGCTGCTGGTCCTAGCCTTCCTCCCAAAGGTTGACAGTGCAAGGTACTGTCCTCCATGTATTTGACATCTTGTTAACCTTGACCCCATCAGGGCAGTTCTCCCTGTCCTTCCCCCACCTCACTCATGATGCACCATGCACAGGCAGTGAAAAACACGCCCTTAGGTTAATGTGTCACCAATCAGACGGCAGAGACTCCTTCCCCAGGGGCAGACGAGATGAGCCCTCATGCTGTGCTTCAGGCTGCTGTGCCTGAGAGTGGTGCAGGCAGTTTACCTGAAGAAGACTCAGGAGGTCCTCCCTTCAGTTAACTTCCCAGGTCAGACACCACCCCCGACCCCAGACAAGTACTGCATGATGTGCTCCTGTCACCCCTCCATGCATGGCTGCAAAGGCCCATCTCATGTCTGGGTTCATCTAGTGAAGCAGCTTTGGAACTGGTAACAGGTAGAGGCTGGAAGAATTTGGAGAAATTACACTGAGGGCAGCAGCCACCCTGGTTCTCTGCTGTTCCTGGCATGCAGCAGGCATGAGTGGGAAGGGAAGGAAGAGGAAATGCCTCATCTCTAAGCGAGGCCAGGACAGATACTTAGAGGGTACATCATTCAGGCTGACCCTAACAGGAAGAAACAAAGAACAGTGGCTCTGAGCATGGGATCTGGAGTCAGACAGACCACAGATGCACAGTGTAGGTAAGCCTGAATTCTCATCACTCACCGGCATCACGGTGATCTGACTCAGAGGGTCCTTGGGAGGATTCACTGATGATGTCTGGGACACACCCAGCCTTGCCCCACGTGTAGGAAGTACTCAATAAACATCAGCCATTAGCAATCCCACACTAACCCCAGAAAAGAGGTGTTATTATCCTCAATCCTAAAATTAGAAATGCAACCACGGGACAGGAAGGTAAAGCAATTTGCCCACAGTTACACACAACTTGTCAGCTGAGAAAGTGGGAATTTCCAGCTCTGAAGTCCACGTTCTACACCAGAATGGGAGGAGGGAGGAGAAATAATAAATCTGTTTTATGAAAAGAAAGGCCCTTTTGGGACATGCCACCGCCCTGTGCTGGACCTCCTCTGCACCTGGATGAGCAGTGCCCAGGGTGGGGGCCGATGGCCTGAAACTCACCGAGTCTGTCCCCGTGAGCACGTACACCGACTTCAGGAGCAAGTAGCCATCCTGATCCATGTCCCCCTTCCACCGCAGCAACTGCCCAGCCGCCAACCGAGCTTGCTCTGGAAGACAGTGTCACCAGCAGGGCATACAGCGACCTGCCCACTCAGCTTCGTCTCCATCCAGGATCCCCTCTTCCCAAGAGATGTGCCTGAGCATCTGTAGAGGACTTTGGCATCTTGCCTACACGTCCCTAAAGCCACCTGCCTCTCTACTAAACGTTCCACACCCTGCCAGACTAACCTCCTTGGAAGACAGCCTTTTTCACACCATTGTCCCTGTTTAGTAGCCAACAGTGGTTCCTGATTGCCAGTGAGAAAGAACAAGCTCCTCAGCTATTGGATTTCTCACAATCCAGAATCTTCCCCTACTTCTTGGATCACACAGTCCCTTATGTTGCAAGAATTCCTGAAATCTACACCATGCTGAGAAATTTCTTCCCCTTAGAAGTTCCTCCTACCCTTGGCCCTCAGCCAGTGTGAAATTTTACCCTGCCTCCAGGGACCAGTGCACATGAGAGGAAGAGTGCAAGTCAGGAGGCCCCACGAGAGATGCACACTTTGGCCCCTGTATCTTTTCAGAACCAAGAGCTCCACCAAACACACAGGTGCATCTTCAATCCTAGCACTTACTCCCAGAGACCACGGTCCCCTGCATGTTGTGTGTGTGTGTGTCTATGTTGTGGTGTATCTGTGTGTGTGCGTGCCTACATGTATCTCTGTGTGTAGTGTTTCTGGGTGTGTCTTCATGTGTATAGTGTGTGTCTGTGTGTAGTTTCTGTGAGTAGTCTCTGTATGTGTCTGTGTGTAGTGTGTCTGTGTATGTAGTGCATGTGTGTGTCTCTGTATCTCTGTGTGTCTGTGTGTATCCGTGTATAACATCTGTGCATAGTGTCTGTGTGTAGTGTCTGTGTGTGTAGTGTATGTGTGTGCCTCTGTGTGTCTGTGTATATCTGTGTATGACATCTATGTGTAGTGTCTGTGTGTAGTGTCTATGTGTGTGTGTGTATAATGTACTGCGTGTGCCTGTGTGTGTAGTGTGTGTGTCTCTGTGTGTCTGCGTATCTGTGTATGACATCTGTGTGTAGTGTCTGTGTGTATGCAACAACTGTGTGTAGTATGTCTATGTGTGTTTGTGTATAATGTATTCTGTGCAGCATGTGTGTGTGTGTTTGTCTATATGTCCTGGAAGCAGCAGAGCTCCCCGAGCCCCCTTCCCGCATCCTGCATTTCCCTTGGTCCCCAAGGCACTCAGTGACAGAGTGAGGCCCTCCTGCTCTTTGGCAGGCAACACTCTAGCTAACGCGAAAGCAGAGGGGCCTGGGAGGGTGTGCAGGGCTGCACTGCTCTCTGTAGAGGGCCTGCCAGCACCTCCATGCTCTTACCTGCAGGCTTCCCCACAAGGACCTTCTGGAGTTGCTGGGCAAGCTGGTCGGACACATCTTCTGCCAGCCTCTGGAGACTGGGAAAGCAGATTATCCCCACGGAGTGTTCCCAGGCCTGAAGCAACAGATGGGTCTCAGTCAGAGATGGCAATGCCACAAGCAGGGCATGAGCACTGCCCACCATGCCACCCTTCACCAGCCCAAGCTGATGGCTCAACTCCCTTTCCCAGGGGCATGCAAAAAACCACCACATCACCCACCCTCACAGCCCCAACCACCATCCCTACACAAATGCCTCCAAAGTCTCCAGCTGCGCAGACATCCCCCTGAACACGAGCCCCTGAAATGTCAAACATGCAGAGCCGGTCCACCACCTTCCTCACAGCCTGCTGCATCTGGCATCAGTGGATGGCCCTGCCAGGAGCCTGCTGCCCCCACGGGAGCACGGGAGTGCCTCTCCAGGTCTCCCCCTCCCTCAGCCTTCACCCAGCCACCTCTGTGTCTCACTGATGCTCCTCATATACAATTTCAAGTCCTGTACAGATAACCCAATTTTAGTCATTCAATTATTTCCTTTAGATAAATTCCAAAAAGTGGGATTGCAAGTTAGAGAGTGTGCTTTTATTTTCTAATGCTTTGGTACATATTATTAACTCGGCTTCCAGACAAAGTTGACCAGATGAGATTCCCCAGGCCTCCCATGAGCAGACAGATTTCTCCACACCCTCAGCAAAACTGAGCATCGCTGTGCCCGTTCTTCTTTAATGGAAAACTTCAGAAGAGAAAAAATATCTCATCTCAATGGCAGCCTTTCGATTTCTAGTGTGGAAAACCTCTTTTCATCGTTCTTGATTGTCTGTTTTCACTCTTAGGCTATTACTTTACTAGGGTTTTTACTATTGTTTATTTAAAAGAGCTGTTTGTATCTTTAAAAAAATGTTAGACGGCCCATAACATAACTGCAGTTATTTTGCATTTGTCATTTTGTCTTTTAATTTGTTATTGTTCAGTTTTGCTATACAGAAATCTGAAATTCCTATGAAATCAAATTTCTCAATCTATTCTTTCATTTTCTGGTTTTAATTCCAGGCTTAAAAAATTCTTCTCCAGTCCAAATTGTTGTTCTTAACCTTCTCTTTTTCAATTTCTTTAAACTTCTTTCTTATCTGCTCCTTCTTTATTTCTATCCCACCTGGTCCCTTTTTTCTGCAGACTTTTTCCCCTTATTATTTAGGATACTATTTAGCAGAAGTCATGAGTTTTAAAATTCTTTTTGAAGTGCCAGGCTCTTTTCAGAGTTCCCTCCCTATTTCTCTAGCAGTCCTGTTTGTTAAGTCTGATTTTCATCCAAGTCTTTGGGCAGAGAGCCTTTTCTCTTTGTTCTACTGTGTTGTGGAACTGACTGAGTAGGACTAAGTTTCCTAGCCCTGTGATGAGACGGGCTCATTCCAGACCAGTGGTCAGGGTGGAGTTACTGCCCTTGGTCCAGGACTTGAGTTCTGGAGAGATTCCCCAACACTGGTTTCCACCAGAAGGATCAGCTGCTGTGCACATTCCGGGCATCCGTGGCCTCCAAGGAAGGCAGTTTTGCTGCACTGCTTCCACTCAGCCCCACTCACCGTCCACTTTCAATTAACCTCCCGCCCCAAGGCCCAAATGAGCTCTTTTTCAATCTGAGTTCTTCCATCTAGGAAAGATGAGAAGGGCTTCAAAATCCAAGAGGAAAAACATTTTTAATGTGTGTCTTGCTGTGGCATTATGTTTGTTAAAAAATAAAAACCTTTAAAAATTTTCTCTTTATTAAAAGATACTATAAACTAAGTGAAAAGGCAAGCCGCAAGTTGGGAGAAAATATTCACAATGTGTGCCACTGACAGAGGATTGGTATCCAGACCTCTAAACATTGATAAGAAAAAGACAAACAACCTGCTTTTTACAAAAAGAACAAAATAGACAAATAAAAAAGGTCATTTGCATAAGATAAAATAAATAACAAATTACTAATGATCCAGAAAGTGCATATTGAAACCTCAATATTTTCTACTTTTTGGGTTAGCAAAAATGAAAAACCTGACAATACCAAATGTAGCAGAATGGGAGGGAATCACAGGAACCCCCCATGTGCTGCTAACAGAGTATCAATTGGAACAACCCTTTGAAGAAGGGTTTAACCTAATCCAATAAAGTTACAGGGTACATGCCCTACCACCTGACAATTTCAGTCCTAGGTATATTCCCTAAAGAAATGCTGGCCCAGGTACTAGGCAGGAAATATTTGTGGGGCATTACTTGTGGCTGTGAAAAACTGGAAAAAAAATACTTAATATGCATTGATAAGACAATGAATAATTTGTGGTATATTTATATAATAGGATACTATATAGTGCTGAAAAGAAAATAGAGCTAGATACATCAACATGGATGAATCCCAGAAATAGAATGTTGAGTGAAAAAAGCAAGTTGTACAAGTTATGACAATATGAGTCTACTAAATCCTGCAAGGCTAGATTGCATGTTACAGATGGCTGGATATGTAGCTAATAGAAGTGAACGTCCACCCAGAGAGTGAGGCAACCCAAATTCAAGAGAGGAAACCCTACTGGAGGACTAAGGGAGGGAAATGAGCTAAAGAATGTGTACACAGGGAGCTTTAGTTTATCTGAAGTGTTTTATTTATTATATACTGGATTGTGAGTACTCGTGTGTTTTGAGCAAAATTTTGTATGGACCTGAATTTTTTTGTACCCTATAAATAGACTTGGTTGGCATTTTCTTATGTAAATTTTTTTAAAGTAGTGGGTTAGAACTTTGCTAAAACAACCAAAATGCTAGATCACTGTTAAACACTATTGGACATAGCAGACCTTCAGCAAATACTTGGTAAGTGAATGAAACAAATATGAAACCCACGATACACAGTAACAACGACTAAATGTTTTGAGCCTGGGTGCTATGACAAGCACTTACGCCATGTATTACACTTCCATGCATTAGATCCGCTAGTCCTCACAACAAGCCTTTGAGGTTTGTGCTATTATTATGCCCACTTTATAGAAACGGAGGCTGAGCTGGAGTTTAAGAGGAATCAGTTAGGTGGCAGAGTCAAGGTTTGAATTACTTCACACACAAATGCACATACGCAAATAGCATTTACACATCTACGAAACGTATGGCTGTCACCTAGAAGCCAGCTGCCACTCAGACTTGTTAATCCCTGGAGAGGAAACGTCTGTACTTTCGACTTGGAATTTCTGTGGCAAGATGATTTCCCTCCCTAGAAACGAAAACTCTGCTATGATGTCTTTCTAACAAATCCCTGCAACTCCTCCCTGCACTGACAAACCCCTCAAAGACCAATTTGCAGGCAGTTGACTCAGAAGCATCTATATCGTCTCTGGAGCAGTGGGACTCCAGGAGGCACTCTACAATAAAGCAAATTGGGCCACTGTGAGCTGAACAGTAATTGTACTCTGAGCCAGATCTCCCAAGGCCCGGACTCCTTCCTGGGACCTCGAAGGGCACTTTTAGAAGCTGCATTAACTCTTTCAGGCCACCGGGGTGCTGTTTGATGCACAGAGCCAATCATTTGCCGAATGGTACCATGGGGACCCCGAAGAGTTAAAGCAGCTTCCAAAAGACCCTAATTTTTTCCCAAACTGGGACTTACATGCTGGGAGAATATTGCTCAATATTTTTAAAAACTTTTATTTGCTAACATTATCTAAGCTGCATCATCATGCCTCGTGGCTGTCCCCTCACATGGAAGAAAGAGAAAGAAAATGATGCTCTGGTCTCCAAAGGAAAATAAAGAATGGCAAAAGCTCTAGGGGAGATGAGAGGAAAAACCCAGATTTTGAATGACAAAGAGAACACGGTTGGTATTTCGGCATGAACAAAAGGTCATTATTACTCCATTACTGCAGAGTTTGGGGGATTTGTCTTTAAGTGAGCTCAAAACATGTCTGAGACTTTGCATGAAGTTTCCCTGCTAGTATGACACAGTGGACCCTCTTCTCTGTTAAAAAAAAAAAAAAAGGTGCATCAAAACTTTGCTAAAATAACAAAACAGCAGAAATGTTATTTCCCCATGATGGGAATAAACCATGTTGCAGGGTTTACTCTACCCCAAGATGGGGTAGAGTCAGGAGTGGACAAACAGGGGTGTTTACCCTGCTCGCCCCTTGGACACCACACTTAAAAATAATTATTGATCATCTTTGGTATTTTACTTAATGGTGTTTATCCTTCTTCAATTATCAGTTAGATCCACACTTGGGTTTTACAAGAATGATTGACCATAGTCAACACCATAAACTCTGCACCATTGTCTGAATAGTCAGCCCAGGAATGTGCACATATGCACACACACACAAAAACCCAAATACACTGACCTCTAAATACAACTAAGTTAGTGTTCATTTTAATCCCTCCATACTAGGAAATGGATGTATTCCTTCTTATGTTACCCACTGTTCCAGTTACCTGGGAAATCAGGTTGTTGCATGAAAAACCACCCCTAAATTCAGTGGCTTAAAACAATAGCAATCATTTATTTTGCTCGTGGATCTGAAATGTGGGCAAGACTCAGCAAGGACAGCTTTTCTGTGCTCCACTCTGCTAGGGCAGTTAATGGGAGCTAAGAGATTCACTTCCAAGATTATGTGCTCTTGGAAGGGCTGGCAAGATGGTGCTAGCAGCCAGCAGTAAGTGCAGCCTCAAGGTCAGGGCCTTGGATCCTCTCCACACAGACATTCACTCAGAACTACTTAGGCTTCCTCACAACATGGCAGCTAGACTCTAGGAGTGAGTATGCCAAGTGACAGGAAGACGAAACTCTGAGTCTCTTGAGGCCTATGCCTGAAAATATCTCTTCTGCACTGTTCCATTAGCCCAGTCATCACAAATTCATCTAGATTCAAGGGGAGGGGATACAGAAATCCCATCTCTTGAAGGGAGGAGTGTGAGCACATTCGTAGCACCTCTAATCTACCACATTCATACATCTCCCTTTTCTTCAATGCAGTCCCACCCCTGAGATTGTCTATCTCAGTCATTGAGAGATTTTACACAAATTGCTAAGGATTCTCTATTTTACTTTCTGCTTTCTCTCAAAGTCCACATTCTAAGAATAAACTTCAGTGGCTACCTCTGTAGCTCTAGATTTCCCTATTTCTATTATTACAGGATATCTCTGTGTAATGTGAGAACCTCAAGTGCTTTTCTTCCTCCAAAGGCCAGAACCTTCCCATGCTTGCGAGAAGAATACCTTCTTCCTTTGAAGTTAGAGCCTATGATGGGAAAGGTTTCAAAAGACCAAAGCCCAAGACTCTTGGCAGGAAGAGAACAACAGTCTATTGAGTCTTTCTTAAAAGCACTACCCTGCACACCACAGAAGTCATTGGCTCTGTGTTTCTCCTGTGTGATGAAGTAAAACTTCCTCCCTATCTGCAACATCCTAGAGCAGCAATCTAAACATCCTATGTGTGGGAGTGACATTCTTTTTGAGCTGAAGGGAAAGGTAAGGTGTTAGCCAGGCAAAGCTATTGTCCAGTGAGTCATGGGATAAGGAAAGAAAAACCAGATCTGCCCTATCCTAGGAACCCCAGCACTGAGCAAGGACACCCAGTGGTAAACAATGCAGACCTGCAGCAGACTGCCCAGGTGATGCTCTGCTCCCAGCTGACAACTGGGTGGCTTTGGCCAAGTTATACAATATCCTTAAACCTTTCCTTCCTCACTTATAAAGCTAAGATAAAAATACTACCTACAGCACAGCATTATTGTGAGGACATGTAAACACTGAACAGAATGTCTGGCTAGCTAGTTAGAGCCTGTTGGATATTTCCTAGCTATTTTCAGTGGAAGCAGCCGCTCACCTGGGCATCAGGGTGCCTGAGTTTAAGTCTTGGCTCTGCCTTTTGCTCATGTTGGAACCCAGGGTGTCATTTCATCTCTTAGCCTCATTTCTAATACACAGATTGGTTAGCACAGGTCAAAGAAAGAACAGGGTGATATTAAAAAGAAATAAAAGATAGGGGGAAAAGGCTGGATTGGAAGGATCTGACCCTAGATCAGGATTGAAACAAGTCTTCAACTTGCCCTGGCTAAGAACTCTTTGACCTAAGAAGAGGAGTGAGGAACCCTAGGTGAGGAGGGAGCCTGCTATACTGGGTGAGAGCCCCATTTCTCACTCTTCCCCTCAGGGCAGCTCCCTTTTGGGATTCCAGTTTGTTGAGATTCCATTAGGTTCTTCCTTATTACCTGGAGAGTAGCCAAAAGGTTGAGTAGGTTAGCACCCTTGCAGCCTCTCTTCAACTCAAGAGGCAGTGGGTCTGGGATTCACTGTAGCACAAACTAAGCCCACCTTTGTACTTGCCTAGCAGTTACTGCAGATTCAAGTATAAATAATGACATGGATAGGGGAAAGTTCATCATGCCTGCTCTGTGTTTGGAGGAGTCAGATATGGGAGAAAACCAGATAGGCTAAAGGTAAGCTCTTCTCTGGGAAGAAGATATGGAAGAAGTAGCTCTGACGGAGTCTGATGAACAAGGCAATGCCCATTATCAAATCTCATGACTCATGAGGCTGAAGCTACCAGGTGACAGCAACCTAGGAGAGACACACATAGCTGTCAGCCTGATTCACCCAGCCCCAGCTACGATGTAGATCACTCCTTCCATGCAGAGTCTGACCAATAAAGAGGCTGGGCCAGTCAGACAAGACCCTACACCCTAGGGACATGGCCGTTTCCAAGCAGAAGTGACAATTCAAAATCCCTTGTGTGCATGGCTTTGGAACAAAGAATATTCCAAATCATCTTAATTAATTTTCTTTGGGCCCAAAATGAAGAGAGTCAGGTACAGAGAGTTGAGCTCCATCACACATGGGAGTTCAGGACTCTTGTTTGTACTTGGGAGTCTCAGAGCCCAGGCAGGGTATGGTTTCCATGACAACCAATACATGCAGAAGGCATTGATGTTAGCAGCCACATTCCAGGAGAAGTGGCGTTAACATTTTAGGTTCTGTTATTTCCAAGGGGGAACTTCATAGAAAACCTTAAAAACACTGCTCCCGGGGGGGGGCGGGAAACGATCCAAGATGGCCGTTTAGGAACAGCTCAGGATTGCAGCTCCCAGTGAAAGCGCAGAGGGTGAGTGGACGCCGCGTTTTTATTGCCCACAGACTAGGAAATTCCCGGGCAGAGGTGCTCCACGGTCGCCAGCGCGGCTGTTTCGGCCAGCGTGGCTGCCAGCCGGCACCGCTGCTTTGCCCCGCGCGGCTGCTTTGTCGGCGCCCCGGAGCCGCGGTTCTCCGTACAAAATACACCGGTCCGGGGGCCCTTTTGGCTGGCGATTGGAGCCACGGGAAGTCACCCATTCGTCTGTTTAAAAAGGGGACTGAGCAGAGAACCAGGACAGTAGATTCCAGGGTAAAAAAAAAAAAAAAAAAAAAGGCGCCGCAAACCTCAGTGCCGCTGTTTAAGCCAGCACAGTGAGTGGCCACAGGGGAAAACAAACAGGCGCCTCTTCAACAGGTGACTGGAACACCAACTTAAAAAAGGCTCTGAGGCAGGGAGCCAGGCGATCAGGCTCGGCTGGCCCCACCCCCACAAAAGAACAGCAACCAGAAACTCTGGATTGAGAGTTTCACAGCAAGCGCAGCTGAACCCAGGATGGTCCAGCTCTGTGGGGGAGGGGCGTCTGCCATTACCGAGGCAGCCCGGAGGGGCGTCCGCCATTACCGAGGCAGCCCGCCGTTGCCAAGGCAACCTGCCATTGCTGAGGCAGCCCGCCGTTGCCAAGGCAACCCGCCACAGCAGAGACTCCGCCCCAACAGAGGCGGGCCACCATTGCCAAAGCAGTTCTAACTACACCCATGTAAACAGGACTGCAGGGAAGTTCACTCGGCAGCGGGGCGGAGCCCACAGCAGCTCAGCAAAGCTGCTATAGGCCGACAGTGACTAGGCTGCCTCCTTGCTGGGCTGGGCAGGTCTGAAGGAAAAAAAAAAAAAAAAAGAAGGCGGCAGCATAACGTAAACTCATAAATAAAGCCCTAAATCCCTGGGACAGAGCACCTGGGAACAAAAAGCAGTTTATGAGTTCTGCTGCAGCAGACCTAAAAGTACCTGCCCAGCAGCTCTGAATGAACAACAACGGAGCTCGCAGCTCACCATTTGAGCTCCTATAAAGAAGAGACCGTCTCCTCAAGCAGCTCCCTGACGCCTATATATCCAAAAAGACACCTCATAAAAGAGAGATCAGATTGACACTAGGCGGGTATCCTTCTGGGACAAAGATAGCAGAAGAAGAAAACTGGTAACAAACCTTGCTGTTCAGCAGCTGCTGCAGGTGAACCCCAGACAAGCAGGGCCTGGAGTGAACCTCAGCAGACCTACAGCAGAGGGGCCAGACTGTCAGAAGGAAAACCAAGAAACAGAAATAACCTCATCATCGACAAACAGAACGTCAATCTGAAAGATTTGAGACCCAATCTGAAAGCCAGCAACTACAAAGTCGACAGGTGGATAAATCCTTAAAGATGGGAAGAAACCAGCACAAAAAGGATGAAAACACCCGAAACCAGAACACCTCTCCTCCTAAAAGGGATCACAACTCCTCACCAGCAAGGGAACAAGGTTGGATGGAGAACGAGTGTGATGAAATGACAGAATCAGACTTCAGAAGGTGGGTAGTAAGAAACTTCTGTGAACTTAAAGAACATGTTCTAACCAAATGCAAAGAAACTAAGAACCTTGAAAAAAGATTTGACGAAATGCTAACAAGAATGGACAAAATAGAAAGGAATATAAGTGAATCGATGGAGCTGAAAAACGCAACACGAGAAATTCGTGAAGCATGCACAAGTATCAACAGCTGAATTGACCAAGCAGAAGAAAGGATATCAGAGGTCGAAGATCAACTCAATGAAATAAAACGGGAAGGCAAGACTGGAGAAAAAAGGGTAAAAAGGAATGAACAAAGACTCCAAGAAATGTGGGACTATGTGAAAAGACCTAATCTACGTTTGATAGGCGTACCTGAATGCGACGAAGAGAATGAATCCAAGCTGGAAAATACTCTTCAGGATATTATCCAGGAAAACTTCCCCAACCTAGCAAGGCAGGCAAACATCCAAGTCCAGGAAATACAGAGAACACCACAAAGATATTCGTCAAGAAGAGCAACCCCAAGGCACATAATCGTCAGATTCACCAGGGTTGAAATGAAGGAGAAAATACTAAGGGCAGCCAGAGAGAAAGGTCAGGTTACCCATAAAGGGAAGCCCATCAGACTCACAGCAGATCTCTCAGCAGAAACCCTACAAGCCAGAAGAGAATGGGGGCCAATATTCAACATCCTTAAAGAAAAGAACTTTCAACCCAGAATCTCCTATCCAGCCAAACTAAGCTTCATAAGTGAAGGAAAACTAAAATCCTTTGGGAACATACAAGTACTCAGAGATTTCGTCACCACCAGGCCAGCTCTGCAAGAGCTCCTGAAAGAGGCTCTACACATATAAAAGAACAACAAGTACCAGCTCAACTAAAGGGCAAAACAGCCAGCTAGCACCAAAATGGCAGTATCAAATTCACACATAACAATATTAACCCTAAATGTAAATGGACTAAATGCCCCAATCAAAAGACACAGACTGGCAAATTGGATAAAAAGACAAAACCCATCGGTGTGCTGTATCCAGGAAACCCATCTCACATGCAAGGATACACAAAGGCTCAAAATAAAGGGATGGAGGAAGATTTACCAAGCAAATGGAGAGCAAAAAAAAGCAGGAGTTGCAATTCTCATCTCTGATAAATTAGACTTTAAAGCAACAAAGATCATAAGAGACAAAGAGGGACATTACATAATGGTAAAAGGATCAATGCAACAAGAAGAGCTAACGATCCTAAATATATACGCACCCAATACAGGAGCACCCAGATACATAAGGCAAGTTCTTAATGACTTACAAAGAGACTTAGACTCCCACACAATAATAGTGGGAGACTTTAACACCCCATTGTCAACATTAGACAGATCAACCAGACAGAAAATTAACAAGGATATCCAGGACTTGAACTGAGACCTGGACCAAGCAAACCTAATAGACATTTACAGAACTCTCCACCCTAAATCCACAGAATATACATTCTTCTCAGCATCACATCACACCTACTCTAAAATTGACCAGATAATTGGGAGTAAATCACTCCTCAGCAAATGCAAAAGAACGGAAATCGTAACAAACAGTCTCTCAGACCACAGTGCAATCAAGTTAGAACTCAGAATTCAAAAACTAACTCAGAACCGCACAGCTTCATGGAAACTGAACAACTTGCTCTTAAATGTTGACTAGATAAACAATGAAATGAAGGCAGAAATAAAGATGTTCTTCGAAACCAATGAGAATGAAGACACAACATACCAAATCTCTGGGACACATTTAAAGCAGTCTCTAGAGGAAAATATATAGCAATAAGTGCCCACATGAGAAGCAAGGAGAGATCAAAAATTGACACCTATCGTCAAAACTGAAAGAGCTAGAGGAGCAAGATCAAAAAAACTCAAAGTCTAGCAGAAGACAAGAAATAGCTAAGATCAGAGCAGAACTGAAGGAGATAGAGACACAAAAAACTCTTCAAAAAATCAGTAAATCCAGGAGCTGGTTTTTTGAAAAGATCAACAAAATAGACAGACCACTAGCCAGATTAATAAAAAAGAAAAGAGAGAATAACCAAATTGATGCAATAAAAAACGATAAAGGGGATATCACCACAGATTCCACAGAAATTCAAACCATCATCAGAGATTATTACAAACAACGCTATGCACACTAATAAACCTGGAAGAAATGGATAAATTCCTGGACACTTGCCTCCTGCCAAGCCTAAACCAGGAAGAAGCCAAAACCCTGAACAGACCCATAACAAGGTCTGAAGTTGAGGCAGCAATTAAGAGCTTACTACCCAAAAAAAGCCCAGGTCCAGATGGGTTCACAGCTGAATTCTACCAGACATACAAAGAGGAGCTGGTACCATTTCTTCTGAAACTATTCCAAACAATACAAAAAGAGGGAATTCTTCCCTAATCATTTTATGACACCAACATCATCCTGATTCCAAAACCCGGCAGAGACTCAACAAGAAAAAAAAACTTCAGGCCAATATCCATGATGAACATAGATGCAAAAATCTTCAATAAAATACTGACAAGCCGATTGCAACAGCACATCAAAAAGTTTATCCACCATGATCAAGTAGGCTTCATCCCGGGGATGCAAGGCTGGTTCAACATACGCAAGTCTATAAACGTAATTCACCACATAAACAGAACCAAAGACAAAAACCACATGATTATCTCAACTGATGCAGAGAAGGCCTTTGACAAAATTCAACAGCCCTTTATGTTAAAAACACTCAATAAGCTAGGTATCGATGGAACGTATCTCAAAATAATAAAAGCTATTTATGACAAACCAACAGCCAATATCATACTGAATGGGCAAAAACTGGAAGCATTCCCCTTGAAATGTGGCACCAGGCAAGGATGCCCGCTCTCACCACTGCTATTCAATATAGTATTAGAAGTTCTAGCCAGAGCAATCAGGCAAGAAAAAGAAATAAAGGGCATTCAAATAGGAAAGGAGGAAGTCAAATTGTCTCTATTTGCAGACGACATGATTGTATATCTAGAAGACCCCATCGTCTCAGCCCCAAACCTCCTGAAACTGATAAGCAAGTTCAGCAAAGTCTCAGGATACAAAATCAATGTGCAAAAATCACATGCATTCCTATACACCAATTACAGACTTAAAGAGAGCCAAATCAAGAACAAACTTCCATTCACAATTGCCACAAAGAGAATAAAATACCTAGGAATACAACTAACAAGGAATGTAAAGGACCTCTTCAAGGAGAACTACAAGCCACTGCTCAACGAAATAAGAGAGGACACAAACAGATGGAGAAACATTCCATGTTCATGGTTAGGAAGAATCAATATCGTGAAAATGGCCATACTGCCCAAAGTAATTTACAGATTCAATGCTATCCCCATCAAGCTACCAATGACCTTCTTCGCAGAACTGGAAAAAACCACCTTAAACTTCATATGGAACCAAAAGCGAGCCCGCATAGCAAAGTCAATTCTAAGCAAAAAGAACAAAGCAGGGGGCATCACACTACCAGACTTCAAACTATACTACAAGGCTACAGTAATCAAAACAGCATGGTACTGGTACCAAAACAGAGATATAGACCAATGGAACAGAACAGAGGTCTCGGAGGCAACACAACATATCTACAACCATCTGATCTTTGACAAACCAGACAAAAACAAGCAATGGGGAAAGGATTCCCTGTTCAATAAATGGTGTTGGGAAAGCACATGGCTACATGTGCAGAAAGCAGAAACTGGACCCCTTCCTGACACCTTACACTAAAATTAACTCCAGATGGATTAAAGACTTAAACATAAGACCTAACACCATAAAAACCCTAGAAGAAAATCTAGGCAAAACCATTCAGGACGTAGGTGTAGGCAAGGACTTCATGACCAAAACACCAAAAGCATTGACAACAAAAGCCAAAATAGACAAATGGGACCTAATCAAACTCCACAGCTTCTGCACAGCAAAAAAAACAATCATTAGAGTGAATCGGCAACCAACAGATTGGAAAAAATTTTTGCAGTTTACCCATCTGACAAAGGGCTGATATCCAAAATTTACAAAGAACTAAAACAGATTTACAAGAAAAAAACTAACAAGCCCATTCAAAAGTGGGCAAAGGATATGAACAGACACTTTACAAAAGAAGACATACATGAGGCCAACAAACATATGAAAAAATGCTCATCATCACTGGTCATCAGAGAAATGCAAATCAAAACTACATTGAGATACCATCTCACGCCAGTTAGAATGGCGATCATTAAAAAATCTGGAGACAACAGATGCTGGAGAGGATGTGGAGAAATAGGAACACTTTTGCACTGTTGGTGGGAGTGTAAATTAGTTCAACCATTGTGGAAGACAGTGTGGCGATTCCTCAAGGACATAGAAATAGAAATTCCATTTGACCCAGCAACCCCATTACTGGGTATATATCCAAAGGATTACAAATTGTTCTACTATAAGGACACGTGCACACGAATGTTCATTGCAGCATTGTTTACAATAGCAAAGACCTGGAACCAACCCAAATGCCCATTGACGATAGACTGGACAGGGAAAATGTGGCACATATACACCATGGAATATTATGCAGCCATCAAAAACGATGAGTTTGGGTCCTTTGTAGGGACATGGATGAACCTGGAAACCATCATTCTCAGCAAACTGACAGAAGAGCAGAAGATCAAACACCGCATGTTCTCACTCATAGGCGGGTGTTGAACAATGAGAACACATGGACACAGGGAGGGGAGCACTACACACTGGGGTCAGTTGGGGGGAAATAGGGGAGGGACGGTGGGGGGTGGGAAGCTGGGGAGAGAGAGCATGGGGAGAAATGCCAGATGTAGGTGATGGGGAGGAAGGCAGCAAATCACACTGCCACATGTGTTCCTATGCAACAATTTTGCATGTTCCTCACATGTACCCCAAAACCTAAAATACAATAAAATAAATAAATGGAAAAAAAAAAAAAAAAAACACTGCTCTGTGATTATAAAATTCAGAACAGAGTGGTTACAAGCTTATCTTCTTACACAAGGGCCTATATTCCAATAAATGTTCTCAGGCTTCATCTCGGGTTAGATTTAATCTGCACTACACCTGAGAAAAAACTCCCATCTTCACCACCTTTCTTTCCACCACTGACTCTTAATTAAGAAGGCTGAGCACTCTGGCCAGGTTTTATTAGTCACAACGTAATAGAAACAATGCTTTGTAGGCATGTGGGACTTAACAAAATAATATAGATATTAAGAAAATTATGAGAAGCTCATAATACCCTGCCTCTACAGGGTCTGCCAGAGGTGAGCTCCAGGGATCAAGAGTCACAGATTGTGTCAGCAGTTTGGGGGATCATGGTGACAGGAATCTCAAAGGCTTCAGTCCACACACAGTAAGTACCCTGGAGCCTGGTGGAAAAGTAATGGAATAACGTCTACTTTCCATGAGCTGTGGACTTTATAATCATTGTCTTGTCTTACTCTCACAGTTTCTCAGCGAAATGCTATTAATTCTACTTTACGGATAACTGAGTTTCAGCAATAGCTGGTAACTTGCTCAGTGGTGCACAGCTAATAAACAAGTGATGCAGCCAGGACTTGAGCCTTGATCTGTTTGACTCGAAAGCCCACATGTTCAACAACAGGGCCATTATGCCTCCAATTATCGGGACAGGGTTTGGAAAACAAAGACTAGTATCAAGGTTCACTTACAATAATAATAGTTTAATATGGAGTCACAAGCTCACATGCCTGTAGGGTGACATAACATTCATTAGAAATATGGGTTGGGGGAAAGATGTTAGGGTGAATGCCGAGGTAAGCCAAGGAACCCCATGACCCTTTCCATACAACTGTCAGTATTGGATCTACCAAAATTTTCAAGAGAATTTAGAAACCTGATTTTCATATAAAAACTTTCTGTTTTGAAACAAATGACCACTAGTTCATTCTGAACTGCTGCAGGCCATATGAAACACGCAGTGTGCCCTTGGGTGCCCTCTGCTCTGGGCCCCACTCACCATGACGGCAGGACCTCTGTCTTCTTCACTCCCATAGCCCAGGCCTTAGAACAGAGTATAGGAGCTTAATAAATATTTGTACAACGAACAAATGAATTCTCAAGTAAACAACAGGGAGGTGAAGAAGAACCGAATCCCGACTCTTAGGTACAGAGTTCTTTTATCAGAGCCCAGGCTGTCTGTGTGGGTGGGAAAGATGCCACTCAGAACCAGCAGCTCAGCAATGACTGAACTTATCCTTATCACCAGTGACTTGTACTGGGGGCTGGTGACTGCTCAAATTGTCCCTTCCATAAGGCAAAGTTGATCTGGGAATTGGGGTAAGACTGTCCCACCTCTCAGAATCTGGGGTTGTCAGGGCAGACAGGGCTAAGGCTGAGAAACTTTAGCCGTCTCTCCTAAGCTAGCACTAGTTATGCAGTCTGTGAAATGAGATGAAGGGGACGACAAGTCCAAAACATGGAGGAAAATAATGAATTAATGGACAGTGAGTAACGCGGCAACTTTTTACAGAAAGACACACTAAGTATGGAATGCATCCTACAAATGTGTTCCCAAGAAGATTCTAAGTCATCTTTGGAAACCCTTAAATATTTCTGATGAATAAGATAGAGGAAATATATTTACAAAGTATTTCCCAATGAAAACATGCCAAAGCCTCTATCTACCATCCCCTAGTCAACTTCCAAACATGAAAGGCAGCTCGTGTTCTCTGTGCTTTGAATGTTTTGTAGGTATATGCTTTTCAAAAATAACCCCAAATCCATAGTCAAGTAAACACTCGCTAAGTCCTCATAAAAAGTGCTTTCAGTGCTACAACTAGACTTCAACTATAGGGCAGACCTCACTGGCAGGAGCACTGCTCCCAGAAAACAAAAGAAATCCCTTACAGCCAAGCTGTCACCAGCTGCCAGGAGCCAGAGTGCAGATCCAGTAGATGCACTGGTTTCCCTAGTGGGAAACTGGGTTTGTGAGTGAAGCTCCAGCAATCTCCACTGATTTTACCTCACTTTGCATTATTGGTACTATTTGATGCAAGATATTCTGGCTCTCCCAGGCCTTCGTGTTGGCATCCCTGGGGTGCAAGGTTGCCAGCTACCTGTGTGACTCTTATGTCAGCACACACCAGTCTCTCCTCTCTTCCAGAGAGCTGGTCTTACCTCTGGTACCCAAGCTGGGTTTGTGGTTGAACAATATAATATTTTTTAAACTAAAGAAACAGCATTAGCCAGAAGCTAACCATCTGTCTTTCTAAGTCCTTCCCCACCCTAGAAATGAGCTTTGCTTGTCATCTTTGGCATGACACTCTTGCTAGGGTCTCCCCAAAATTCGTGTGTTGACATTTTAATCTCTAAGGCAATGATATCAGGAGGTAGAATCTTTGGAAAGTAATTTGGCTCTGCCCTTATGAATGGAATTAGTGCCCTTATAAAGGAAGCCTGAGAGAGGCTCCTCACCCCTTTTAGCATATAAGGCTATGGCAAGAAGGCACCTTCCATGAGCCAGAAGGTAAGCTCTTACCAGATACTTAATCTGCCTTAATTTTAGACTTCCCAGGCTCTAAACCATGAGAAATAAAAGTCTGTTTTGTCTAAACTACGCAGTTTATGGCATTTTGTTATAGTGCCCCTAGCAGGCTAAGAAAACTCTCCCCTGAGCAATCAGAGTCCAGTTGTGATGCCATAAAACCACCAATCACTTTGCAATCATCCCAAAAGTGTCCCAGAGCACCCATCACCTTACAGTTTCAAAAATAAGAACACCAACCTTTAGGAACAGGGGGAGAAGACTCAACAGGTTCTTCTGACGCTCACTGGGGCTCTTGTGAGTTAACTGCTGGTATTCCAGAAACTTCCTTTCCAGCATGTCCCAGAGAGCTGTGGGGCCAGGGGACTGCCCTCCATGTGGGACATCAGGCCACACAGCAGTGAGCTGCCCTTCGTTTTTGGAACCTGGATCTTCATTTCTGTCTTCAGCCTTTGAAAGATCTTCTGCCTCCATGCCGTGGCAAAGCAGATCTGAATTCAGGACAAACAGAAGTGAGCACCCCTATCACCGCACTTCCCGATGATTCTGGCTGTGGATAAGGTACCGTATTCACTCAGCCCAGTTTCTATTGAAGATGGTTCCTCTAAGAATCTGAAACTGACTAAAATAAGGAAGGCTTTTTAAAAATGGGATTCCGATTTAGGTGTGATTAGTACAAATTCACAATCTAGTGTGTGCCTAGCACTGTGGGCTCTGGTTAACAAAACTCAGACAGACTCTCTTAGAACCACACAGACAGAAAGGTGCTCCTATTCTCCCTAGGTAAGTAAAGAAACTGGGCCAAAGGCATATGGTTATGTCAAAATGCAAACCTTAATACTAAAGTCTGGTTTTGTTTTGTTTTGTTTTACTTGTTGCTGCTTCTCTTTTAAAGGGCTGTGTACATGAGAGAGATACAAATAGTTTACTGGGATTTGTAGAGGCATGTAATTCTATATTTAGAACTTCCTTCTACGATGGGTCTGAAAGGATAGATTCCTCACTCTAAGCATTATTTGGTTTATACTCGATATTTTTTGAGTATTTTGTTCTCAGAATGACCCTTTAAGTCCCCAAGCTTACAGGAGCTCATCTCTAAGTGCACACAAGTCGGGCACAACAACAAAAACTTACGTGATGAAAACATCCAAGGGCCATTCACCAGGTAAGTGATCTCCCAAAGGTTCACACCTTCAGAAGTGGTCAGTCAATTATGACTCACAGCATAACATAGGTTTATTTATTGTTTGTTTGTCTGGAGTTGAGTAAACTCTAAGAAAGAACTAAAATGTTCAGGCTCCCTGAAAAAAATCCCTCCCAAACTCAACATCACCCACGCAGGAGGCCATCCGGAAGCCCAGCTGGCATTCAACAGTAACAGGGTAGCAACCAAGGAACATACAGAGGTGGGTCCCCAGGGTTCTGCTCTTGGCTACAGCAGTGATGGGGGCACATCATGCTTTATTTTTAGCCCAAACACACATTCCTTGCAGGCTAGAACGGAGTTTAGCCACGTGCCACCGGCAAGGCTAAGCAGCCCCTTTCTGAAACTGGCCCACTCTCTATGTGCAGAACCCAGTCTGCCCCGGGCTCCTCTTCAAGCGCTCAGGTGGCTTACTTTTTACTTCATTTTTGGAAATCATTTTCTTATTACAAAAGCCATGCCAGTTCATTGTCGAAAACTGGGAAGAAACACAAAAACCACGAAGAACATAATGCTTACCCATACCCAGAAAACATGACTGCTGACATTCCAGCTTCTATCTATGAATATAAAGTTTAATAAGAATGCGATCATAATATTTTTAAGCCAACTTCAGTTATGCTTCATCTTTTGTTGAGCACTGGGATGGGAGTTTGTGGGGGATTAAGTTATTTCTTTTGGAGGTGGATTTTAAGGGGCAGGCGGTGGAATTGCTCACATCCCTCAGCCTTTTCCCTGATCTTGACGGCTGTGTTCATTTATTCCTATATCACTGGGACTCTGTTCTCCACTCATATCCCCTGTGTCCCAGCCTCACCCACACCCCTGCTTGGTGAGTACAGTTCCACCAGCATGGACCTTACAGGGCATGACACACATCACCTGATTTCTGTCCGCATACACTTAAGTGACGAATGCTGTTCTGCATCGTTTCTGCTCTTACTCTTTCACCCAGCATTATGTCTTCAGAACCCACCACGTGGCTCTGTGTTTGTCAAGTTCATTTCCTCTAACTGCTGCCTTGTGTTCCAAAGTGAGCATCATGTGCCTATTTTACTTGTTGGCTTTCTCTGTGACAGATGGCTGGATTAGCCACAACATCCGGTCCTGCACACAGGGCTGGGGTGGACGCTCCTGTGTGGGTCCCTTCATTGGGATCTCATGACTGACTCTGGGTATGAAGGCAGAAGCAGCAGAATGGAGTCAAGGGAACATGCCTGCTCAGTTCAACTAAGTTCCACCAGCTAAGATGGCTTCAGAAAGCTGGCATCAAGCCATCTCCCCCACAGCATCTGAAGACTCCTCAGTGACCTCATTGCCACTCTGCTTGACATCACCCAGCTTTACAGTGTTTTCAATCTGAGTGAAGGAAAGTGATCTCACATTGTCATTTTAATTTGCATTTCTCTAAGTTACTAATGAGTACGAGCATCCCTTTACATGCCTTTTGGTATTTCTTCTCTGTGAATTAACTACTCATAACCTTTGCTATTTTTTCCTTATTTGTCTTTCTTTTGCTGCTTTGTGAGAGTATATTCTAAAAGCTGGTCCTTTGTTAGTTTTAAAAATTGCAGACATCTTATCTCAATCCATTTTTGAATAAATTAGTCTATAATTTTCTGTGTAGTCAAAACAGCACATTATGAATATTTTCCACATCATTTAAGATCCTCAGTGCCTTCATTCTTAATGGCTACATGGTGACCATAGAGTAATGTTGCTTGTTTATTTAATAAGCCCTTACACTTAGGTATTTAAATGATATCCAATCATTCACTACTATAAAAAATACTGTAATGACAAGGTTCATGTCTAAGTCTTTTTTATATATCCATGATAAAATAACAAAATCCCAATCCATTTCAAAACTTCTAAAAGGAAATAGTTGGATCTAAAGGTAGATAAATTTTCCAGCCTCTTGATCCATATTTCCAAACAGCTGCTCCTGAAACACCAATCCTATCAAGGGACAGACAGTCCTTTCACATAAGTGTACGAGAACTCACATTTCCCTATGTGTAATCTTTTTTATTACCATTTTTTTAACCCTGATAATTTGACAGGTAAAATAAAATCAAGAGCAAGTGCATCTCTGCTGTTTCTCTCTGTGTATTTGCTACAGAGTGAGGAGATACACATGTTTCCGTCTAGGCTTGGTCTCCTCAGAGCTTCCTGTGGCTGCTTTTCTGGAGTCAGACTGCAGTGAGTTCTCATTTCACGAGTTCTTTGTAAGGAGGTCTCAGCTATTCTCATGGCTCTAATTATCCCTGAGAGCCACGTATCCATTAAACATTAGCTTTGTGTCCATAGCAGGGGCTGGCACAGAGTAGATGCTCAATAAAATCTTATTGAATAAATGAATGAAAGTATTAATGAATCCATGAATGAATTAACCTATGTGCTGATGGCATCCAAATCTCAATGTCTCTCTCTCTCTAGCCTAGACCCTTCTTTAGAACAAGTTCATTTTTCTTACTAGAAGATTTCTACTAGGATTTCCCCAGGACTCTGAAAGCCACTATGTTCATCTGTAGCACCAATAGAGCCAGCTCCAAGCCAGCTCCAAGCAAGCTTAGTGTTGGCTCTACCATATAAAGTTCATTTCGCGGTCACACCTACAGGCTCTACTAACTGGTTCCATCAATAAACTGTGTCTGAGGACCTGCTAACATGCCCCATCTTCAGGACCAGCAAGTGGCAAGTCAAGTGAGCATCGGGTCAGAATATGAAACTGTGATAACTGGGGACTTCACTGGAGAGCCCGAAGAAGGATCAGAAACCGCCCAGCTCTCCTCTGAAGTGCATAGGAAGCCACGTTTACTGAAGTGAAACACTTGACTCACCTTCACTTGAATAGACGTAGATTTTTGAAAAACAAGAATTTCTAACTAATGCGGACCCCTGAAATTGCGTGGCAGCAGCACCTGACTCACATGCTAAGCTGCAACTGCCCCACCTCTTGCTGGTCTGCTGATCGTCCCATACCTGCTTCAGTTTTGTTTGAAAAGAGAAGGAAACAGGGAGCAGCTTCTTAGGGCCATGTGAAGAACAGCAAGAAGAAACCATTCTAATCCGTCTCATTCTCAAGAAGGGCCCCACGTACAAGCCAGCAGCCTCTTCTCATCCAGAGTGAAAAGCAATCCGTTGGGTCACTGGGGGAGTCCCAGGCGAGGCCAGGGTGAGGGCAGGGCAGTTAAGGAGGCACTCACCTCTGCACAAGATTTAAGGAGGTGCCAAAAAGTAACCATTTAATGCAACATTTTTAAAGATCAAAGTTAATGCCAAGAAATCCATGATGACCAAAATATCCAAATGTTATATAAAAACAGGATCCAAACCTGTGCTTCGCAACCATCTCCCCACCTCACTCCCCACTGTGGGAACTTGAGTTCAGGGCATTTTTCACAAAAATCAACCTGTTAAACAGACAACACATCTGTGCCTTGGCTCCTGGGGATTCTACTCTCAGACATGTTTTAGACCAAGTGGCAAGACCCATCCCTGCCTCAGTGTCTTCATTTGTAAAGTGGGGATGAAAGCAGATTGGCTCACAGGGCCCCTCTAGCATTAGTCAGTTCAGCACAGGTCACTGTTAGGATTGGGGGGCAGGTATTTACTGGCACCTACTTAGTGCAGGCATTTACATGCAACTCTTCATGTAATCCTCCTTATATCCAATGACGGCAAAGCTAGCAGCTTTTGTCCACAGTGGATGCTGACATGGGAGCAGAGAGGTGACTTACCCAGGGTCTCTTCACCAGCTAGTGGCCAGAGCAGACACCCCTAGGTCTGTGGACAGCCCAGGCTTTGCTGCCTAGCATACCCCAGCAGTGCACACAGGCAGCTGGGCTCACACTGTGGCTGCTTGGGGCCGAGGATGGGGAGAGAGACTTAGCAAACTATTATGCCCAGTCACACAGGCTGGGGAAGACTTGCTACCCTGGAAAAGTTCTTGGGCAGGTGAGCTTTTAGAAGAAGGGTTCAGGGAAACATGGCCTTGGAAGGGCAAGGGGGCAGGAGGCTGCAGGGAGTCCCAGAGCCTCCAGGAAAAGAAGCTCACTCCTCCCTGCCGGATGTGCTATTCCAGCTTGAATGGGGTTGGGGCATGCAGCACTCCAGCCCTCCACACCCCGACCGACCAGGTTGGAAGCCTTGCTCTCCTGAAGCAGAAACTTGCCTTCTCACACAGTCTCGAGACAGAGGGGTCAGTGGGGCTGGGATGGGAGTCACAGGCAGGGGTCCAGGTCTAGCTTGGCCCCTGTGGTGTCTTAACTGAGTCACTTCCCCTCTCTGGGAATCAGCTTCTCCTCATCCACATGGTCCTGGTGATCCCAGTCCCACTCTACCCTTCATGCATGGATGATGGGAAGAGGTCCAGGACAGTGAGGCACTGAAGGGCTGGAGGGGCCCCTAGATGGGCCCAGAGTCTGTGGGTTGCATGTATGATGTGGTCTCCCGTTTCTCTGTGTCATGTGCAGGGAACCAGATGGTGAGCCCGCAGGGACCCAAGAGGGAAGGATTCCCTGTGACCTCAGCAGCACCAGTGCTGTCAGTGACCATGCATGCTGCCAGGTATCTGAGTGTCACTGTCCACCTGCACCCCACACCCCACCCACCCTTCAGGGATACATGGTGTCATCAGAGCTCACGCTGCATTGTAACAACCCACACCGGGCATTCTGCGCACAGCTGCCCCAGTGAAGGGTAACATCTGGAGCATGAAGCAATGCTGGGTTGCTGATATTTGGGCTGCTAAGTAAACATTTTGATTGACTGTTTTCATCCCTGACTTTCTATTGAGTGACTTGCAGAGAGGTGAAGTCTCGGGATGTGAGACGTGATCTAGCAGCCCTTGGAGCTAAGATGCCAAGAAACTGTTCCCAGGAAAAGCTGCCCCGGAGCAAGACAGCATGTGGAATGACCCAAAGGGGTAGCTTGGGACTCAGTGCCTTCTGTAGAAAAGCTAGGGCCTGCAGCAAAGAGTTGCTTTGAAACAATTAAAGATTAAAATTCTTTCCCCCTTTCTTGTTAGCCGCTGTGACTGTTCTCACTTCCAGATTATAAACTCCAGGTGCAGAAACTGCCTGTTTGCCATCTCTGTAATGGGCCACAGCCCTCGGGCCATGGAGCTGGGGAAGCCTCTAAACCAGATGATACAGGATAGAACAGCACTTGGCATGCATGGCCGTAAATGATCTCTGTTTTTCTTTCCATGCAAACACCAGTGCCTCACCACATGTCAGCAGATCCAAACACTCTTGCTCCTGTTTTCAGCAGAGGCTTGGCCTCAATCCGGAGAGCTCCAAAATAAATAAATAAATAGCAAAGCCATTCTTGTTTCTAAAACATGTTCAGGGTGGGGCTAGTCCTTGGTTCCCTCTTCCCCATGTTTCACATCAACAAGGAGACCTTACAAACTAAAACCAAATTAAAAGGGGGAGACAGAGGTGGTGTGCTATGAATACTGTTCACATCTACCTGCACGGCCGGCACTGTCAGAAATACTGAGTATGAACAACAGCATTATCATTAGGAAAATGGTGATTAAAACAAGATGCCAGGACACACTGATTAGTTTGTTTTCACCAAACAAACAAAACTGGATGATGGCAAGGGCACAGGGCAACCACCACTCTCACCCTTGCTGGTGGGAACACAAATGCAGCACTGCCACTTTGGAAGGAAGTTTGGCAGTCTCTGGGAGAATTAAACATACCCCCAGGAATTCCGCTGCTAGCTACTTACCCTAGAGAAATTAAAAGGTATGTTCCTACAAAAGCATACACATGAATGTTTCTAGAAGCTCTATTCATCACTACCAAAACCTGGAGAAAACATAAATGCCCCTCACAAGACAAATGAATAAACAAGCTCAGGTCCATCCGCACATCGGAATCCCTCTCTGCAGTACAAAGGAACACACGGCTGACACCCACAGCACCCTGGATGCATCTCAAAGCCTTCAGCAAGGTGACAGCAACCAACCCCAAAAGGCTACCTACTGTCATATTCCACTTAGATGACATTTTGGAAAAGGTAAAATTGTTAAGGACAGAAACTAGATCAGTGGTTGCCAGGGATAAGGGGTAACTACAAATTGTAGGAGGAATTTAGGGGGGGATTGAAATGTTCTGTATCTTGAAAGTTGCCAAGAAGAAGCGTGTAGGCTTTGGAGTCAGATGCACACAACTTGCTATTTAGTGGCAGTATTTGATCAGTGCTAAGAAGAGCCTCACAGATATGGAGCCACTCTGAAGTTCTTTTCAAACCGATCAAATACTGCTACTATTTACCGCCTTGTGGGGTGTTGCTGGGAAGATAAAGAGAGAGGATACGGAGACAAAAATGCAGAGCCACTATGAAGCAAGCTCTCAGGATGAAGAGTTACTTGGTGGTGGTCACAGGACTGTTTACATTTGTCCAAAGTGTACACTAAAAAAGTAAATGCTTTTATGTAAATTATATTTCGGTAAACTTGACTTTAAGGAAATACATGTGCCGCGGTTGAACCAGAACTAATGGAAAAGCCAGAGGTGGGGATTTCAGTCCCTTGGCCTCAGCTTTCATCCTGCACAGTGGGGTTAGAAATCCCTATTTAATCAAAGTAGTGACTTCCCTCCCCGAGAGCTCACTCTATCACGGCTCAGCACTTTCATCTCTGTATCATCTCTTTTTATCTCCACAGCAATACCCTAAGAGGTGACAAATACAGTAGTAGTATTTTACGGGTGCTAGAAAGAGCCTCAGAGTGGTTCCTCAGCTTCCCCCAGGGCCACCAGCCAAGTTCTGTGCATCTGGTTCCAAACCACAAACTCTACCTTAGCCATGCTTCCTCCTTCCTCAGAATGCCACCAGCTAGGGACAGGTCAAGGCTCCTGTCCACAGAAGCCACACACAGATAAGAGTTCACTCAGGGCTCCTCCCTGGCCTTGGACTTCATGTTGGCCAAGTGTGGAAACTGCGCTCTAAGTTCTCATCCACTTTTGCATCCAATTAAAAAGATCATGTTTATAATTGATTGTTATGTCAAATTGGTTGAACTAATAGACAAAGTAGGTCAATTATAAAAAGTAAAAGTATGCCCAAAAGAATTGAAAGCAGGAACACAAGAAGATACACCATGTTCCTAGTAGCATTATTCCCAATGGCCAGTGGGTGGAGACAAGCCAGCATCCGTTGATAGGTGCATGTGTAATTGATGAAGTGGAATATTATTCAACCTTTAAAAGGAAGACAATTCTGGCACATGCTACGCATGAATGAACCTGATAGCATTATACTTAGTGAACTAGCCAGCCACAAAAGGACAAACGCTGTATGATCCGTTGATCTGAGGTCCCTAGAGCAGTCAAATTCATAGAGCCAGAAAGGAGAATGGTGGTTCCCAGGGGCGGGGGAGAGGAGTGCACAGGGAGATAGTGTTTAATCGCCATAGAGTTTCAGTTTTGCAAGATGAAAAAGTAACGGGGCCGGATAGTGCTCTTGGTTGTGCATCATGAATGTACTCAATGCCACTGAATTATACACTTAAAAATGGTTACGATGGTGAATTTTATGTTATTTATAAATTGTGGGTATGTACCACAATTACAAATTTATAAATAAAATAAACAAGTAGATAAAAGATAAAGGAAGAGGAAATAATTCATTCAGTTGAACGACCACGATAAAATAATAACAATAATGGCATCTATTGAGTGCTGGCTCCATACTGGGCCCCTGCCAAGGGCTTTGCATGCCTAACCTCTCCCCATGGCATGGGAACTGCCATGACCTATGACCCCACATGCTCCCACCCCCAGGTGGAGATGAGTTGGAGGCACATGCACAGCATCCCTGGGCATGCTCAAGAGTGAGAATTCCCTTCCGGGACAAGGCTTCATTAAACATTTGCCACACAATGGCATTGTGTTGGAAGGATTATGGGAAGCCAATGACAGAGGCTCTGTGTTCCACACCTGGGTTAGTTCCAGGCAGGGAACACCGCTATTGTATGCAAAAGGGACACAGATGAGACCCAGTGACAAGATCAGAGAAAATAGGAGCTAGAAATATCTTGGAGGAAATAAGACTCTGAGAATTTGCAGAAGCTGGACAAGAGCATTGGAGCTCCTGCAGGATGTGATAAAGGGCCCCAAAGCACAGTCTATATAACATACAAAGCAAAGGAGGGAAGGGTAGATGAGGGGACCCTCACCAATGGAATGACAGCCTCCAGGCTTTCCTGTGAACCCCTGGGGAAGGAGCTGATCGAAGTGAGCTGATCCCAGTGCTCTGAGACTCCCTTACCTCACCTGCTGGTGGCCGGCCTTGGGGTGGTGCTAGGAGGTGAATCTTCAGCCTAAAACCTGGAGGAATTGCTCTGAAAGCAGTAGTTCTAAAACTTGAGCAAGCATCAGCATCATCTGAAGACATTGTTAAAACCAGATTTCTGGACCCCAGCCCCAGAGTTTCCAATTCAGTAAGTCTGGGGTGGGGCCCAGGAATTTGTCTCTCTAAAGAGTTCCCAGGAGGTACAGAGGGAGCTGGTTCAGGGACCACACCTGGAGAACCACCACCTGAGGCGAAGCCTGGGAGAGGGACTTCAGAAGCCCAAGAATCCTATCATCTAGATTTTACCTAGCATTACCACAAGCCCTGATCATCCCTCACCCTCAGCCCAGACAGCGGACCAAGAGGACGAAAACAAAAAGTGCAGTGTGAGAGGCTACAGTGGCTCCGGCGAAGCTGGAGTTTTGCCTCACCAGGGTCCTCGTGTGTGGCAGGCAGTTGCACTCCTGCGAGCCCGCGGCTCACTGAGGGCCAGGTCTGTCTGCCTCCACAGCCTCTCCACCACTCTCCCTCCGAGGCTGTCTAGCCCCTCCTCCCTCACCCTCTGCTGTAGGGAAAGTCCTCACCCACATCGGTGTTATATTAACTGACAGCAAGCAGGAGCTCTGGTGTGTACACATGTGGAGTATGAAGGGGACAGGAGGGACACTGGGTGTTAGTAGGTCCCTGTGCCTCTGCCCCTGTTTACTCCAAAGTCCCCGTGCTGCAAGCCCCAACATGGAAAGCTCTGAACACTGAGTGTGTGACCTCCTTCTCTGCCTGTTCTCTCAGAGAGGCTGTGGCCAGGCCCCACTCTCTTCCCCATGGTCACCCTGAGAGCCCTATCTATAGGCGCTCTGCTTCCTCTACCTCCCACATCCCTCTCCTCACCCCTCAGACCTCACCTGCCCCTGGGGCAAAAACCAGGTGAGTGTGGCTGTCTGTGGAGGAGGAAATGGAGATGGCATGGCCGGGGCCGTGGGCCCTGCAGCATGCGCTCTCTGGGGCACACAGGCCTGCTGGGTCTGCCGCGCGTTTCACTAGAGACCTCTGGACTTACTTCCGACTCACAGCAGCTCTTCCCTGGGTCTCCGGCCCGCTCTGCAGATTTCAAACTTGCCAGCCACACAATTGTGTGAACAAGTACCTTAAAATAAATATCTCCCTGCCTACACACATCCTGTTGTTCTGTTTCTCCGGAGAGCCTCGGCGTATACAGTGTGGCTGTCCCAGATAAAGCCCTTCACTCGCCAGACCCGTCCACATTCCCTGTCAGCATTTATTGAATCAGTGTGATTTGGCATGCATAGCATTAGACTTTGTCTTCTTAGAAGCATGAAGCAAAGCAGGAGCCATATTTGGGGTTGTGAATAAACCCCAAACCACCAGTCTCTCTCCCCTACTGAAAACAAATTGAGCAAAGACTGAGCATGATACGGTTGACAAAGGGCCCCCAAGAGAAAGAGGTCTTCCGTGTCATGTGAGGTGAAGTCCTTCTGCCCCTTGCTGCTCCTCCAAGAGGCCACTGCTGCTCAGAAAAAGCATCTCATGGAAATCCTGGTCTGATCAGCACAGGCAAAGCCCACCTGCTAGAGAGCTGGCACAGGACTGTCACAGGGGCCTTGTCACTGCCTCAACCACAAGCCTCAAGCCCTGGCACCCTTGGGGGCAGGAGAGTGACATCAGATTGCTTCAAATGTACAGGAGATTGGTGTGATCTCCCAGGCTAGCATATAGACATCATGGGCAGGCAAAATCGGACTCTGGCATCAAGTCCTGTGTTCTGGCTTCTGCTCCTCATGGCATGAGCTGTGGAATCTGAGAAGTGCCTCTGCACAGTGCCAGTCCTCATCTGAAAAATGTGCTGCTGAGAAATACCAAGAGATGGCCTGAAAGAGATGCAGGTCACAGAGGGCTCTGTAATGGGCAGGCATCCCCTCCCCAGAGGCCATCTCAGAGCTGGGACACAGGACTGGAGGAGAACACATGTGAGCAGAGCCATGGAGGACAGGAACACCAGTGGGGATGGAAGGGCTGCTTGGAGAAGGCCAGGCAGGAAGCAAGCTGGAAGCAGACATGCAGCAAACAGGCCAAGGCAGGTCGCCGGGGGCCGTGGGACCCGAAGACATGAAAAATTGCCTGGTGAGCTTGGAACAGAGCAGTCATCGTCCCCTCAAGCCACTTACCAGACCACCTGGGAGGCCATGCTCCCCAACATGGTGGCTTACTTCTGGGTGGGCACCATGTGTTGGGTACAAGGTCTAAGGTAGTTACAGTGTATCCCCAGGTGAGGCCAGGGTCCAGGAAGCTGAGACCCCAAAAATTCTGTGATGCCTAGAGACGTGGGTGGCTCATAGAATACCACAAAGCAGGTCAGGAAGGGAGCTGGGAGCCCCCCTAGTCTCTACTGCTTCATGGCAGGCCCTGCTGTTCAGAGACCAGACATTGGCTTCTAGGTTACCTGTGAGCTGGGTGAGACCTGAGTGTTCCAGGCCCACCCACAAGTGGCTCCATGCACCTAGGAGTGGGCCTATTAGCCTGGGCTGCATGGCAACCTCTGGCCTTAACTTGCTGGTAAGTAACACCACCACCTGGAAGCTAGTCCCTCTGGCAGGCTTGGCCCCTCCTGAGCTTCAAGGCCAGACCAACCCAGAGCAGCATCACATGGATCAAATTCAAATCCCAGTTCCACCTCTTCCTAACCTGTAACCTTAGCAATTCAGGCTCCCTCAACCTCAATATCTCTAGCTGTAAAACATGGACAATATCATCCCTGCAACATTGCAGAAAGAATCAAGCAAGCCAACATACGTGAGAGGGTGAACAGTGCACACTAGAGGCCCAGAGTGCCCACTGCATGGCCTCTCCTGCATTCTGCACCTTGCTGCCTTGAAGCTCTTAAAATCTGCACTCACCCAGGGAGACTGAGCCCACATGACTTTGTAAGCATGCTTTGGGGCCCCCACCCGTCTTTGGGGTTCAGCTGCCCCAGTCCCAGCCTAGACCCTTCTTTTTCGCCTGCGTCACCTCCCTCTGGGCCGGCTGCTGAGTCTATGCAATCTTGGGTTTCCTCACAAGCTGGTTTGTTGGATTTCATAACAGGGCCTTAAGGGCAGCAAAACAGAGCTGCAGGTGAGTATTTGGCCACCGTGAGGACGTAATGTGGAGACAAGAGCAGGAGGGCTGCCCCTAAGGCTGAGCCTGCACTGGGGGAGGACACATCAGGGCCATGCGAAGTCAGGGGTGGCCTTGCAGACAGCAGGTGAGAGAGCAAGGAGTGGGCCACTTGGGAGGTGCCCTGCAGGTCCTGCGCGGCCAGCGCCTCCTTAAGAGAGTGCCAGGAGAAGGCCCAACTGCTGGACTCATGGACGATTAATCACCTTGGTGCTGCCCCAGCCACCACCAGTTAGCGAGTGTCCCCATTTCCCACTTGGGCCAAGGGCTGAGTGTGTCTATAGGCAGAGAATGGCAGGACCCAGAGCCCTCCACCTGGCTCAAAGGCCTCACAAGGAGATGGAGGCAACACAGGTGTTTTCCAGAAGTTCTGGGGATCCCCTGAAGACTAAGATGGAGCCTCCCATCAGCAGGAACTAGGCAGGTCAGCAAACCTTCCATGGCCCTCAAAACTTCCTGTTTCTGATTCCAGTCCATACTGGGCTCCGGCCAGCACACACCTCTATGGTTTTTGCAACAGCAACGGAATACAGGAACTCACAGCGTCCTGCAGAAGGAGCTGGTTCTGTATCTCGGTATGTGTACCTACTTCCACATTGCCGGAAATGGCCAGGGAGCAGTTCCCCTGGCCGGATCCCTGCAGTTTGGCTATGGTTGAGCTATCATGATAGGGACAAAGACCTGAGCTGGAGACAGCACAGGTTACAAGAAGCCCCAGCATCTGTGGAAAGGTGGTGAGCCTCTCCTACCTGGAAGCCAAGTGGGGCTTGGTCTCCACTGAATGTTGTAAGAAAATGTTGCCTTATGTAAGAATGGCCATAGAAGAGTGACCATCTACTAACAGAGACGTCAACGTTCTCCACTCTTAGAAAACGTATAAGGTAGGCATTACTATTCCCACTGTACAGATGGGCAAAGCAAGACTCAGAAAACAAGTAATTTATCTGTCGATAAGCATCAGAATGAAGGTGAAACCCAGGTCCCCTCTTCCAGCACTCAAGGCTTGCTTCAGGCAGCGGTCAATGGTGGTGAACTATGCCATGGGGCACCTCAGGTACTAGCTGAACGCTGCAGTGTTGCAGGCAGTCCCTGGCTCAGAGTTGTTGCTGACCCCTGCCATAGAAGGTCTAAGCCAGGCCTGCTGTCTGCCCGCAGCTCACACAACAAGCTGGGAGGTCCAGAACAAGATTCTGTGGTCACATTGTTGCCCCGGGGAAAAGCAGACATCTGGGAGCCTCAAGGCTAAGGGTTCATTAGCCTCGGACAACATGGACGCCCTTGGCCAGCACTCCCTCCACAGACACCAGCACATTCAGTGTCAGTCACTTGTCCTGCAGGCAAAGCCACCAGGGCTACTGCTCTACATGGTGTGCTCTGTGTAGTGGGTCTCTGGATTATTAAATATACAAGGAGCAGGTCACCCTCTGTCCACACCCTGGACTTCAAAGCTCAGGGGGAGCAGTGGGCCAGCAAGGAAGCAGATGCAGTGGGGCAGACACTGGGCAGGGCAGTGGTGGCTGTGGGGCAAGAGTAGGCTTGTGGCCCAGCCTGGGGAGCATGGGGAAGTCTGGGAGGGCTTCGTAGAGCACACTGTGCCAGTGGTGGATGCTGAAGAGTAAGGATGGACCCTGTAAATCAGTGGACAGGCACCCTGGGCAGTGTGAGTGTCTGGCAAATGGCACAGGTGTCCAAGAAGAAGCAGGGACAAGGGCTCAAGGGTTGAGTGAGTGCCAGGCTGATGGACATGGACACGGTGCTTGCCTCGCTGACCAGTCCTGGAAGTCACTGTGGGGCTCTCAGCAGAGAGTGACAGCACCCATCACTCGTGATTCTGCTACCAGGAGCTCACAGCCTCCCGGGAAAGAAGGTAGGAAAGGATGCTCTAGTACAACTCTTGAAATAGCCCTGGGAGCTAGACTCCAGCCCTGAGGGAGCAGAGGGATGAGCTGGTTACTGGAGGAGAAATGGGGGTGGAGGTGGCCAGTGGGTGGTAGAATAAGTGTCACAGAAGCAGGGGCTTTGGAGAGGGAGTCTGAGGGAAGTAGAAATAAGCTACCCACCGAGCAGGTTAGAGAGAAGAGGAAGGAGAAGCAAAACCACAGGAGAGGCTGGCTCAGCTAGACCTGGCTTTGTGCAACTGTGGGGGATGTGAGCAGGAACAGGGCAGAAGGCGTGGGCAGGGACTCCATCAGGACCGTCTCCAGACTGAGTAGCCCCCGTCTGATTCCTCACCCTCCAAACTCCCAGAGAAGGAAAATCGCAGGGGAACTTTGCAGGATCCTTTTATACCTCTAAGGTCATGTGCTAAGGTAAGAAAGATTTTGACATATTTCCAGATGGCTATGTTTTCTCACACAGTCATTTCGTTTCACTTATTTCATTTCAAATGTAATTTGATCAGAATAAACACACAAAAATCACAAGTGAGGCTTTGAAGCATACCTGGAAGTATGCATGCCTGGCTCCTCAGGAATTAAGCATCTCTTAGTTCTTAGGGATCATCAGAGCACAAAAAAGTGAGGGCGCAAACCACCCACGTCATATACACAGTGACTCGTTTTCTTGTTTCCCTGTCCTCTCCTGTGCCAGGCCAACCTGGACCCAGAAAACTCTGCTTTTAGGTTAAAGAGAAAAAGAGACACTTTCAGATGCAACTTGGCTCCTGATGCTTTTCACCTAAGTAAAGAGCAAGGAAATACACTGCTAGTCACTGGAAGTAGGGACTTCAGCCTCCAGGCTGAGTCTCTTTGCTTTTCTGTGACTCAGTTTCCCCACCTGTAACATGAAGCATTTAGAATAGACATTCCTTAAGGATCTATCTAGTGACGGTCTGCTATTCAAATTCACCCAGGTTCACAAGCTTCAAATTTCTCCTCTGAGAGCTGAATATTTGTTTAACCAGAATGAGTCTCCCACAAGCTCGAAGACTCTGAATGTGCCAGGAATAATTTTTTTAATTATTCTACATGCTGAGGAGGTGGGAAGATGGCATCTGAATAGAACAAAAAGTGGTCAGGGGACCTGAGAATGCCACCTGTGTGGGTAACACAGGTCCTCCAGGCCTGCCCTCTATGAAACTGGTAGCCCAAGGTGGGCCTGACACACAACCTCTCTGGTTCCTCATCTGTCCTCTGGCCGTACCATGGCAAGGCTATCCCTCCAGGCTCCCCTCCACCCCCCACCCACCCCAAACTGTCACACTTTACGGCACAGCTCCAGCATGTCCCTCCCTGAGCAAACATCCTCTGCGGTTCCCATGTTCTCTGGGAACCTTCCCAAGCTTGTGGCCCAGATGATGGGACCCAACCCCTTCCTTGTCTAATTCCTCCCTGTACCCCAGTGGGTTTAGGCCTAATCCACTGACGACTCACACCCTAAACCCTCTGCCTTCACTCAGGCCACCTCCTCTGCCTGGAAAGCTCCTCCCTCAGTGCCAGGGTCCAAATCTTCCACCTTCCAGATGCAGCTCTCGGCTGCCTCCGCAACACAAGAAGCAACCTTGACCCTCTCCAATTCCAAACTACTCCCACTACCAGGCCATCCTGCCATTAGAAGGCAGCCACCACCAGCAGGTGACAGCCCCTTTCAGTTTTCAAGGCTGCATCAAGATACGATCTCAGTAATTACGGTGGGACAGTGAGCTACATGTACAAGAGAAAAGGGAAGCTTGGCAGTGAAAGTCCTCGGCTGGCACAGCCAGGCAGGCCGCACAAAGGTCTGCCTGTGTAATTCCCAAATCAGTCATTTTCCCCGGTGGCATCTGCCTATAACAACTGCAGCTCCCATCCCATCCCTCCTTTAGTCATCATTATTCATGAATATGCTCTCCTTCTCACTCTTGTATTTCCTCAATTCTAAGTCTCTATTGATTATAAAATGCCACAGTGATTTAATTAAGGCACTTTGGGAGAGGAAATCACCACATTAAATACGCACTTCAAAAATGAAATGATTTAGACACTTGAAATTGTGTGAGGAAGGAAGGGTTTCGTGGAACAAAGGTAATCTTCCAGGGAGCCAATTGTGAGGGTCCCACCCACTGGCAGAGGCGCAGACTTACCTGGGGACACTGCCCCTCCCTCCCGACACCATCACTCCGATAAGGTAAAGGTGTCCCTGCCCACAGGCCCATAGGTGTGTGAGGCTAAAAGGAAATACAAGAACCTGTGTTCTGACAGCAGGGCAGTGCCCTGGGTTTTTCCTCCTTCGAACATCTGGACATTTGCCTCCCTGATCCTCCTGGCTCTTTTGCCCTCCACACTCATCGAAGGCTGAGGCCACGTGGAGCTGCTGCAGGTGCACCGGACCACAGGTTTGGGTGCCTGGGTGGGCTTAGGAACCTGTGCCCTGAGCCTCACAGCACACATCCTGGGCTTCGTCGCTCTCTTAATTGCCACCCTCCTCCCTCTCCTAAAGAATGTGCATTCTCAGTGCAGAGACACTGGGAACAAATAGCTGCAGAGGTGCTCAACACTGACACTGTTACAGCATCTGCCACCCTGCTGCCTTCTGCACGAAAGGCCAATCTTCCTGGATTCTGTTCACTGTTGCTCGGTGAGTTCCTGGCAGTGTGTTTCAACATTGCTAATTGCCCACATGTTTTGGCCAGCCTCTACACAATTTCTTTATATTTATGTACCTTTATCTTTGACTATATCTCTCTTTCTAGTTTGTGCATATCCTTTTAAAAGCTGATGTTGAGTGCTACTGAGAAATTTTCGTATTATTACGTGGAAAACACAAAAATCCACAAATATTTCTCTTTTTTTGCCTACCAATTTTCACATCCAAGTGATGGCAGCAGCAGGTAGCCACTGCCATCATGCTGGCCACTGCAGGGACGGCAAAGGGAGGAGGCAGCCAGCCCCTGAACTCCAGCAGCCCGCTACCCTAGGCACTGCCATGATGAAGCCAGACTGGGTGGGGGAGCAGCATGATTAGGCAGAGGGGCTGTGAATGTGGAGCTGGTGCTAGGCTTCAGGGCCAGAGTGGGAAGTAGGAGTGGTGCCCAATTCAGGGACCCAGCCAGCAGCACAGCCATGGCACCCACCCTGCCAAGGGTGCCAGTTTCCAGGGCCTTGGGAGGAGGCTGTGCATGAGCCCCAGGGCAGTGTTTCAGGGTCTGCCACCCTAAGTCAGGGTGACCACCAAGCCTGTCACTTCCTACGTCCAGCCTGGGGCCTCAGTCCAGCTATGCCCCAGTGGCCCCTGAGCACCTTGGCAACAGGGGGAGCTCTGGTGATGCTGCCCCTGTCCCATATTCTGGCCTAGGCCCAGTGAGGATCAGGAGCCCTTGCCTCAGGCTGTGAGGGGGGGAAGGGGCTGAAGGCCACTTGCACTGGCTTCAGTGCCCCTTGGCATGAACAGCTGGGGTGCCATGGAAGGCAGCAGGAGGTAGACAGGCTCCTGGGTGGAAGAGGACTGGTCCCCGGTAAGGTCCCACCTTCAGGCCAGGGAAGGCCTGAAGGCTGGGGGCTTGGCTACCAGGCCTACAGACCAGACTGGGGACTTGTGGTGCCTTTTTCAAACAATCCATGGCCACCCATGGCCTAATAGGCTCACACTTCCTCCCCTCTGAGGTCCATGAAAACCCTGGACTCAGCCAGATCAGGGCAGAGGATGGAAAGACAGCTGGATGACCAGCTTCAGGGAGGAGTGCCCCTCTCTGCTGAGAGCTGGGAAGATGACAGGAGGGCCAGCTGCAGAGAGCAGCTACCTTCTCCAGGGCCTCCTCTCTACTGAGTGCTGCAGACATGGGGACAACCAGCTGCAGAGAGGAGCTACCCTCTCTGCTGAGAGCAGAGCACTCATCAGGACAACCTACCTATAGAGAGAAGCTACCCACTGCGGGTCTCCTCCAAGCTGTTCTAACACTTAGGGACAATCTGCCTACAGAGAGAAGCTACCCACTGAGCTCTTCTAACACTTAGTAAAGCTCCTCTTCACCTCACTCACCCTCCACTCGTCGGCATCCCTCATTCTTCCTGGATGCAGGACCAGAACTCGGGCAAAGGCACCACTGGCCACAGAGGTTTCTGGCCAGAAAAAGCAACATCTCAAAGATACCATAACACAAGTATATTTTGCTTGTAATTGATATGAAAATGACTTAACTGCATTAATCATCCATCATATCATAAACATGTTCTCTATTGCCCTTTTCCCTAAAGTGTCAGACTTAATGACAATGGAGCATCCTCTTAATGGATCACCCCCTAATAGTTGACTCTCACTCCCTAATAACTGGATGCTCAGATTATCTCCACTGCTGGCATGGGCAATGCTGAGGGGAAGGATCCCTGTTGCAGCGATTTTGTTTCCTATGAATTGTCAAAAGAAGAATTTAATCATTCGGCCAAAAGGAAAGAAACACTGTCATACTCCTGCCAAACATTCCCAATTCCTCTTCTTCAGTCCTTTAGTGGTAATGTGGTCTAATGCGAGTGCACAGGCTTTAAAATCAGGTGGAACCAGGATCAAATCCCAACTTAGCTACTCACTCTCTGAGGGCAAAGGACCTTACATCTCTGAGTCTCCATTTTCTTATCTGTAAAATGGGAATAATGAAACTTATCTCATCTTGAGGATTAAGTGAGTTTGCAAGTATAAGTGAGTGGTTTATTTAGGTAATGAATCCATTATTCTTAGCTTGTATACTTTCTTTCTCCTTGGAATTATTTTCTTCAAGTGGCTTTTGACTTCTCCAGCTTCTCATCCATCTTAAACCATGTTCCCATGAAAGCCTCTGGCCACAGAACAAGAAATGTCATTCCTCTAAAGGCTGCTGTCCAATAGAAATATTAGAAATAGAAAGCCAGGCACAATTACAGCCACATGTGTACTTTCAAATTTCCTGGTAGACACATTCTTAAAAATAAAAATAAATATGTTAAATTAATGTTTAAAGTAAGTTTCATTTAACCCAATATATCCAAAATATTTTCACCATGTAATCATTATTTTTAAGTACTGAGATGTTTTATAATTCTTTGTTGTTAGTTTGTAATATCTTTGAAATCTGTTGTGTATTTCATACTCACAGTGCGTCTCAAGTATGGCTAGTGGCTTCTGTATTGGATAACAAAGGCTAGACTTTGATATTTAAGCTTTTAAGGAGTGCAGATGCCTGAAAGGGGACTGTCAGCCAAGGGTTTAGGAGACATCATCTATCTGCATTTTGATGGTTTATAGCACTTGAAGGGAGACTGCAAATGCAAGGCCCTAACTGTAAATAAAATGGATAGCAGCTCTAAGGTGTGGCTCTAGGAACTTTGAGAAACTAATTTTCCCCCTTACCCTCCTGCATAAGATATCTTCCTTCTTTATCTCAGTTGGCCAAGCTGCCTTGCTTGTCTATCATGAAGGTCACTGGGGTGGGGGTGGAGAGTGCCAAGTCTTCATTTCCCCACCTGTTGTCTAACAGGCAGCTCCACCTTTATATGACCAAACTCATATTTCTGAATCACCATCACCTTCCAAATCTGCTTCTACTGCCCTCGAGCCAGCTCAGTAGATCACAATCTCACTCTTCCTGTTGCTCTGGAGTCATCTGTAGCTTCTCTCCTTCTCCCATGCTCTATACCTAAAATGTCATCAAATCCTAGCCTCAAAAAATTATTTAGAGTCTGACCACTCTGACCACCTCTCATTATCTCTGCTATTATCACTCTGGGGCAAGCCACCACCACCTCTAGCCTGGGTTATTGCAAAAGTCTCTGAACTGGTAGTCTTACTTCTTCCTTTGGTCTCCTGCAATCTTCACATGACAGCCAATATGATTCTTGTTCAAAATGCAAGCGTGTATCAACAACAATCCAAAATATATTTTAATGACAATTGACACAATATAAAAATATAAACCACTTAGGGATATATCTAGGCAAGATATGCACTACTGCTATAAAGAAAATAATAACATCATATTTAAATACTTGAGAGAAGACCTAACTAAATGGAGAGACGGACCACCTTGATGAATTGGAAAAGTTGCCCTCACAAAGATATCACTTTTCTCCAAATTATATTTCCAGTCAAATCTGAACATAGTGTTTTTCTGTTGAAAGTCAACTCTGAAATTTATATGAAGGAGTAAAATACCAAGAATTGTCAAGACAGAATGGAAAAAGAAAAGAATAGGGAGACTCTTGCCAGTTATCGAAATTTTTTATAAACCTGTGGTTAACAATATTGTCTAGCACTGGCAAAGGGTTAAGCAAATTGACAGAATAGAGAACAGGAAAGACCCCTATGCACATGGCATCAACTCACAACAGAGCTACCATGGATCAATGACTAAAGAATGACCTATTAAGCCAGGTGCGGTGGCTCACACCTGTAACACCGGCACTTTTGGAGGCCAAGGTGGGTGGATCACTTGAGGTCAGGAGTTCAATACCAGCCTGGCCAGCATGGTGAAACCTCATCTCTACTAAAAAATATAAAAATTAGCCAGGATTGGTGGCCTGTGCCTATAATCCCAGCTGCTGGAGAGACTGGCACAGGAGAATTGCTTGCACCTGGGAGGTGGAGGATACAGCGAGCTGAGATCATGCCATTGCACTCCAGCCTGGGCAGCAGAGCAAGACTCAGTCTCAAAAAGAAAATAAAAAGAATGACCTATTAAATGAATGGAGCCAAGACTTTTGGTTATCCATGCGGGAAAAGAAAAATAAAATAAAATTTCTCCCTACCTCACACTATACAGTAAAGCCATTTCCAAGCAGACTAGAGACTTAAGTGTAAAAAGTTAACATTATGAAACTTTATGAAAATAATTTCACAATGTTATCATGGAGAATTTCTTAGATAACACATAACAAGTATAAATCATAAAGCAACAGATGGATAAACTTGTTTGAAACTAAGAAATTCAGTCATTAGCAGAAACCACAAGGAACATAAGGAGACAAGGCACCAACCAAAGAAAAATATTTGTGATACATATAAATGACAAAAAGTGAACCCAGCATATGTATTGAATTATGTCAAATCAATAGGATAAAAGACAGATAACCCCATGGAGATATGGACAAAATATTTGAACAGGAAAAGGAACCCCAAATGACCAATAAACATATGAAAAAGATGCCCAACCTTAGTAATTTGAGCAATGCAAATTAAAAACATGCTAAGATAGCTTTTCATTTCTAACAGATTGGCAGAAATGCCATATCTGACAATAATAAATGTTGGTGAAGATGTGGAGCAAAAGAAACTTTGGTGCATTGCTGAGAGACTGAGGGATGGGTAAAATGCGGCAAAACCTTTGGAAAACAATGTGGCAACATCCAGTAAGGCTGAAGATATATATAACCTATGACCCACCAATTCTATTTCTAGAGTATATACCCTAGAGAAATCCTTGCACACATGCCCCAGGATGCATGCACAAAAATAGTTCTAGCAGCACTGTTATAATAGAAAAAAAATAAACTCTTGAAATAATCTCAAGTGCCCAGCAGCAGTATCTCAGAAAAATATATTGAGCTATATTTATCTAATAGAATACTATACTGCAGAAAATTATTTACAGGTACATGCCACAATATGAAGGAATTTCAGAAACATGCTTTTGAACCAATTAGGCAAATCTTAGAAGAATATTTAATTCCATGTTTACAGAGTTCAAAAATTTAAATATGGAATGTAAAACTAGGGAGGAAAAAGCAAAGGAGCAACAAACCCAAAATTCTGCACAGTAGCTGCTTCTGAAGAAGGAGGAGAAATATGGGCATGAAGAGGACTTGGAAGATGAAGCTGATCGTAAAAAAAAATCTAAGGTGTCAGCACACAGGGTTTATGTTATTTTTTGTTACTTCTATGGTATTATGCTTTTTCTAAATTTTCTTGTCTTGTCTTGTCTTTTTTAGAGATGGAGTTTTACCATCTTGTCCAGGCTGGTCTTGAACTCCTGACTGCAGAACTCCACCCTCCTTGACCTCCCAAAGTGCTGGGATTACAGGCGTGAGGCACTGCACCTGGCTGAAATTTTCTTTTCGTTCAATATTAAAAATCTTCTCAAGTTCATGGAAGAATAAACCAGATACTCAGGATGGACAGACAGGAAGGGCCTCCCTGACCTGACCCTGTTCTCTACCTCTCTGGCCAGAGCCCCCAGGCATGTCCCTCACCCCACTATGCCACATGGACTTCCACCAGGTCTCCTCCTCCAGATCCTTGTCAAGAACACTTCTCAGAAACCCACAGGGCTCAGCATCCCTCCTTCAGGTCCTCTCTCAGAAGACTGGAGCCATCCCCACCCTCCCAAGACCCCCACGCTACCTGCCACTCTCCCACCCACTGAGCACCGCAGACCCCTGTCCACTTTGACCAGAGACTGGCAGGGCAGGGCCTCTCAATACCTATTTTTTAAATAATTAAATGAATGGCTGTACAGAAACTCATATTAAAATTACTGTGCTCCGTGTAAAGCATAATACATAGAACCCTTAGTTATCAGATCAGCTACCCCTCACACCATACAGAAAACTAGAACACTAATTTAAATCGGTTTAGTGTTCTAGAAGTTTCACTTCAAGGGAAGAGAAGAATCAGTCCTTACTGAGCCAGGTGGCCCTGCTTAGGCAGAAAATGCTGGTGTTTCAATGGTTTGCTGTAATAATTCAGATGAGGGAAGTGAGACCAGGGAGGCACCTACTTACCAGAACCCAGTGAGTGGCGGCAGGGCAGGGACAGACCAGCTCCCTCAGTAGCCTGTTGGAAATGGCCCCGCACTCTGCACTCCTCAGAGGCCTAGCGGGGGTTGAAGGGTGAGCCTCACTCTCAACCCACTCTCTCCGCCCCCTTGACAAGTAGCACAGCCCGTGTCAGCCCTTCCCAGGGTTTCCTTTGCAACAGCACCCCGAGAAAGGCGAGCAGTGGAGAGCTGCTGGAGCCCAGCCTGACTCCCAAACCCCAGCCTTGACACACGCCCCGGCAGACCCAGGCCTGGAGTGGCCCTGACCACATGGGCCGCGCAAGCCACGCACACTTCCTGCTCCCCAGCTCACCTCCTCTCCCACATCCACAAACCCGAACCAGCCACTGGGTCACATGTGCCCCCATGCTCAGCCTCCCCAGAGGCAGCCAGCAGGCCCCACGCTGACAGGCGGGGCCCCCATGCCCACCTCTGGGCCGGCCTGGCTCGGCCAAGAGCAAGGTGGCCTACCTGGAGGGGTGGCCGTCAGCGCCTGCACACGTCAGATGGCATGGGCCCCCTCATCCCCAGCCGCAGCCCCTCAGGCACCGGGGAAGAGGACCCAGCCCCGCATCGTCAGCCTTCCGCACCGTTTCACTCTGAATCACTCGCGTTGGGTCTATGCTCATTTCCTGGAGAAAGCAGAAGTGGAGAGCCGGCAGATGCCAGACTCTGCTCGCTCTCCAGCTGACCACGGAGCTGCTGGAGTTCTAGCGGGTGACGGGTTCTACAGCAGGGCGGGTTGGGGCTGTGCACTCTCTGTGGTCAAGCGGTGCTGGGTGGGGCCAAGGACAAAATGGAAAGTACAGCCCAGCTCGAGAAGAGTAGGTCTGTGTCCCCTCTTCACTAGCCATGTGACCACTGGTGCACACCTCTCCCCTCTGGGCCTCTGACAGAATGCAAACAATGATGGTGTTTAGGCGGATCTAATTAGAGGGGCGTTTAAAGTACACCCCTGGGCATGGCAGGGGCTCTGCAGCTCTGCCCCACCAAGCTCGGAGCCGCCCACTTGGATTTCTTCCTCCCCCATCCTCAGAGAGAACCCGAACCACCAATCAGGGGAGTCCTCCTGCAGGTCAACACTGAGGCAAGGATGAGGGGACACCTAAAACCAGAGAAAGAAGTCTCTGAAACTCAGGCTCCAAATTCTCATTCCTCCTGGTATATTAACTAGGCTGAATTATTCCATGTCACCTATCCAAAACGTCATCCACGCAGGACCAACAAGCATGTCCATTCACACACAACCCTGCTTGTGCTCTGTAAAAGGAGAATTTTGTCACAGAGCAAGGGCACTTGTTAACATGAATGCCTGATCCTTGACCCTCGGGCCAGCTCATGGCCTGTCTCTACCTCACAAAACCAGTGGTGGACCATGTATGACTCACTGTAACTGAGAGGCCGCAGCAACATCATCTGTGATGAGATGGAATAAGGCCCCAAGATTGGATTAAAGAGGAAAATAACGTTTGTCATAAAACCTCAACCTCCACCAATGCAAACTTGTCAGTACACAGCAGCCAAAATAGGAGATCTCTCCAGCTTAAGACATGGGCCATAAGCTCATATTGACCCCATGTCTGTCCCCAGGAGGAGTCAGATGTACCAACATCCCTACTTGAGTTTTATTCTTTCACGTCACTGTCTGTGGGTAGCGCCAGACACCAGGAGGGTACAGCACAGTAGGACACTATGACTGCCCTGAGAGGACCAATGAATGGGTGCATGTGGCAACCTAAGCATCACCTTTCCAGACCAGAATGGGCACAAATTTGTTTTAAAGTAACAAATTAGAATCCATGGTTAGACCCTTTCCAAGATCCATCATGCTATATATAGTGTATACCATTGTGAGGGAAAACAATGTTCATTTTCTTGGCAGCTGATCCAAGTTATTCCCTAGAGAGAGTTGACAAAAGACCTTAGGCTAGTAGGGGCTGGACTCTTGGACCGAGGATGAGTTTGCACCTAGGATGGAGTTGCACTGAACATGACAGAAAGTATAAAAGGAGAAATTGAGGCCAGGCATGGTGGCTCACACCTGTAATCCCAGCACTTTGGGAGGCTGAAGCAGGCAGATCACTTGAAATCAGGAGTTCAAGATCAGCCAGGCCAGCATGGTGAAACCCTGTCTCTACTAAAAATGTAAAAAATCAGTGGGGCATGGTGGCGCATGTCTGCAGTTCCAGCTAC
>NW_022437101.1:1070182-1076320 GCF_009761245.1 Sapajus apella | reverse complement strand
AAGGAAGGAAGGAAGGAAGGAAGGAAGGAAGGAAGGAAGGAAGGAAAGAAGGAAAGAAAGGAAGGAAGGAAGGAAAGAAAGAGAAAGAAAGAGAGAGAAAAAGAAAGAGAAAAAGAAAGAGATGAAAGAAAGAAAGAAAGAAAGAAAAGAAGAAAGAAAGAAAGAAAGAAAGAAAGAAAGAAAGAAAGAAAGGCATGGTGGCGCATGTCTGCAGTTCCAGCTACGTAGGAGGCTGAGGCAGAAGAATCACTTGAACCCAGGAGACAGAGATTGAAGTGAGCTGAGATCACTGCACTCCAGCCTGCTTGACAAGAATGAGAATGAAAAAAAAAAAGGAAGGAAGGAAGAAAGGAAGGAAGGAAGAGAAAGAAGGGAAGGAAGGAAGGAAGAAAGAAAGAGAAAGGAAGCAGAAATTAAAAGAATATGTGCAGGGCAAGCCAGGAGAAAGAGAAAAAGCTTAGAGAATTTGGGGTGAAGTGTTTGTTGTATATGATGAAAACCCCTCCCTCATTGTCACCTATGAAATCATAAATAAAATCTACAGTGAGATATTACCTGAAATCAGAGGCCTATGGTAAGAGCAGCTTAGACACAGGAACTTCCACAGAGGCAGGAAGGGTGGCCAGCATGGGACAGGCCAGGACTCCATACCTGTGCGTGCCCTAAGAAAGTGTGGAGAGTCTGTCGTAAAGGGATCTCACAAAGCCCACCGGAGTGCCCACATGCACCCAGGTCCCCTGCCTTCTGCTCACTCCAGCACCATGCCGGGTGGCTAGCAGCAGGCAGGTAAAGAGCACTAAATTCAGAGCTAGAAAATCAGGGTTGAAATTCTCACTATCCTACTGAGACAACTGACATCTTTAAGTCTGTTTTTTATTTGCAGAATGGGTGAATGCCTTGTAATAAAGAACAAATCAAATAGTATGTGCCAGAGAGTTTTTAAATACTGAAAAAGGCTGGACAAATGTAAGCTATTACTAGTGAGCGAGTTGCCCAAGCTAAGACATTGAATCCACCAGGGCAACTATGAACTGCTCATGTAAATGTGTATTTTTGTTGAAGGGCAATGTGAGAGTCTCTGATTTTTAAACAATTGCCCCAAAATGTCAGTTTTACTTCTGCATCTAGTTATGATGATGTAACTGGTATAGGACATACCTTCCCACTGAAAACACCTATAAAACAGTTCAAATATGTGAGACAACGGTTTTCAGGCATTTAATAGCAAGACCGTGACCCCTGAGATAAGGAAAACACACAAGGTGAGCCCACAACTGCCCTGGGGTTTTTCCTAGGGATGCTTTTTCTGCTATGATGCAGGCAGATGGAGCCCCAGAGGCAGTAGTCTCCCTGAACTAAAAAGGTTTCAGTCAGACTTCAAAGCTGCTGAAGGGGGCTGGAATGTTCAGGGCAGGTTCCTGAGGAGAGTTTTCTTTGTGGGAACTGACTGTGTGTGCCCTTGCCCAAGGACTTCTATGTGTGCACAGTGTGAGACTCCAAGAGACCCAGCAGAGGTCACCTGACCCAAGGCTGAGCACTGAAGGAGGTAACAGAGAATGTGCAGTGCTTCGAATGTTGCAGTTGCATCCCTTGGAGAGTGGAGAGACCTCGCTGAGCATTGTGGGACTTTGCACCTCAGAGCCCTTGCCCCATCAGCTAATTAAGGCTGATGTTTTATCAGAAGCAGTGGATGCCATAAGGCAATGGAAAGGCATCTTTAACATGCTAAAAGAAAACAATAAAAATTGTTAACCAATAATTCAATAGCCAATGAATGTCTTTGTAAAAATGAGAATAAAATACATTCATTTTAGGTAAATAGAAGCTGAGATCGTTCATCTCCAGCATACTTGAACTATAAGACATTCTAAAGGCAGTGTTTGAAGCTGAAGGGCAAAGATGTCAGATGGAAACTTAGATCTATAGGAAGGAAAGAAAAGCGCTATTAGTTGCAAATATGTGAGTAAATAGAAACAAAACATGTACTTTTCATTTTTAACTTCTTAAAGACTATGACTGTTTAAAATGAAAATTGCACTGCTGTACTTTGGAGTTGATAGCATGTGTGGATAGAATGTATTTGACAACTACAGCACCAAAGACTGAGAAATCAATGGAAGCATATTGTTGCAATCTCACTTTTTACATAAAAAACATATGTTATTTACTCTAAGTATATCGTGATAAGGATACGTATTTTCTTCATAGCTTTGTGACAAAGATGTCAGAAAAGTCAAAGTTTAGATCCAATCAACAAACCCACACTGAGCATCTCCTCTATGCCAGGTCCCAGGTAGGCCCTAAAGAAACAGTGATGGACAGGGCAGAGCTGCTGTGAAGGTTAATTCCTTGCTGCAGAGCAGTCTACAGCAGTCGTTCAAGTTGGCAAGTGGTTCTTCCTCATATAGCAATTCAGGAATATTGCTCCATTGTCCCTTAGAGCCTTGTCTTCTGCTTCCAGTCTGTAAAAGAGGAAAGGGAGTGAACAAGTAAGACATACCTCTGCCCATGAAGGCCCAGCCTCTGAGTGGTCTGCTCACATGCCATGGTAACCACATGGCCATATCAAGCTGCAAGGAAGGCTGGGAAGTGAAGACAAGCCATGGGCCAGCCTCAGTCCTGTTACTTGAGAGAATGCATTTTGGTAGGCTGTCAGTCTCTACTATGACCTCTTCAGAGCACTTACCATCATTTATCAGGGCAATATACCAAAAAGTTAATAATTTTAAAATAAATATTTTTCTGACTTGTAAAATAAAACATGTTAATTTTAAATAGCATGTAAAAGTAAAAAAAAAAAAGAGGGAATAAAATAAAACTCACTAATACCCTAATGCTGAGAAATAGCATTTCAGCCTTTTTTCCATGTATACATACTTTTTACCAAAGTATATTTCTTCAGTCTTATTTTTTGCTCTTAACAAACTGGAATCACCCATATATTCCCCTTTACAACTTGTTGGGTTTTTCTTTCACTTAATTCATCACAAGGACTTCCCCATTTCATTATTACAATGTATTTTCTACACCACCTTGGGAACAAGAAATAAGACTATTTACACAGCAACAGGACATGTTTAACAAACCTGGAGAGAAAGGAGCTTCCTGGGTGCTGGTTGCATTTCCATATGCTCCAAGAGGATCATAATGAACTCCAGAAAAAAGAGAGAGAATCCCATCATTAGATTGTACTCCCAGGGAGATGCAATCACTGGTGCAAATGGAAGGTAACCCCACAGGACACCTGGAGCCTGCAGGAGAAATAGTCAACACCGCTGATGATATTCCATGAGACTTGGAGACAGGAGGGAGGGTTGGAAAACTACAAATGAACAAATGCTGCCATAATTTTCAAAGCTGGCCTGAAGATTCAACTCCATATCAGCAGAGTTAACATAAAACTCAAAAGGAGCCCACTGAGAAGATGAAGACCATGAAGATCACCGGGTGAACAATCGGCAAATCCTAATGTTTTGCTGAATCAACCCATTTTAGTTGGCATTGGGTGTTGCCAGGACCAAATCCTAAACCGGGTTTTGGAGGCACAAATAATAGATAAGACTTTTTCCTCAAGGAGATTTCAAGCTAAGAACAAGTCCTTTAGGCTAAGCACATGTATCTTTGGTATGTGAGATCAAGGGTGCTAGCATCACTTTGACTATGAGCTCCAATAAGGTGTTCAATAACATCTCTTATAACTTATGCATCCACGTATTCCTCTACCATCTTCCTCTACCATCTGCACACCACCGTATGCCCCGTACTATGGAAGATGCCTAGTGAGGCGAGATCCAGTCTGTCTTTGGGGGAGTTCATAGACACCACACACACCATATAGGTCTCAGCCACCAATGTACAGCCTTATACCTGTCATGCCAAAATGACAGGTTTAATTTTGGGGAAGCAGGTATAAAGAACTGAAGCTTCAGTTTAACTCTGAGTGCTTTGTTCCTTCACATCAGTGATGCAGCATTGGCAGAAATGAAGATCTACCTACAGAATCTCCACTCTGAGGAAGGTCTTGTGGGACCAGAGTGAGGGTGTCAGTGAGCAGCAGGTTTGGAAGGGGAAGGTTAATGGCAATATGGAAGGTGAGGGAATACTTTGAAGAGATTCATGGGAAACAAAAGGCTTTTCAACAAGTGGTGCTGAAACAACATGGTTATCCATAATGAAAATAAATCAAGGCACTTTTGTTGAAAATCAATTGGCTATAAATGCATGGTTTTATTTCCGGGTTCTCTATCCTGTTATATTGGTCAATGTGTCTGTTTTTATGCCAGCACCATGCTGTTTTGATTGCTATAACTTTGTAATATGTTTTGGAAACCAGATGGTGAGGCCTGTAGCCTGATGCCTCTAGCCTTGTTCTATTCTTTTAGCTCACGATTTGGTGTCTTTTGTGATTCCATAGAATTTTGGAAATTTTTTCTGTTTCTGTCAAGAATGACTTTAGAATTTTGATAGGGATTGCATTATTTCTTAGACATAAATGTAAAAACTAAAGTTATTATGATCCTAGGAGAAAACATGAAGAAAATCTATGCAATTTAAGAGTAGACAAAGTTTTTCTTGGACAGGATACAGAAAACAATAACCGTAAAAGAAATGACTGATAAATTAGACTTATAAATTTCAAATTTCTTCTTACCAAAAGGCACTGTTAGTAAATGAAAGGCAAGTCATGGACAGGGAGAAAATGTTACTGGCCAAGGAAGGTTACTGATCCAGAGTACATAAACAACTCCAACAAATCACTAATCAAACGATGAACAACCCAATAAAAAGCAGAAAAAAAGATTTGAAGAGACACTTTATAAAATACACATGTAATACATATATGCAAATGGCCAAAAAGCACATGAAAATGTGCTCAACATTGTTAATTATTAAAGAAGTGCAAACTAAAACCACATTGAGATACCTCAACACATTTAAAGACTGGCAGTGTTAAATATTGCAATTAGAGCGACTAGAACACTCCTACATTGATGGTAGGAATGCATAATTATGCAACAATTTTTATAAACACTTTAATAGTTTCTTATAAAGTAAAATATACACTTATCATGTGGCCCACCAATTTCACCACCAGAAACTTAACCGAGAGAAATGAAGACACATGTCCACAGGAAGATTATCGGTAAATATTCACAATAGCTTTATTCATAATAACTAAAAAGCAGAAACAACCCACAGGTGCATTAATGGTTAATGCATAAATACACCATGGTACATTCATGTGGTGGAATCCTATTCTACAGTAAAAAGAATTCATCTATTGATACACTGTTCAACATAGGTTCCTCTCACAGGCATTAAGCTTGAGTACAGGAGGTTGCACACAAAAGAAGTCCATGCTGTGATTCCATTCATATAAAACTCTCCAGCAGGCAAAATTAACCTATGGTGAAAAGAAATCAGAACAGCGGTTGCCCTGGGAAGGGGCTATTGACTGGATAAAGGTATAAAGAATTTTTGTGAGGTGATGAAAATATTTAATATCTTCATAGGTGTGTGTGTTACAATTGTGGAACAAATTTGTCAAAATCATGCAGAAAAGATTTATGCATTTCAACATGCGTAAAATCGTACACTGAAAATTGTTAAGTGGGGGAAGTATAAATGAAACAAAAATGGCAAAGTGTTGATCAAGGTTGAGTCTGGATGACGAATATGTAGTGGTTCATTAAATCACTATACTCAGTTTATAGACATTCAGTTTTTTTCCATTAAAAAAAAAAAAGCTTTTTAGACAAAATAGAGAGGCCAGGTGCGGTGGTTCATGCATATAATCCCAGCACTTTGGGAGGCCAAGGCAAGAGGGTCACTTGAGATTGGGAGTTCGAAGTCAGCTGGCCAACATGGTGAAACCCCATCTCTACTAAAAATACAAAAAGTTAGCTGGGCATGGTGTCATGCACCTGTAATCCCAGTTACGCAGGAGACTGAGGCAGGAGAATCATCTGAACCCAGGAGTCGGAAGTTGCAGTGAGCGGAGATCACGCCACTGCACTCCAGCCTGGATATCAGGGTGAGACTCCATCAGAAAGAAAGAAAGAAAGAGAGAGAGAGAGAGAGAGAGAGAGAAAGAAAGAAAAAGAAAGAAAGAAAGAAAGAAAGGAAGGAAGGAAGGAA